>NW_026267150.1:1900910-1908877 GCF_000697945.3 Frankliniella occidentalis
GGGGGGTGCGGAGCCAAAGCCCGCGCGATGCGGTGGTACGACCCGTGTGACGCGGTGTGGAGCAGCCAGACGTAACTAAAACCGACGGATGGCAGGCATCAGCCGGGCTATGGAGCACGAGCTCAGCGGTACGAGGCGGCGGGGAGGGGAGGGAAGGCTCGGGTTCGCGGCCGGGATGGGGTTGGGCAGATCGTCGTTCCGTGAATCTAAGCATCTAGAGGAGGGCGGCGAGCCAAAAGAGCGTGAAAACAGGAACGGGAACAACAACACTCTTGAATCAGGCCGCGCGCGCGCTCTCGGGACGGGTCGAGGAGACGGTGAGACGGAGAGATGGGGCGGGGGTGGAATATGAGAAGAAGAGCGCGGAGAGGGGTAGTGGGAGGCGCTCCCTGTGTTCGCGCCGCTCGCGCTGCCGGGGCTGGAGAGCGCGCCCTGCCAGCCGGCGCGGGCGTGCATTACTTCCACGCGGGCTGATGATACAGCCATCACAAAGCGGTGTTCGTGCCCCGCCTCTTCAGCAAGACCTTAGCTGGAAGTCCCACTCGTACGGGGGTTTAAACTCGCTTGTTCTGTTTGGCTTTCCATTGAGGAGGCCGCTACTCGCATGTGGCAGCAGCCCTGTTGCGAGTATTATCGTCTGAGTGTGGAACTGGACAGAATGTGTGCAGCACCGGGAAAATTGAATCAGACAATAAGAGACAGCTATCCACAATATACGAAAAAATAGGACACATTCGAACACACTAAAAGCCTATGAACATTTATATTCTCGTCGCTTATCGAGTTTTGTGTACGTGCTCCGCTTTCGCTTTTTTTTTTAAAAAGCCAGTATAAACAAATTTGTTCATACCGGCGTATAAAAAAATGCGTAAGCTTAGCACGTATATAGAGCTCAGTAAGCTATGGATAAAAATGTTCATAAGCTTTTAGTGTGAACCCTTCAAAAATATATCTTCAATTATTAATTTTTGAAACAAAATAATGAAGAATTTGCACTGTTTTCCTAATTGCTTCTCGGAAACTCTGTTGCTGACTGCATAGAGGTACCAATTGTATTTACAGCTTCCGAGGAACGACAGGAGCTGTCTGTGCTTGTGCCGTGTGCCTGTGCACGATACATGAAACATACGAGGAATGCTCGCCTCGGAAGTTCCGCGATCTACAAATTTGCTCTGCTGAAGGGCGTCATTGCGTCAAGGAGGACGCCCCGCGTCGCCCCGCCCGCCACTCCACTTGCGAATCGCTGTTTTATTCAGAGACAGCACGCGATGCGTCTGCGAGGGTGGAGTGGGAGGGGAGTGGCATATAATGAAAGTGTGTGCGTTTCTGGTGGGTGCGCGTGTGAGAGAAAAGGGGACAAAGAGAGACAGAGAGGCAGAGAGGTGAGAGAGGAAAATGCACAGAGATTAATTACCCATAAAAATGTATTCTCAATTCAAGTATCGTACTTAAAATTTTGAGCCCCATTTCTTGTTTTAAGTTCCTTATAACAAGAAATGGGGCTCAAAATTTTAAGTATGCTTAATCGTATACGATAATTGAATTGATAACACATGTTTTGGGTGAAGCAACGTGTTGGTTAATGCTGAATATCTATGCCTCTATTCCACTGTAGTCAGCATTCAGCACCCAGAGGACCAGCCCCTTGGCTAGAGAGGCCACGGCCACGACGAAGTGTTGTTTTCTGGTTCGCGAGTAGATTCGCGTGAAGACTCGGTACAAAACCCCGCTCGGTCGTTGATCGTTTAGGTGCGGCGGCGGCGCCTCGGACGCGGGCTCCTTGTAACTTCTCCTCCTGTCTGCCGCCAGCCCTGCCGGAGCAGCTCCCGCGCGCCGCCCGCCGCGCCCACACCCCGCAGAGACTGGCGGCGGGTCGGCCCCGCGGCACGAGGTCAAATCACAAGGTCGCAAAAGCAAACGCGTAACGAGAAGCCTCAGCCCGGCCCGGTCGGTAACGCGCACAGCGGTGGCACAATGAGGCGATTCCCGCGCATCACAAGTCACTTTGGCCGCAGGTGAGCCGGATCATTACGTACATACCGGCGTGTCGTCTTTTTATTATAATTTTACCCATTTGAGGTTTTGAAGTCACGAGACCAGCCAGCAAGAATGCCGTGACGGTCTTGTCATGCCTTGATTTCATTTTACAACAAACAAACAAACGGACCTAAACTTCGACTTTTTAAAATGGCATGCGCGAGCTCCGTCCTGCTTTCCCGTCAGGCTCACGCATAAAAGCTTGGGATCAATCAAAGAATTTTGTTTTTAAAGGTCGAACCGGCCGGATCAGGGCAGTGTGTGTGTGTGTGTGCGTGTGCCCGCGTTTGAAATGCCCACTACGCCATGCCACGCTCCAGCCCGCCCCGCCCCGACGGTACGCGCGGCCACGCGCACGTGAGCGGACTGTGCTGGATGACAACGTGCGTGCCGAGCGGACGGCAAACCCAGCCTCCAGCCGAGCCTCCAGCCTCCCTCATCACGTCCTGAACTAGAGTATCGGGACGATGGCCGTGATGGGCGGGGCGGGGCGAGGCCGGGCTCGGCACCTTCCGCGTTGATGGGCTGGTATTAGAGTATTAGAGACTCGCCGCCCCCGGCCGGACAATGGGCAGCAGTAGTGTAACGCTTTGCTCCGGCACTATCTGTTGCGCCCGTAGGCCGCAGGTAAAGTGGCCATGGCCCCGCCCCGGAGCTTCCGCCTTGGCCCTGAACGCGCACCAGCTCCCCGGGTAGTAAACGCCAGTGAACCACTTGTCGGTAAACACACAGGTGAGCAGGAGACCCAGCCAGACAATGCGGTTATTGAGACTGTCGTTATTGACGCAGAGGCTGCTTGCAGGAGGACGCTGGGTTCACCGGAAGAACGGAGTAAAAAGTACCACTTTTACCCCCTCCCGGGTCAGGCTTACCGCGGTGAGAGTGGCCTCGATGGGCAGGGGCGGCGAGGGCTCGCAGTCCGCTCCGCAGCAGTCCCTGCCGCAGTCGCCGGCGGCGTCCACGAGCTGCTGGGCGGGGGCCGCGTCGCCGGCGAGCGCCCGGATGCCGAGGCGGGAGGCGACCACCTGCATCGGCCAGGGCAGCCTCAGGGCGCGGCCGGGCGGCGCCGACAGCGTCAGCAGCAGCGCGGCCAGCACGGCCGGCCAGCGGGGGGACATGGCCTGGAACATGGAGGGGAGCACAGGTGAGCGCGGCAGTAAAGCCAGCACGGCCAGGCGCCAGCAGCAGCACAGCCAGCCAGCGGGGGGACATGACCTGGAACAGGGAGGGGAGCGCGACCGGCAGGCAGGGCTAGGGGATGGCCTGCAGCGTGGGGAAGGCGTCGCGTCGCGCGGCCGCCAAGCTGCAGGGTGATCCCGTGAGTGTGACCAGGACGGGAGACCGAAGGAGAGAGAGAGAGATGCCTATCGCACGATGGATGGAGACCAGGCCCCTCACGAGCGCTGCAGGTGGAGCTGGAAGCTGGCGTGTCGACGCGGAGGAGCCCTAGAGCGCGAGCGCGGAGCGCGCGCATGCAGAGCCCCCTGTGGGTAGGCAGACCCGCTACGCCTCCATGCCATAGGTTGCCTACCGTGAAGGCGCTTCCCTCCGCGCGGGCGTGGCGCTACGGGGGCGGCGGCCCCGAGGAGCTTGTCCTTGCAGACCCCCTGCGGGTAGGCAGACCCGCCACGCCGCAACGCCATGGGTTGCCCACCGTCGAGGCGCTCCCCTCCGCTCGGGCGTGGCACTGTGGGGGCGGCGGCCGGCGGTAGCGGCGGCCAGCAGGCCGCTCTGCGGCACGCTTCCACCCGCCGCCCGACCCGCGGAGATCATATGATTAACTAATGGTTCAACGCAACGAACTGCTCCGCGCGTTATAAATGGAGCGCCCACTCACTTTGTGCACACCGTCGTCAAACTAATTGTTCTTCTCCTCCTTCACGTCCCGGCAACGCCGCCGGCGGGCGTCTTCCTTACTTTTGGACAGCAGCGTTTCTGCGTTAGCCCCGACGCACGAACCCCCCACCCCCACCTCCCGGGAGAGGGTTGGGGGAAAGGGGGAGGGGCGGGGGAGAGGGTCGGTCACCGCACCCTTGGGCTGCGGGTTGGGCAGGGGTTGGAGCGGCGGCGCGCCAGGGCGGACGGGACGGCAGTGTGCGTTAGTATTCATGCAGCGATAGCTGGCCGCCGCGCCAGATCTAAGTTTTGCCCGCCACGGACGCGCCTAATCACCCCCTCCCCCCTCTCGGCCCCACCGCAGCCGGGACCGTTGCGAGTCCTTTATGGCGGCCACCACCACCCCGGGGTGCCGCCACGCCCCGGCTAAAGCCCCGGCCGGCAAGGTCACGGGAATGAACAAGGCGGAGGGGAAAACGACATCGGCAGGCGGAGAAGGAAACACCGCGGGCTCTCGGGCAATTACATAGCGACGCGCGCGCGCTGCCGCCGGACCGGCTGGACCGGGAGGAACATCATCGCTGAGTGATTCCGAAGGGGGGACTTTCCGATGCTGATCGACGCACACGAGCAGGAGTTCGAGGAGGTCAGAGGATAGGTACAGCACCGGCTATATTTGCCCGGGAGCGATCGAACGACGTGACAATGGCGCGACTTGCATGCTCTACTCGCGCTCTGGTATCCCGCGCGACGTGCTGAAGCGTGGCGAAGGTGGAAAGGGGGGGGGGGGGGGGGGGGCGAGGGGGCGCTCGTCAGTTCGTCACGCACATAGGACGGTCGCGCGGCTGCCCGCCCGCCCTGCTGGACCAAGGTGGTGCGTCGCCCAAGGGAGGAGGTCCATGAAAGGCGTTTAGACAAGGGGACAGACACTATGCAGCCGAGTCATGCCGTCATGGCTTTCAATATATCCGTTTTGTCACGGGCAAATGTATATCGTTGGGGAAAACACTGCTCTCTCCTTTTGCTAATGGCAAGAGTAACTTGTGCCTTTATAGTTTGAAAGCCTGTGGGTTCCCTCGCGTCTCTCGTTGACACCCACTCTTGCACCCGTGACGGTGCGAATGAGAACAAGCATCGAAAAAGAATACGTCTCGTGCATAAATATGGATTTTTACCCGGCAGGGCAGAAGCCTGGGCGCTATGGGTGACAACCTCTTTTCTTTTTTTTTCCCGTTTTTCCTTTCTTATTTTGAATCAGGCAACTTCTTTCGTCGGCTGCCAGAGGAGGATAGCTGAATAAGGAAAATCGCTAAGAGCAACATGCTGACACCTGCTGACGCTGGTTGGCGTGCTGAAGTGAGCGCAGGTGTGTCGCCGTGTCACCGCCTGACCGCGATGCGATGTGGTGGCGATCGTCTCTGACGATGCGCCCTCATCTGTCATCCCGATATCTATGTCAACAAAGTTCGACTGTTTCTTTCATTTGATGAAAAATAGTTTCGGAGGGAGATGCCCCTACAAGAGCCCGTTGTTTACGTTGCTTGGGCGATGCTGAGTGCCAAAAAAGGTGTAGCCAGGAAATACGGCGATGTGCGTCACCACACGGACCGTCGAACCCGTGCGAATCCAGATTCAAATTAAGATTAATTCAGATCCAAAACTGTTTATCGCCGTTCTACACCCAAAAAACGAGGTTCTTGAACCAAGTGAATATCCTTGGAACAAGTCCATTTCCTAGCACAAGTCTAGGAAAATGACTTGTTCCAAGGATATGTACTTGATTCAAGAACCTTATATTTTTGGGGTGCACCATCAGCTTTAATGGGCGTGCTTTTATTGTAACGCGTTCATTTTCTTTCTTTGAATTTAACACGTAAAATTTGATATGACCTGCAGCTTGCCCTTCCGCGTGCTTCCTTTCATCTGAATCCCCACTCCTCTACATGTACGTCCACAACGTGGAAGCACATCTATGACTTTATTTCTGAAGACCACAAAGCTGCCGCGCCGACGGGAACCGCGCCATTCTTCTCATGTGTGTATGTTTAATTTATTTGGAGACGACGCGATATTATAGTCCCGAGCGCAGCGGGAGGTCCCGGATTCCGGAATCTGGGTGAACCTCAGGCCGCGAACTCACCCGAGCACGCGGAGGAAAAAAAAAACAAAGTTATTTTTGAAAGAGTCACGCACTCGCTCGGGAGCATACCAAGTGGAATAAGTACACTCCTCCCGCGAGTGCACGAGACTGTACTGAGTTTCGGCGATGTCCGAGAGAGGATTAATGGCGTGTGATAAAGAGCGACCGGCTCTGGTTCGGGAAAATAAGTGAGGGGTCTTCGAGCTCCGCGTGGAGTTCACACGAGAGTTCGCACGTCCCGCGGAGTGCACGCCTGGAACGCCTGCACGCTGCACGTGGAGAGCGCACGTGTCGCCCCGTCCGAGAGTGACGCCGGGTCGAAGAAAGGACTCCGCGGCGGGCTTCCCTTCCTACTCGCCATGATTGCCTGAAACCTTGGCGATGGCGCGCGCGACCAGCGGAACCGTGCACCAGTGCGTCGCTATGGAGACAGGTCAGGGTGTCGCTCTAGACCCGACCCAATGACGCCCCGCGCCCCGCCGCCGAGCCAGACACGACAACCGCAGCGCAGTAGCAGGAGATTGACAACGACGGAGACGCGCGGGGAGGGGCGTGGCAGGGCGGGGCGAGGCGCACCTCCGACCGCCGCTTCCACATCAAAGTGCGAGTCACCTGTTTGTGTGGGCAGTGGGCGCGCATCCTCCGATGGTGTAGCGTCCATCACGATATTCATATCGAAGAAGACGCGTCCGCTTGACCACCGCCTCCTGCTATGCCGTCTATAAAGGCAATACTCCCCAGTGTTGCGGGTTTGCCTACTCGATCTGCCCGTAAGGCGCCATAGCCCCTCCGGTATGCAAAGCCGCACCCGCAAGACTGGGGTGTATTAGCCTTTACACTCGGTACGGGGTGGTCCATCTGCGCCGTTCTTTCTTCGGGTTATACTGTACCGGATGCAGGCGTGCGAACGGGCTTGTCCATCGTTCCGCAGCGAAGCGCTCTGCGGCCCCCGTGCGAATATGCAAACCGCGCTCGCACGCCTGCATTCGGCGGGCAGTGTGACCAGAAGAAAGAACTGCGCAGATGGACCGCCCTGTTGTACCCTGCCCGGGTCATGACACTTGTTCACCCTTCCGCTCGCCGCACGCACGTCTGAGGCGTCGCGCTCCTGAGGGAACGCCCCTCGCCACCGCAGAAGGCCCAGCGCAGTAGCTCACTTCCTTGAAATAACTTTGTGAGGGGGTCCATTTATTATTGAGAAGCAGGGGAGGAGGCGGGGAGTTGCTCTCCGTGGTGGGCGTGACAGAATAACGGGTGGAACATGGGCATCCAAATGACGTTGATGTGACCATGTTTCGAAAAAAATATTAAGGTACTTTGTGACATCGAAAAGGAGTCACTGAGTCAATTTTGACTGACCTGTTCGATCTGGGGGGATGACACAGGGACAAGCGTGCAGGCGCGAAAGACATGTCACTGTCTGACGCGGCACACAGAAGCCGCAAGAATACCGGATGCAACAGAGAAGATGTCGGTGTATGCTGTGCGTACCCGGTCCAGGATTGGGGGGGTCCGTACCGCTTACCTCGTGGTTCCGCGAGCGCGCTCGGGCCTGGCGGTGTCCGGCGAAGCTCGGTACTCAAGTGGGACCGACAGCCGTTCCTCGCGGCATGGCACCTCCGCTCCGGTTGCCTCCCGACCACACTGTCACGACTCTGCGACCGGAGCAGCGGGCTGGGCTGGCCCCCGGGGGAGCTCGTGCCCGCGCTCGCGGGCCGTCGGCCCGGCGACGCGGGTACGGCGGCAACCGGCGAAACTCGCGAGTGTGGCCGTGCTGCGCTACCTCGGCGTCAGCAAACAGAGCAAGAGAGAAAGGGTGAGGTGGGGGAATCCTTGTCCAGCACTGCCCCTCCGGCGCACCCTGGAGCCTCGGGGGGTCCCTGGAGGGCGCTAGGTGGCGGACAGAGGGAGGAGGTGGGCACTAGTGGACACAGGACGGCCTTGGGGGGAGGGG
>NW_026267150.1:1908927-1926248 GCF_000697945.3 Frankliniella occidentalis
GGGGGGGGGGGTCGCCGACACCCTTGCAGCAGCTAGATGTCGAACCCCGGAGGGCCTACGCAGCACAACAAAGTACCCAAGTGCGGCAAGGGCACCCCTCTCCCCTCCGCCGCCGTCCCCGCCTTGAACTTGTCCTCGTATCGCAGCGCACAGTGCCGCGGCGCTCTGAGCGCGGCTCTCCCCGATCACCGCGGCCGCGGGATGAGGATCACGTTTGTGGCGACGCGGAGGCGCCGCGCCGATCCAAAGCAGACTGTGGCGGCGGCCAGAGGAGCAGGCAAAGTTCTTGATCACATCGGGGACGTTCAGCGAATACCGGGCTCTGCTTTTACAAGATACCCCCCACTCAAAACGACAACATACAACTGTTATAATTTTGGTCATTTTGGCCAATTATTTGTTGCTATTTTTGGCATCGATTTTTGACTCACTGATGTACCGCACGCTTTAATCCAGAGGGCTATTTTTAACTTTCAACAAATCCACAGTTTGGATTTGTGGAGACCCTGTGGTCTCTACAGCACCGCCGGAAAGGTAGGGAATTTGTGCCGTAGAAACCCCTAACTGTAGGCAACCGACAGTGCACCGCCACCCCCAGTCAGATCCGCGCCTGGGTCGATCCCGCCCGAAAGTCGGATTTCTAGTTTTTAACTAGACTGCAGGTATTCGCTGAACTTCAGACACAACAGAAACAATCCAAATCCCCCAAATCCAAAGATTGGTCGTGAGCTTCCCGCTAGCTTCTTATGGTCATGCGGGTAGTGGGGTAAAGGCTCAGCCTCGGTTCAGCCAATCAAGGAACCAAACCAATGTTCAAACCGCTTTTCTTCTTCCGCTGTTAGCTGAGGTTCACTATAGATAAATCTGGCCCATCTACCTCCCCCCTAAACCTCGCGTCGTTCGTCGCATCTGTGTCGTTGTTGTTTCAGAATGGGGATGGATGGACATCTCGTGCAAAATTAAGGGCCGGCAAGAGCAATCGTCAATACAATATCGCCATGGCTCACGTATATCTCTCCTTTGCGTGTACAAATCATTTGAGAATGAGGTCAAATTTCTTTACATGTCGCGTGCTCGTAATTACCCTACAAGTAGTTCACGGCCCACCTTCTCATGCCTCCCGGGTCACGTCAGGTGCTTCCGTCATACTTCACGGCGGGGGAATAAGGTCGCTAGGAAGGAAAAGGGTGCGGTTGTGAGCTTCAATTTTACACACGAGGACTTCAATTCGGTCAATACGGTGCACGCGCCGGTGCGAGCGGCTTTGCCAACTCACGGGGGGCCTTTGGCGTCTTGCATGCGGGCAGGAGTATAGACAAACCCACCGAAACCGGCGCGTACAACGACACATCGCGTACATTATTCAGTAAAGCCAATTTTAGCCATTACAGGAAAATGAAAAGTATCAGCAAATTAACCATCGTATGGTTGATACACCTAATGCTGTTGTTGCCGCATCCATAGTTTATGGTTGTCCCTGAAGTAACCATTTGATGGTTGCTACAGCTTTCCATTTTCCTGGGTACACATTGCCTAGCTACTGTCGCAAACGACAATTTCACATTTCCAACCTATCGTCGCGGCCCGCGACGAACTTCTCGGTCTCGGCTCGGACTTCCCCTTGTTGGGGCGAGGCGGGCGGGACCCTCGAGACTCGAGGGACGACCCCCCCCCCCCCCCCCCCCCAATCACCAATTACAGTGCGATTCAGATTGGAGTGTTCTGTGCTGGTGCAAAGTAGTCAGCTTGTTTTCCCCTAAAGTTACAGTTTTATAATGAATTCTAGATTTTTTGTTTCACGATGTCTGCGACAGCTGCAACTTACATCGTATTTACGGAATACAGTACCTTGCAATCTGAGAATGATCAGTTTTATTCCAGTTACATGCGATAAGCACGTTGTTTCGATCCCAAAGATACAGACACATAACCTCGAAACACGTCGATACAAATCTAAAAAGAAGGGTAAAAAGGTAAGTAGACGATAACAGATATTCCTCAAGAAATTTCATTAACTGCAAAGAGTTTAAATGAAAAACACGACATACTATCATTGAAATTGAATTATAGCTTAGTACGACAGTTTAACTATGGTTATGCCACTCCACTCTCTAAAGATGATAATAAAATTAATAACTAATAATTTTCTTGTTTAAGAAACATAATTAATAAAAAACATAAATAATTACAGGCTCAAGAGGCAGAAGATCCTGATGATGAGAATAAAGAAGCAGAGGAAGAAGATGACATGGAAGAAGGCGATGCATTGCCTGGTGAGCAGGAGAAGATTCTTAAGCTTAGTCAAGTTCGAGTAGACAAACTGTTAAGGCTGGCCGTAAATTCATCACGGTAAGTGAGCTGATTCCATGTTCTATCTCTCTTGCAAGTATACTTACTGTGCGTTGCCTTCCTTATGTTACATTTAACATTTACTTTTCTCTTCTATTTCAGCATTGTGGAAGAAGCTTATGTTGAGGGGAGACTACGTAAAAATGATGAGAAAGTTATTAAAAAGAGTGCTCCTGTAAGTTACCTGAAGTTTATTGTGTATTTATACAACTTTTTACATTCCTGAATTGTGCACTGATTTTACTTCATTTCTAATTGTTTAGGTTCAGCAAGGTGACATTTTGGATATTGAGATAGGTCCTGATACCAAAAATCCTGACTTCCTCAAAGTACATAGAATAGAAATCTTGGAAATAAAAGAAGGCGTTCACAGCATGGTGAGAGTACTTATTTGCAAGAATTTGACTATCAAGGCATATGATAGCTAGCTGTTGGTGAAGTTACTGTAACTTAGCATATTTTCCTGAAATAAAATGAATTGAGTTATGGAGAGACTGTACCATAACACTGCAAAATAAAAACCTTGTCAAGAAGAAAGCATTTCTCCATTGTGAGTCTTTATTTATTGCCTGTGAGGACAGAAAAGTACAGGTGATAGTCATCCAAGGGATTCTTCAAACAGTTAAAATTGCACGTTTTGTGGGTCCTCTTCTCTTTTTGCCCCTCTGTTTCCTCTGAGCAGCAGCTTCAGTAAATAAGGCTACTCCCTCTCTGGCTTCAATTTCATGTTGTAGGAATAAAAAGCCATGAAGATTGACACCAACCAAGTCCTGAAAAAAAATCCCCAGGTGTAGTACAGAGAAACCTGGTTAGTAGAATTTCCTCCTTATAAAGTAAATTTTTGGATGACTCAAGTCAAATTTTGCAGATGAGTACACCTGAATTTAAAGTATACCTGGATATAATACACTGAGACCTCGGTCTTGGGCAATTCTAACTATCCAGGTTACACATTACAAAGCTTATCAATCTGAGTAAAATTATTCATTTATGTATAATAGCTTACCCTTAGTTCACATATTTTAGTGGCAGCAAGACTATGCAGCTGACGAATTGTTGGTAAAAGAGTGGCAGTGCTCATTATGGGTCCATGATGCACCCGCACAAGAAACAAAGCAGCACGACACACAACTTCTGTATGTGGTTGCTGCGGTAGTTCCAATAACGAGATAAGCTGAGGCAATAACTTCAATACACTAGCAAATGGCAGACGCAGTAAAGCTTCCTCTAATTCACTGAAAAGGAAAGGAAAAAAATTAGACTTGAATCTAGTTACAAAATTTACAATCAAGACAACTCTACAGACCTTGATTTAATTCTGGCAAGAATTTCCTGCAGAAACTCAGCAGGAGTGGATGCACGATAAGCAACCATGATGGCAGGTGGTGGTGGTACAGCAGTTGCCTCTTTACCAGCATGCCTCATAGCTTCATGATACTGATCCAGTTCAGCTCCATAAGCTTCACCAACTTCAAGGCATTCCAGAAGCATTTCAGCCTGCAACACAGTTAATAACACATTTCACATTTTAGATGTTTTAGTTCCAATTGAATTGATGGGTAATTAAATATGCTACAATATATTGAACCCATGTCTCACCGCTTTTTCACTTCCAACAGTCTTTTTTGAAGGTAAATGTAGAGCACTTTGACCTTCAACGGCTGTTTCTTCAGACTGATCAACTTCAGCATTTTCTTCTTCCTCACGTTCTTGTTCTCTCTCATCCTCTAAAACAAGGGGCTCTTCAGTGCGTGTAAACATTCTTAATACTCTATCTGAGCCACAGCTAATAACATGTTGACCATTGTCGCTAACTGACAAATTCCATGCTTCACCATGATGAGCCTTGATTTGAGGAAAACATAAAATAATGGTACATCATAGAATCATAGATTTCATTTGCAAAATTTCAAAAAGTTGGGTAAAAAACAATTAAGCTTTTAAAACATATACCTGCAAGGTAAGAATTCTGTCAAAAGTATCTGCATCCCACTGCTTTACACGTCCGTCTTTACCACATGAGAAAAATTGATGAGTATCATGAACAAATTGTATTCCAGTCACAGAGTTGTCATGGGCAAATAAAGAGCGATGGCAGTCACCAAAGTCAAGACCCCAAATTTTTATATTACGATCAGCACTGCCAGTTGCAATTAATGTAGAATCTGATGATATGTCCATGCAAGTTACAGGCAGTTTGTGTCCATAAAGAGACAGGAAGAACTGCAAAATAAGAAAATAAGCTGGGTAAGTGTACATGGATTAGAAAAATTAAAATACTGCTGAAATAGCACGGCTTTGACCTTACCTTCAATGTGTCCAGATAAAAAACTTTAACAGTGGAATCCAGTAAAGCAACAGCAATTAATCTACTGTTTGGGCTGATTCTTACGCATAGAACACATTCCTCCAGCTTAAGAGACCGTGTGTGGAGGACTGACAGCACTTTTGCTTTAGATTCTGGGCTCTGAATAAGTTCAAATTGCCAAAATTTGACAGTGCAGTCTCCTCCACCAGTAACACACCCACGCTGCAAACAATTGAAAAAATTTGCTACTCTCCAAAAGAACTATTTTTGCTAAGTAGCAAGGGGGTTTACACCGAGTTGATAAAGATTTTAATAATACAAACCTTGTCTGGCAGAAGAGATATTGACCACAACTCTTTAGAGTGAGCTTCCACCTCCTCTAAAATGTCTCCTGCAGCAATATCAACTATGAGCATTTTTCCATTCTTCAGACCAACAAGAACATGTCTATCTCCAGGAACAAAGCATACTGAGAGAATGTAGTCTGTTCTGATAGTGCGCAAACATGTCAAGGATGGTCTAAAACATGAAAATTGAAAAAAAGAAAGAAAAGAAAAGAAATTAAAAGAAGTTGACAGTAGTGCCTCCAACCGGGCTTACTGGTGGGGGCTCCTTCACTTTAGCAAGGTAAATGGACCAGTCCGCATGAGCCCACAAGGCTTTTTCAAACCTAAAATTTGGATAGGCATTTCAATGAAACTGCATTTTGGCCTCGCCAGATCTTACCAATGGAAACCGTTCTTAAGATCTGTCAAGGCAAAAATGCAATTTAATTGGAATTTAAACCCAAATTTTAGACTTGCGGGCTCGTGCGCGCTGGTTTACTTAGAGTTGAAGCGAATAAGCCTGCAGGAGGAAGCATGTTTGGAGGCACTGGTTGACAGAAAACTATATTTTTTATTTTTTATTTTAATGGGGGCCAAATTAATTTTTAAACATAACTATAATATTATTTACCTGTTCCAAACTTTCAAAGCTTCAGCACTGCCTGAAACAATAGCTAAACTGTCAGAACTGAAAGCTACACTCCTCACTTCTGAATGATGTCCCTGATATTCTATAACTCTCAGACTTTGAGGCTGTGTTCCTTTCACAGATAAGCTTAAGGTGTGAAGCTCCATCCTGTTATTATTTAGCGCACTAGCAATCTATAACAAATATAAGAACAAAAATATAACACTTACTAAGCCTGAAAATAATAACAGAAAGATTGAGTGAAATTGTACCCGCAATTCCTGCCCACGGCCCACAACAAGGGAAGTTGATTTAACTTTGCCTCCATATTTCACAACAGGGAGTCGAATGATTTCATCTCGTAATGTTGGTAAAGAATTTTCATCTTGATCCGTAATTTTTGCATTTATGTCATTAGATTCTGAGTCACTGAAAACAATAATTCTGATATGTTTCCCAGCAAATAGAAAGGAGCCTTAAGTATTTAATACACTTGCGTGCATTTCCACAGTCTGATAAGGCAGTAGCAGTACACCATTGACTCACGCTAGTTCCTTTTTCCGTTGTTTCCTTAATCGTTTCTTCATTTTCAATTTGGCTTCCTCATCAGACTTTACTTCAAACATTTCTAAATTGTTATCAGCTCCGAAACATCCTAAAACTACACCATTTCTATCAGTTGTAAGGCCAATAACACGGCCAGTGCCAGCTCTCAAGATGGACCCTGCTTTAGTGCATGTGATGGGTGACTGCAATCAAATACAAAAGCTAATAATACAAGGATAGAACTTGGATCAACATCCCTATGCATTCAAACAGATTCTACCAACCACAACATCAGACTGCATTTCATCACCAATGATATCTCCTGGAATATCCTCTACAGCCACAGGTCTGTCTGATTTATTTTGGGAATCTTGAATTTCCCACATGCGAAGCTCACTGTCATTGCTGCCAGTCACAAGGTACTTGCCATTTTTTACTAGAGCCAAACCCCAAACCTTAGAAAAGTCAAAAAATGAAAATAATACGGAGACTTTACGATGTACTGCCAATTAATCATTCATAACAAGACAATTGCATACTTCTGTTCGATGTCCAACAAGAGTTTTAAAACAGTGCGTAGTATCAAGGTCCCAAAATTTAACAAATGTATCCTTTGAAGAAGACACAAGAATATTCCGATCATTTAGAAATGCTACTTGAGTGACAATCCCTTTGTGACCTGATAATCGATGCAGACCACGCTCAGCTACCACATCCCATATAATTATTTCAGTGTCCTAGAATGTAAAAGAATAACATGAGCTGAAAGATGTCTAAGGTACCAATAAGTATATGAGAAATAAAAAACAGAAAACAGCGACTTACTTTGGATCCGGAGGCAAGACGATGACCAAGTTCATCATATGCTAAACAAGTTATAGCAGATCGATGTCCAGAAAATGTAGCCACCAAGTCAGTGGATCCAAGCTCAAAAACTTTAATTGCTCCATCTGCATAGCCAACAGACAAGAACTGTTTGTCGGGACTTGCTGCCAAATATGTGACTTCATGTTTCTCACCAGTTATAATGAGTGCCTAGAAATGTAAGAGTAAGGAGATTGAATATGTTGCATTCATCAAAACCTTCAAATCAGAATGGAAAACCATAAATTTTAACCTTTTCACCAAGGCGAAGATCCCAAACTATGACATCCTCACAACCACCTACTGCTACAAATCGCCCTTCTTGCCCTTGCAATACAACAAATACTGCATTGCAAGACGGACTAGCTATGATGTTAAAATTGGCCGATGAAGCATAACGCAGGTACTGTTTAGTGAGACCCATTTTAACCATTTTTATGAAGGGGAGATGAAATTATTTAATTTACAGAATACGAAATGGGCTATCGTCAACAGAATATCCGGGAGCAACACACGTGTTGCGAAACAACAACTTCTTCAGACAGAACAAAGATGAAAATGTACAATGAGGTTCTGTAAAATAAGAACAATTCTAACTTAGAGCTGTAAAAATGAAATTTTAAAGCTGTCACAAAGATATTGGCAATTTTCGCAGTTAAGGTCGCAATCAAAACAAACAAAGATCACCTACGGTCAAGAAAACTTAACCTCTTGGCTCCCGTGTTGCTGTCGAATCGAATGTTATGCTCTGGGCAGGAACCATTGTATGACGTCATCATCAGAAGTAGGGTTAGGTTAAACCATTCTCAAAAGTGTTGACACTTGACTTGACACCTATGCAAGCAAATTGCTACGCGATAACAACATTGTGTATTTGGCACAACAAAATAAGTGATGTTGGAGAATACTGCGACTATCACGGACTTTTAAGGTAATAACTCTTTTCCATACGAAAAGATTATTGGGTTCTTTGTAATCATCAACGATTTGTTTATTGTGGTATCATGTTACAGGTTCTTTCAAATTCGAAGTGTTCAAATCATTCCCTTATTAATAGTGTTGTGAAATCTTTAAAGAAAAAATGATTGAAGCCGTAGCCTCCTTACTTACTGGACCAGTTTATTTGTCTGGAGAAAATGTTGAATGTAGCATAACTTTCACCAATCCTCCAGTCCCACAACACAAAACATCTCAAAGTTATAGGTAAGTAATTCATAGCATTATCTTACCACTGAAAATATCTCGCATATTTCCAATTCATTTTCTCATTGGTTAATGTTGACACATATCAATCTGTTTATATACAGTGATGGGTTAGAAAGCCTCGCATGGGCAAGTGCTCAGATTCACTGCCAGTGTTCAACAAATGGCAAAGTTACACATCCCAAAACGAACACTTTGGCTGCCGAAGAATTGTCCATTACTAATAAGGGTGTGTATTCAGCCCTTGTATTGTAAAATTATCAATTATTTTCTTATTGCCGTTTTTATGTTTGTTTTTGGTTCTAATTTTTAGATACATCATTTGCACCATGCAGAGGAGAAAATGGTCACGTTGTGCTGTCTACCAAACCCAAAATTTTATTTTGTGATTTGAGGCTTGCCCCAGGAGAAAGCAGGACCTGTGAGTATCTAATGAATTGGATAAGATGGTAGTAGTGACTATTTTGATTATTTTTTTCAATTATTTCACTTTTCAGATGTTTATCGTGAAATTCTTCCAAGTGAGGCCCCACCTTCATATAGGGGTCAAGCTGTGAAATACTCATACAAAATAACTGTAGGGATGCAGAGAGTAAACTCTCCAATAAAATTATTGAGAGTTCCATTTCGGGTTCTAGTAGTCAACGGTTAGCCAGCTAAAACTTCCTCCATGTTGTCTGCATTTGCTTTAAACAAATCCCCTCATAAATAAATTGTACTTTGGCTGTTAATTGTAGGTCTTCCTGATATCAGTGTCTGTGGGGACAGTGAGGATTTAGCACCAAGCAACCCATTTTTAGAGACTGAGGAGAAAGAAACTCCTCTTGATATTGCTCTTCAAGTTTTGCAGGTGATCCTCAAAACAAATTATAGATTAATCGCTGTATCACCAACCAGTTGTGTAATTAGTAATTACATCTTATATTTCCAGAACATCACAGCACGAAGAACTCCTAACTTTTACAACATAACAAATCAAAGAGGGAAAGTTGTTCGATTTTGTATCTTCAAAAACTCTTATAAACTTGGGGAGGATATAGTGGGAACCTTTGACTTCTCAGCCACAACTGTACCCTGTGTGCAGGTATCTATACCATGCTTAGCATTCGTTGTTCAGTGCATATTTGTTTGCTTTCATTTTAACTTTAAAACTTTTTACTCCAAGTTTTCAGTTACTCTTCAAAGTGAAGAAGAAATTGCAGCTGACAGCCGTCGCTGGGCAAAACAGGCCTCGGCTGTTGTGTCATACAGCAAGCATCATGAAGTTTGTTTGAATTTAAAATACTCCCAACTGATTTTACCTATCCCACTTCACATAACTCCAGCTTTTACAACTCCATTAGGTATGTTATTCATTTTTTGTTGATGATTCATCTCAAGGACATCATTAACTTCCTTCATGATGATAAATAATCTCTGTTTATATTTCAGTAACTTTAAAGTGGCGTCTTCACTTTGAGTTTGTCACAACTACAACAGCTCTTAGCCAGCAGGTGAGCAGTGACATTAAAAGCAACATGTGGCAAGGCCCAGGTTCATTAGATATTGAAACAATGGTTTGGAATCTTCCTGTTAATATATACCCTACAACACCATCACAAGTTGCTCAAGGCTTACAAGCCCAAACAAAGCATACTATTAGCATCTAATTAGGACAGAGACTTTGTAACTTCAACCTGTTATATTATGTCTAAATAAGAGGGATATGTTTTGTTTTATTATATATTTTATTATCAACTCAATTTAGGAAATTATAAATATTCAACTTGTTACAACATGTGTATAAAAACTCTGACAATAACATTACATAACTTCTATCTAGGTAAATGTATTGGTAAATCACTACCTACCTAAGTAATCTAAAATAGATGTTGTCTCTGAGCAAGATCAGTTCAAATAAAATACTTCTGATTTACAATTATGGTATTGCTTCATGACACTGAATGGAATCAGAAACTCTGCTCTCTGATGTGTAGAATGCATTATTCTACACAGACATTAGCAGGCTAATGTTAACATTATTCTGCCAAATTTAGCGTAGATCAAGTAATGTTCACTTAAACCTGAGCATGCTGGCTAATGCCAGTAAGAGTTGGTGGGATGGCCGCATGTAAAGGTAAAAAGTTTAACATTTGCAAAGATGGCTTACCACAGAAGCTGATAAGAAGACATTGGCCATGACATCATGCATGACAGGTGATACTTTGTGATTTCCTTGCACATACAATTCTTGCATATTTCATAAGTACTTTGAGACAGATGTATAAACTGAAAGGCCCTCTGAAGAAATCAGCTATAATCAAATAGTTATCACTTAGTCAGGTATATCATAGTCACACTAAAATGGTTTTCAAAGTGAGAGAAAAGGAGCCTTAAAAAAACTGTCCTAAAACTCTGAAAGCAGTACAGCCAGTTGGAATCCTTGGTCCTGTGGAACCTGTATAAGTTTATTGTCTTGTCTCATTACCTATATTGATCCTAGGATGAGTTGTTTGTTATATTGCTACTGTGGAACAATTGAAGAGCCGACCACTGCTGGTTATGCAAAAGTATATGAGGACGCTTGGAGCGCATGTAACTAACAGCCTCTTGTGGAGTCCATCTGTTTTTCTGTTGGAAGAAACAAATACAGTCAGATTAAAATTCGATTGAAGAGGAAGTTGGCAGTACAGTTCATGAACTGAAAACAACGAACCATCATCAAGTAGCAACCAACAAGTGTTGCGCTTCTTGTTCTTCCTGCTTTACAATGCACATAGACACTGCCTTTATTCTCACCCGTATGGAATTTATTTATGAATGCAACACCTTTTAAAAGTTTTTCTTGACATGGTGTTTCAAATATATCTACTGTGCTTAGCTGTAAAAAATCAACGCCATACTGCTTCCATGCCTGAAAAATAATAGTTTAACCATTATTAGTGGACCTGATTAAGCTTCCAAAAACAAGTGCCAGTAATAATAATCAATTGAATATGTCTGGATATAATAAAAATTCGTGATGGTGTCAAGAACTGACATACCTCTGCATCATTAGAAAACAGACGAAGCTCATAGTCTTCATTCATGGATATGACAGCTTTGATGTTTTCAGTTTTTACAAGCTGAAATGAAAAGATTGATACACTATTAGTTTCCTTGATTTGATACCGCACTCGAATTGGTTAAAAATTGGAAATAAAAGTCTTAAGCAGCCCTGTAACCTACAATACAATGTGATCAATGTGGGTGTTCTCTTACCGATTCGGCGTCCTTGGCGAAAGGTAAAGCACCCAAAACTACAGTTTCGTCGATTCGGTCATACCACCTTCGACTGGAAACCTTCTCCATGACCACATTGTAAAACAAAGTTGGATAAAACGTTATTCGGGCGAACATTGTGACAAGACATACGCCAGGTGTTTACTTTCACCGACCGAGCAGCAGACGGATTTCTCCTGCTAGAAAGCTACAGGATAGCCAACTCCTCGGTACTTAAATCTGGTCTGCTGTCAGTTGGTAACTATGAGTGTTGACGTTTGACACTCACATCACTTACCAAACCCACACAATATGCCTGTTTTTACTCTAAACATTTAATGATTTGACAAACGAATGCCTTAAAAGTCAATGAAAATGTCATCAAACCCTGCAGACCCGTGGAGAACTATTGAACAGGACGGTAAAGTACAACTTTCTAATGTTTACTATCTATCGCCTAACCTATAGTTTGTTATTATCTTAATTTTTTTGTGAAGTCCTCTTTATTTACCAACAACAATAGTTTAAGTAAAATTGTCTTCTCTCATTGCAATAACAGTAAGCAAAACGAAGCCTAAATACAGCCTCTACCCAAATTGTAGTTTTGTGACATTATTCTTGAATGAAGATTATTCATATATCTCTTTTAAGCGTAGTTTGGTTGTGAGCGCAACAGACAATGCACGATATTTGTATACTCCAAATAATTTCTTTTGTTTTATTTCAGAATTTTACAGACTTTTTATCATAGATGAAGAGAAACAGAATTTAACTAAAAGCGCTGTATCACACACTTTGGCTGTGTCCGAACAACTTTCAAAGCTGACTGAAGGTAACATCGATTATTTAACTCAACCCTCTCACTGACGAATTCCAAAGCGATAATAGCTTCACTTATTTACTTGGTTTGGAACTGACATAATATTACTTTTCCTTTAGGTATAACCATACTAGATAGTGAACTTCATAAGCAAGTATTTGAAAATCATGAAGACCTTGTTTCTCAAGCAACTTGGGTGGAAAGGCTCCAGTCATTGTTGGCAGGAATGCATACACAGACTCAGGTAATTTTGAATAGTTTTATTACCAACTATTTGTTCTTTTAAGAAGTTTACACATGGATGGGTTAGTATTCGTAAGAGCACCTGATTATGTAATTTTTAATTATTGAGTTTGGGTTGTCCAATTTCCAAACCAGTGTGTTTTGTCTGGAGTCGAGAGGCTAAGAGCTCGAATAATGGAGCCATTTTCAAGGATGGAATCTCACACCTTGGTGCTCTCACGCCTCCATGAAACTTCAGATCTCTTAAGGCGGATTGCTCGCCTTCAACAGCTCTCGAAAAAACTTCAAAACTGCCCTGATCATGTAAAAGCTGCAGCACTTCTTAATGAAATAGGTGAGTAAATTCCACCTATCTCAAGACCAGCCCAGATGGTACTGGGGACGCCCCGTTTGTCCGACATGTTATTTGTCCGACAGCCGCATTTAAGTAAATAAATTAAATAAATAAAGTATTACAACAACAGGGAAAGGGCTCGTTTCACTTGTCCGACAGGTGGAGTTGCGTTTCAAACTTGAATAGATACTAGAAAAAGTAGTTTCTGCAGTAGGGTTCAGTTTCTGGAACTACAATAATAAGTTGTAACAGTAAGTAGGAGTTATTGCAATAACTTAGAGTTATTCAAATATCTTTCGCTGGCGCGCCCGGCACCGTATTCGGGAGATCTTTCGGCTATACTCGGCTCAGCGCTTGGGCCTAAGGCCTGGCCGTGGCTCGGCCGCCCGGGAACAACGCCGGACGCGCCAGCGAAAGTTATTTGAAAAACTTCGAGTTATTGTAATAACTCCTACTTACTGTAACAACTTATTATAGTTCCAGATACTGAACCCTACCGTAGCAACTATTTGTTCTAGTATTTTTAGCGCTATTAAAGTTTAAAAAGCAACTCCGGCTGTCGGACAAGTGAAACGAGCCCTTTCCCTGCTGTTGTAATACCTCACTTATTTAATTTATTTGCTTAGTTACGACTGTCGGACAAATAACTTGTCGGACAAACGTGGCATTCTCATGGTACTTAACCTTCTTTTTAATAATCTGATTGTTATTTCTAGATCAACTTTCTGAAGATGTAGATCTATCTGGCCTGGAAATTTTAGAATCAGATCAAGCATTAGTTCAAAAACATCGTTCAACCATTCACAAACAAGCTCAATCCATGCTTAAAGATGGTTTGGAAACCCTAAATCATCAAAAAGTTAGTTTCATTTGCATACACAGAGATTATTTTGTTAATTCAGGCCACTGCTTGTATTTCAATCTAATGCCTCTTTCAGGTTACCACTGCTGTTATGGTATTTAGCAATCTTGGAATATTGAATGCAGAGCTCAACAGAATTTTGGATACATCTGTATCTACTCTCTCCAGTGCTATTTCAGAGGCATTAGATATACAGGTTCTTACTCAGGCTCCTGTGTCAAATGACTCCACCAAAAGTAGAGGTAATATTTTTAAAATTTTGTTTTGGGCCCCTTATTTGTTTAGGGTGATATCAAAATGAAGGACAATTTTGTTGTTGTTTTGCATTTGTTTTATTACTTAAATTGAAGGTAGATTGCTTTTTTCGTATGGCTTCCCAAAGTGCCTCTCCAAGAAAGACTGCAAGAAATACCGAAAAATGGCCAGGAGGCTGCTTTGTGGCTCTAAGTGCATCCTTACTATTAACTGGGCCAATAAAAATTCCAGAAAATAATTCTTAAAAGTTGGAAATAAAAATTATCTGCCACATCTTTTTCATTAATTAAATATCTGCTATTACCTTTATTTTATTGATGTAAATCTTTTTATTGAACCTTGTAAATTATCTCTTAGTCACTAGAATAAGCATAAAACCCTGTGTTGCCTTGTTACCAAAGATGCCCTCATTTTAATCAAAATTTTTCTCAACAGGCACACCAGGAAGAGTGGTTATGCCATCCCTAGGTAACATTTCATCTTTTAGATCAAAACTATGGTCTGCCCTTGAAAATCTTTTTGAAATTTCCATTTACACTCAGTGCAGCCAGGTAACAGTTGTTTTCAGGAATTATTTTTTGATGTGATGTGTGTCATTCCTACCTTCACTAATCCAGTAAAATATTTCCCCCTTATTTTCCAGATTGAAGTTTTGCGAGCAGTACTTCATAACCAAACCAATGAACTTGGGTGCAGAATTCAAGTGCCCGATGAAAAGAAAAGCATGACTGATACCTTTTGGACCAGGGTTCTGAAACTTTTATCCCAAGAACTTGCCTCAAGTGCTCAGAGTAAGTTATTTTATATCACTGTTCTTGTAATTTAAGTTACTCATTCAATATGTATGTATCAATGACTTAAAAATAGTGAAAATATTACTTGTGATTGGTTTGGAAATACTGTACATATACTGTATTACTGATTTACATTGCAGATTCTACATACATGAAGCAAGCTCTTGAGGCTGAATTTCCAAAGTTGTTGCGTCTGTATGTGGATCTCAGAAAAAGACTCATAAATGCTCACAACAAGACTGTTGTTGAAACCAGTTTAAGTGATTTATCACCAGATAGCTCCAAACAACCATACCAATTAGAGTGAGAATTTTCATTTAATATGTTTTTGTTTTGATTGATTTGGATGGTTCCATTTCATTATTTGTGTTTTGTATTTTTTAGGCGTGAACTTATTGCTCCATTTGAAAATGCATATCTTTCACGATCTGTCTCAAGATTGCTAGATCCTGTCAATTTAATGTTTTCTGAAACTAAAGCACCCACGCATGAAAATGTTGATGGACTTGTCAGAACCATTACAAGGTTGGATTACTCATACTTGATTCTGTTTTGTACATCCTAACTTTTAACGTGAAGTTCAACAACTCATTTTTCTAATGTTATTTGTTTTTTTCTTTTTTAGTGAATTGAGTGTCTCTTTGGTTGATGAAGCCTTAAGTAAAACTGTCTCTAAAAATATAAGCAAAGCTGTACACCTGTTCTGTATTAAATGTGAGCAACTGGTTGCAACTGGGGGTGATGCAACTCAAGTTATAGGTAAGAACATGATCTGTCTATCTTATTGCTCATTACTAGATGAAAGTTTTGTTTCAATACACTTCTTTGCTCTCAGATATACCAAGCCAGGCCCAGACCTTGAATGCCGCTGCTGCAAATATTCTGCACTATCTAGCTGGACAGCTGGAGCGAGTTTTGAATAATATGGGAGTAACTCTTGCAGCAGGACCTGCAGCTATTGTGAGAGAATCCCTTGGTGGTATTGAAAAATTAGTGACCACCCAAGTTTTAACTCCCCTTTTAACATCAGTTGGGGATGCAATTGAAGCAATTCTTTTAACTATGCATGACGAAGATTATGCTGCAGATGAGGGTGCCAGTACAAACAGTTTGTATATGAAAGAACTTCACACTTTCATTGGAAGGGCTATAAATTTGTATCTTTCACCATTTGATGACCAGACCCTTGTGGTTAAGTGGTGAGTGAAATATTTCTAAATGCTACATTATATATTTTTAATAAAAGATGTATTGTCACTAATTCTGTTCCTGTATCTTATAGTTCAGTTTCTGTGGCTACTCGCTGTATAGACCTTTTCTTACGTTTGGCTTCCCTTATTCGACCACTGGGAAAAGTTGGTGTGGCAAAATTATCATCAGACTTTGAAAAGGTTGTTGTAAACATATAACTACTTCTACGTAGGTAGTTTTTACTGTTTTTACTTTTTACCACGTTATCTAAATTTTAAAAAATTATTTTCTTATAGTTGGAATTAGCATTACAACCTCTAGCAGGTCGGCAACCCCCCGCTGACTTGGGTTGGGGAAAACATTTGAGAACATTGCGTTCATTAAGAACCCTTATTGGTCTTCCTGCTATTGAAGTGGCTACCAGTCCTGCAGTTGGAACTGCACTTCCTCATAGTCTTGTCTTAACAGCCCTGTTCGCTCAGGCACCCTCTGACCTATTGTCCCCACATCAGGTTTGTTATAATTGAACATTGGAAGTCAAATATAATTTACTTATGACCTAAGATAATTTCTTTCCTATTTGTTTGTCTATATTTTTTAATTTTTAATGTTGCAGAGTGCTGGATGGTCTATTAGCCGTCTATCTCAGTGGCTTGATTCCCACCCGGCAGAGCGAGATCGCCTCCAGCTTGTTGGAGGATGTCTTCAACGTTACCAGCAGGCAGTACGTCAATCTGGCCAGGCAGAATTCCATCCTGTTTATCCAATAATGGTTTCTTTATTGGAAGCTGGAATGGCGCTGTGCTCCTCCTAATGTAAGTCAACTAGACCCATTACTTTCTTAGCTGTGCTGCACCAATAAAATTGTTCTGTTGTGTCATGTTACCACATGTTCCAATCTATCCAAATCTTTCAAATATATTTTAGAACAAAAGAAATAACTAATATAGTCATTCTTTTGAACACATAGAGTCCCTCACAGCATCAAATATGATCACATTTTGATAGGAAATGTGGGTCTCAACATGCAACATGAAATTGTGAGCGGTCGGTGAGAGGCTTGGATGCAATGCATAAAAGAATTATCAAAAAACATTTTCAACATTTTTGTTTTTATGACTTTACTCATCTGCAATTTTCTTCTGGGCACTATGGGTACCAAAATCAGTTTTCCTTAGGAGAATAGAATAGTGATATAGAAGAAAAATATTACTTCTTTATCTTTGTTAGATCTTAAACACTCACAACCAACAAAATATATATGGGTGCCAGTACAAACAGTTTGTATATGAAAGAACTTCACACTTTCATTGGAAGGGCTATAAATTTGTATCTTTCACCATTTGATGACCAGACCC
>NW_026267150.1:1927998-1930199 GCF_000697945.3 Frankliniella occidentalis
GGGGTGAGGGGGTGGGAGGCTGTGCCGGCGTGCTCGACGTGAGGCACGATGTCATGGTGTAGGGTAGGCCACGGAGTGTATGAGGGGTGGTTGTGGGGACGGGGTATGGACCAAGTGGGGGGGAGGAGGGGGGTTATGCCTTATCGCGCAACATCCCCGTATAAAATGATCGCCCCGTCTAAGGCCCGTCCTCTGCCGTATCAGCCCCCGGGTCCCGAGGGGTGGTGGCGGGGCGGGGTGGAAGGCAGTCTGCTAGGCGGTCGCGTCGGTCGCTACAGTGCGGCGGGGAAGCCTCGAAAAAAGTTGAAATAAGCCAACTTTGCGATCGACCTGAAGTTACGTCCGTCATTCACCGTAACGAATTTGCCGAATTGGGCTTATGCCAGGGGTCATAACGATAGGATCAGTCATTGCGAGGCGAGAGAGGCAGGCGTTTATGGGTGACCCACACGGCTGAGAGAGCGCGAATGACAATTATTAACAAAAGTGGCCCGCGGGTCTCCTAGCTGGGACAACAGGTTTTTCGGGCTTCTTTAGCTCTCGTAGCGCCTGATAGGTAGGCAATATCTCGCCTGCAGTGTATGCATGTATTGCGGGCTGGCCTACCCTGAAAGTCACAGGCGCCAAACCAAACGGGGGGAAGAAAAACACATCAAACTACAGACATTTGCTTTACGATGGGACTGATGTCGATGTAGCGGTACATGTCATTAATAACGCAGCATTGTGCACTTATCTCTGTGCATCAATGTGCCTCGGGTGACGAAGCTCCCCGTCCCCTCTGCTCGCTCCTCTACTCACGAGCTGGTGGTTGGCGTCCTCCGGCGCGACGACGTCGTGCGCCGACGAGGACGTGTCATCTGTGGCGAGGCAGAAGCCCTGGAGCGTGAAGGAAGCGACCGCCCAGAGTGCCAGCCACCGCATAGCGTGTCGGTCCTGCAACAGAAGTGCGGAAGTCAGAAACCGCGAAGTCAAGCAAGAAGGACGCATCATCATCCCTGGTCAAAGACTATCCGCCCGAATAGAATCCCCCCGCCCGGCTTTACCAACCACCGACTAGACCCCGTCTGTGTCCACGCCGTCCGCCCACGCGGGGAAGCCCTAGACCCGCCCCCGAGGCTGCCTTTGCCTGCCCCCGCCCCCGTTCACTGAGGGACTGGCTGCCCTGGCTGCCCCTTCTCCACGAAATGCCCGAGTCCTGTCTCCGCGCTGTCGGTTCCGCCCACGCGTCGTGCCCCCCCACCCCCCCGAAACTATCTGTGTTAATTCATCTGTTGGCTGCACGAGAGAGCTCCCTCCCGCGGCTTGGCCCGCGCGCGCGCTATAGGAGGACAGGGACGGAAAAACTTTCGCAACCTTTTTTACGACCGTCTCATAACATCGTAGTGCGGGGCGGCAAGAGGAGGGGGGTGAGGAGGGGGCGGGGTGCAGCTGGGGCAGCGCGGGCCGGCCTTGGGATGACCAACCGCCGTGTGCAGACTGAAAGGAGAGCCGAGACGCGCTGCGGCACTCGGGGGGACGGGTGCAGTCGAGGAGTCGAGTAGAGCTGGAGACTCCTGGAGGAGGGCTGGAGTCCGAGCTTGCGGAGCTGGTGGACACGGGTGTATCGCCAGGATCATCGACCGGTGCTGAACGCCGCCGTGGTCAGCAGCAGCGACCGCCGCCACGGGTGGGTCGCGGTGTTTTAATTGTGTGTGGCCCACCCCGCCCCACGCCCCCGCACCGGGAAGGGTGGGGGGATCAGCTGCGAAATAAGTGTACAATCGAAAATAGTGGTAAAGCGCCCCATCGAACGCCCTCCATCTTCTCTCTCTCTCTCTCTCTCTCTCTCTCTCTCTCTCTCTCTCTCTCTCTCTTTTTCTCTCTCTCTCACCCCCTGTCCATCACACGCCGCGCCGCCGGCTGCGCCCGCCCTTACACGGGCCCCCGCGCACAGACCAATAGCCCGCTTCGCTTCGCCTCCTCTCTCAGTTGATTACTACTGTTGTACTCTTTCATTGATCCCAACCTTTAAGTTGAAGAAGTGAAGTTGAGAAGATGACAAAACACCATAGTGCGTTTGGTAAGATACCAACGGACACCGAGTCCAACGGGTAGCGTGATCAACCGATGCGGCGATTACGCGACGGTCGAAGTCAGCGTACACTCTAAATGTCAAGGACAATTTTTGTAACTAGCACCGGACTTCTGCGTGCATAACT
>NW_026267150.1:1930249-1935280 GCF_000697945.3 Frankliniella occidentalis
TAGGAGAATAGAATAGTGATATAGAAGAAAAATATTACTTCTTTATCTTTGTTAGATCTTAAACACTCACAACCAACAAAATATATATGACATGATGAGTATTGTATCGCCTTCCACATATGTACAGTTAATGATAAATCTGTAGTCTTCACAAAAGCCAACAGTTTCCAAGTACAGTTAAAGCATTGTCGTTCTTGGTCTTAAAAATGACTTTGCTTAACAGTATGACTTGTACATGGTCTTCACCTCCTACGGAATTGGCTAGTGATTATTATTAATCCCACTTATCATAATAGATGCTTATGCAAACGCTTCAATAATCTATATACTTTTAGGTACATTCACAACATAAAAATAGGTGTGTTTGTGTCCTTCTTTTAAATTGAATTTGCTATCTTATTGCATTTCAAGAAAGGTTTGTTCAACTCGGGTCCACAGCAGAACAAATCTAATTTGAAATGAGCATGAACTTTTGGAGACAATGCGATCTTAGATAAAACAAGGCTTACATACAGTCCTAGATTATTTATCTTCTTTTCCACAAAATCATACACAAGGTAAATGACAATTTTCTTATGAGAACCATGCAAATTTAATAAAAGGGAAGATATCAAAGAAAAATAGGAGTACAATAATATTGTATTTGAAAAATTAATGATTTTACACAAAAGCTCTGTTAGAAAGCAAAATATTGGTGGAACATACCACAACTAAAGGGGAAACTGTTCAGGACAAAGAGTGTAGCATATAAGAAACGCCTTGCTTCTAATTATACATCACATCAGATGTTTAATTCGAGGAAGTAGAGGATAGACCAGCCAACTCATGTAATACTCAATTGTCTAAGGCAAAGGATAGACAATGTGGCTGCTGGTGGCTGTTTTTGGCCCAGATATGTGGCTATGTGTTAAACATCAGTTTACAACCCTCAATAACAATATTTCTACAAAGTTTCTTCATCCGAATCAATGCTGCGAAAATATCTCAGGAATCAGCTACAATATCTTCATTATCTTCAGCCAATTGATTGTAGGTCCTTGTAAATCATCTGGAGATGGTGCCGGTGGCTGGCTAGTCCTTACCCTCCGCTTCCTCAAAGCTCGTCATCTGGAACATAAGAGTTTCTTTTAGATGTACCTTAGCGCCGTCAAAGCATTGTGTTATGGCCAGCGTCATACCGGTGCTTGGTTTCACAACACCGAGTAAAGTAGAAAATATAAACCGTTGGATGAAAAATCTGGACTAGATTTCGTGTCACGGTCGAAATTTCGTCCCTGATAGATCATTCTTGTTGATCCCCTCATTTCGACCCACGAGAGTGCGCGGCAGAATTTTGAGCGGCCCCTGTGCACCGCAGGCAGGCGCCCGCCCGCCCCTGGGACTTCCCCGTGTAAATGGAAAGGCGCGTCGAACGCGTTCGTGAGCAGAACGTACGGGTGGGGTGGGGCGTTCGGTGAAGATTTGACAGCTGGGGCCCGCTGGGGCCGAGGGGTAATCGAACGAGTACCTCTAATGTATCCTCAGCCCCTCCCCAACACGAGGGTGGGGGTGGGGGGTGGGGGCCTCCCAAAATGAAGTCCACACAGACCCAGGATAAGGAGGGACCGCGAATAACATCTCGACTCCTCTGTACTCAAGCGCTACCAAAATGTCAAGACAAGCCACGGAGCTGAGCCGTTATAAAGCGAGCCAAGGCGCGTGCGACATGCAATGCAATGTGCGGGGTGGAGAGAGCGGCCAAGCCCTCCAGGTTGCAGGTGTCGAGCCGACTCTCCTTCCGTTCAGCGTTTCGTGCGAAGAGGCGGTGGTGTGACTCCCTGCAAGCTGTCAATCAAAAACTCGTTCTAAACTAAACTCTCACACACAAGGCTAATTACGTGCGAGGGTGACGTCGAGCTACGCAGGACTATATAAAAGCCGGGCTATGGAGAAAATAAACGCATTTTTACTTTGCTCTCATGTGTGTCCCTTTGTTTTTTTGGCTCGGCAAACTCACCGCCAAAAGTCTGCGAGCTATCCAGAGAGTCCAGGCCCGCAGACCTCTTCCCCCACAGTCCTTTAAGTCTCCTCCAGTTTTCTCTCTTGCCCCAGGAACCTGCAAGCACACTACTGCTCATATCGGGGGACATGCCGTACACAAGGCCTGCCTTCCCTGCTATAGAGGGGCTGGCTGGGTTGCATTCACAGGGCGGGATGGAGGCCGTGCAGAAAGGCCTCGACGGGCGGAGGGCAGGGCGGCATGCACTGCATCGCATTGCATTACTGGACCTTCGTTTTAGACGTGCGTGCGTCAGTGGATAGAGCCAGTAACAGTGATAACATTTTTTATCAGTATATTTTACGTCTCCGATTCGGCAGGATGGTGCTACAGAAAAGCCTAAAAATCACAAAAAAGATCATTCATTTTCTTCCCGTTATCTAACGCGGCGGCACCCTCGAGGTATAAGGGAAGAAGGCACAAAGTTGTGGGCCACGTTGACAAAAAATACTGCCATCGGGAAATGGCAGGCAATCGCACATGTTCTGGGTGATTCAGAGCACGCGCCGCCGTGTTGCGGGTTTGCCTATCCTCGACTCGGCGGGCGCCCTCGGAGGGGTCCCCTCCTCACCTCTCACCTGTGCGCCCGCCGAGTCGAGGATAGGCAAACCCGCAACACGGCGGCGCGTGCTCTGAATCACCCGGTTCACTGGTGCGGTTGGGTTGGTTGCCTACTCGCACCGGGCCGTCGCACCCTGGACAGTGGCGGAAGGCAAACCCTCTCGCGATACGAAATATTACTATGAGCACCTCCCCTCCCCGCTTTGACTTTTGGAATCACCCTGCAGAACTGAGAAGGCGTTTGATGTCGGCGAGTACGCCTGCTCTCTCTCCGGCAGTGAGGCGCCATGGCGCCTGCGGGTATGCAAGCCCGCCGACACCGACCCGCCTGGTGCAAAAGGTCGTGGTCGTACCTCGGAATAACACAAAAGTGACCGTGTGCTGCTGCTGCTCGTGCGACGCAGGGCAGGAGTGCGATCGGAGAGCTCCCCGAGATTACTCTTCCTCCATTCTCCCCTCACCCCCCCCCCCTCACCCTGTTTCAGATGAATTAGAGGGCGTTTCCGGGTGTTTTCAGGGAGCTCTCCGATCGCGCCCCTGCCACTCGGCAGCACCCCGGCACGGCGGGCCTCCAGTGACCTCGCTGTAACATGCTTTGTTGGTCGTCGTCCAGGCTGAGCCTATACCGACCGGGGGTGGCGCCGGTCCGCGTCCCTCCCAAGGCGCCAAATTCGCAGCCCGGGCCCACGGACCCACCAGGCAAGGTCACCGGGCCCGCCCCGTGGAACAGCGACGGTCTCTGCTGCGCCAATTGGTGCCATGGCCGAAACTGGACGCTTGGGGGATTCCAACTAGTATTTTCGTCACACACGCACGCGCCGGCGCCTCCGCGTCACGCGGCAAGCAAATGCAAGCACCCTCGAAGTTGTCTGACAGTCTTTAGATTTTACTCTCTGCTGAAGTACAATTATTACACAAGAGACAGTATCACAATCACGGCCTGGGCACTGGCCTGGGCTTCAGATTCAATTTGTTCAATTTTCATTTTGGGGAAGGACAAAGGGGCACACGTTCCAAAACCGTTAAAGTAAGTTTATTAAGCATACCTGCCGGCAATGCTCCATCGTTGTAGATTGCGTTACTTTGGTATCCGTCGTCGCAGGATCGCGCTTTTTGAGATAGGGGCCACCGACCTCCTGTTCGAGAGAGACAGAGGCAGTATAGAGAGAGGAAAGGAAATGGGAGTCAGAATGAGGACAAAACAGAAGAGAGAAAAGCAGTGAGTGACAGTTCAGGACAGATGGGGAAGAAATATAGAGGTAAACTGAGATGCGCCACACCAAACGTGAGAACGAAGGTCCAGATTCCACTTTAAGAAAGCAAACAGGCAATCACAATTACCCGGCTCATCACCACATGCCGTCTAGAGAAAAAGAATGGAGTCAGGCGGCAGCTGTCGAGATGTTTAAAGCATGTACAAACGTTGAAACTATGTACAGTTTGAGATTTGGGGGTTAGTAAATTGCGTAAAGTTTAAAAGCAACACAAATTCCGGTAAATTTTACGTGTAGAAAGGGTTTTGCTCTTAACTTTTCCAGATTTTCTTTGATTTCATTTACACCTACTCCTTCCGGAAAAGTCATGCGAAAAGCGTCGATCCGGAACTACAATGTAAAAATATGCAACGGTTGTGTCCGTGCCCGCTTTGAAAAGTTTCATTCCAGCGACATTCCTACGATCTCTTCGCAGCACGTCGCAGGTCCCCGCGGCAAGCCGCATGCAAGCCCACTGCTGCTGGTAGGGGAAGCATCATCGCACATGCCGCAGTCGGTCCGGTCCGCGCCGGGCCTCACACAAACCTGGTGCGCCTGCTGGCCAGCCTGCTGGCTCTCTACTGGGGGGTCCCCGCCTCGGCCCCCGCAACCCCGTGTGCTCCCTGGCTGCTCTGGGCGCCCCGCTGGGCCGCGGGGGCACTAACGACCTCCTTGGGGCCCTCGGGCGGGCCCGCCAGGGAGAGGGCCCCCTTGGGGCTGCTGGCCGCCTGCTCCGGCTGCGCCCCGCCTGCACCACCTGCGTCAGACGGTGAGGCTGCGTTCCGCACATTCAGACTGGCAGTCCCAGTCGTTCGCGCCTCCTCGTGCGGGGCGGGGGAGCGGGGAGGGGGAGAGGGGCGCCGAGGGGGTGCTGCGCTCACCTGACAGGCTGCTCCAATCCGATGCCCGCTTCTGCAGCGACTGCGCCTCCTCGGCCGAGTCTTCGTCCTGGAGGTGCTCTATCTCCAGTCCGTCGTCTCGCATCTCCTCGCTGTCGTCACTGAGACCGTCGCGCTTTCCAAAGCCTCCACGCATACTGTCCCAAGATCGTTTCCCAAACCCACCGTTCATGCTATCCCACGCTCGTTTTCCAAATCCGCCGTTCATACTGTCCCAGGCGCGTTTACCGAAACCACTGTTCATACTGTCCCATGATCGTTTGCCAAATCCACTGTTCAT
>NW_026267150.1:1941645-1942574 GCF_000697945.3 Frankliniella occidentalis
CCAGGAACAATGGGACAAATGCAACATTTTTTTCAAAAAACAAATTAAAATATTTCGGCACGGAAAGTTGACATTTTTCAAATGGGGTTTGAAAAAGCAAGGTTTACTTTATATGTTCCCCATATCTTCTCCTTCTTAACAGCATTCCTCTCTTCCACGCTGCGTGTTCAAAAAATCCGTCCCATAGTACCCCACCTTCCCCTACATACTGAGTGGTCCGCCATCCCACAATTACAGTCGCAGACGTGTTAACAAATTGACAGGACACACAGTTGACATTTCCTGTAGGTTTTCCTACCAGGGAATCCTTACGTATTCCGCGTAATATTTGACTAAATTTTTAAAATGTCACTAAATTTCACCTTGATATCCAAATCCGATGGTTTTAGAGAAAAAAATTCAACAAAAATCATGTGTAATCCCTCCAAGTTCACGTGTAATCCCTGTAATCACGCAATCCTGTGTACATCCAAAATCGAAGTGGTGCCCCCTCGTGTATCAGTCAATCACCTATTATTTTGTCTACCGTACCTCGTGGAAAGTAAGTGTAGGTCACACAAAAACGAAGTTGATAGCCGATCCAGCATTGCCAGGTCGGCCAAACGTGGGTCGCACAAACGATACAGCCCCCCCCCCCTCCCCCATCCCGTCCCCGTCTCCAGCCAACGGGTACAACTTGTGCGATAGGGGGCCTGGCAGGGGCGGGGCTGGTCCGGAGGCGTGCCGGCTTGGGCGGGGGACTACTGCGGACAGACTTTGAACGCGCGTGGTGCGCGCGACGGAATCTGATGAGCTATTCATGGAGTCCCCGCCGAAGTGTGTCGATAGCCTGGCATTCCCGCGGAGTGTGCCGTGCATGTACCGGGCCGCGCCGGGGAGGGTGAAAAGAAGAGTTTTCACGGGGGAGCGATGAAGTCATGCTTGGTTGG
>NW_026267150.1:1947569-1947922 GCF_000697945.3 Frankliniella occidentalis
CCCCTCTTCCGCGCCTCCCACCGCCACTCCGCCGCCCCTCCGCCACCCCTCAGCCGCCCCTCCTCTTCTACTGACCGTGGGAAGAGACGCGGGGGCGGCAGCGGTGACTGTATGGTCCAATTTGGATTATAATAAGGCCTTCGCAGAAATAAGGCCTCACGGCGTGGAGGCGTGGCTGCCACAAAAAGTGTGCGATTCCGACAAAGAGCTTGCAGGTAGAAAAAAATAGGTCAACAGAAAAACAAACAATAACTCGACAAAACTCGAAAAATAACGAGAAACATCCGACGTGGCGTTTGTCGGAGGCCGTCGTCGAGTGGCCCGCCCCCTCCTCCCTCCACCCCCGCACCAAC
>NW_026267150.1:1953302-1954019 GCF_000697945.3 Frankliniella occidentalis
GCCTGCACATGCCGGGGTAGGCAGACCCGCGAGGCACGACGGTTTGGCGGCTCTGCCTACCTCGCCCCTGCCGTCACTCTCCACCGCCTGCACATGCCGGGGTAGGCAGACCCGCAAGGCATGACGGTTTGGCGGCTCTGCATACCTCGCCCCTGCAATCACTCTCCACCGCTGCCTCCCGCGCTCTAGCCAACTTTCATGGGGTTTTGGTTCAAGTTCAAGTTCAAAGAGGGTTAAGACGTTTTGGTATGGCCGGAAGTATTCTTCTTTACGCCCTCTCCGTATGGGTTTGGGAGTATTGGTTGAGAAGTTTTCCCGCCCGACATAAAGTAACTCAATCGTGCACATTCACGACGGTACGGGAAGAAAAAAAATATCTGCATCAGTGCCTGTGTGTAAGGTGTTTTTTGTACGCCCGCCCCGTAAGGAGGAGCCCGAGGTGGCGTTCGACCCTCGACCTTCCGCGCACGTCCTGCCTAGCCTCCCGCGCACCCAAACTGACCGGGGGAGGCGCTCAAATGAAACAATAGCCGCGCGATGAGCGCCGAGCACACGGGGTTCAGTCCAGACACGGGCGGTCGAGCCATTAGAAATATTCCACGCGGGGAAGAGGGGTGGGGTTATAGGAGCAGCCATAAGCATTAGATGAATAAGAAAACTTTGTCGAGGCAGGAGCAGTTTGGAAATATGAAGGAGGGCCTGGGGAAGAGAAAAGGG
>NW_026267150.1:1955029-1956915 GCF_000697945.3 Frankliniella occidentalis
GTGGGGCGGACAGCTGCAGGGAGTGCCGAGGGGGCGAGCGAGACGATTACCTCTCGCTGTGCGTGGAATAGTTGTGGCCGGGACTCGAACTAAAGCTGAGTGGGCCCCGGCTGGACGGCCAGCCGGGGCACTGGTCTGCAGCGAGACCGAAGAGGGGAGGGTGTCCAGTCCAGCCTGACGGCGCGCGTGGACATCAGACAGCGTGCATACGGCACGGTGCACTTTTGGAATCCCGACCGTTCCACACTGGGTCCGTTTGGCCCTAACAGGGCAGGATGTGCAGCAGTACTAAAGCGTGGCCGCCCCCACCCGACTACAATCCCCAAGACTGCCTAGATCAGAAGGCAAATCCTCCTAGACGATTCACTGTGAAAAATAGTGGGAAGGTTTACAGGAAAAATTTTCATGACGCAAGTTGTAAAATAACAGTTTGTAATCGTAAAAATACGTGTAGTGCAGTACGTATCGCCTTAAAATCCGTTGGCGAGTAAAAAATGTAATCTCATAAATTTACAACTTAAATTATAATTCAGGTTTACAAAAATTTTGAGAAATTGCGAGGGTATTTTTCCGAGTGTTGGGTTGCCTATTCACACCGAGCCCTAACAACAAACGATGGGCAAACCTGTACGCTGCTGTGCATGCGATGTGGGCTAGTATACGCATTTGCTCCAACGGAGCACGGCGATACCACTCTGCATAGTCATTGCCAGCCAGATTTGTCTGCCATCACGAGTCATTTGGAAAACTTGACTGAGAAGGTAGTGACAGGCCGGGCCGGCAGTGGCAGGGTGGGTCGGAGCTGGGGGACCGCTCCCGTCCGGGGCTTGGGCTCGGGGCGACACGGTGGGCAATGGGAGAAGAAAGTTTGAGATCTGAAACAAACTCATCGAGCGAGTGTCTGCGCGCGCTGCCGGCTGCCGCGGCTGGTTACAGGCGCACCACCCGAGAGGGCGACGTGCGTTCGTGTTTTCCTTGTTCATAATTTTCATCCATAGAATTCCACCCTGGGGTACCCTTGTCGTGTCAACCTCCGTTACTGTCATCTTTGGAGTACACACTGGCAAAGCGTACCAAAAACGTGGTCACATACTTCAGAAACGATTTTCAAGAAATGTGTCCAACACCTTTTTTTCATCATGGGAAAGTACAGACACGTTTTAATCTTCTGAAAACTGTACCCCTCCCTGTCTCTCTATGGCTGAACACGCGTCAGCACGTGTTAGAGCCGGTGCGTCGTGCTCGCATGGCGTGCGTGCACCGCCTCTCGTGACGACACACAGCTGCCCCGCCCCACCCCGCCCCGCCCCGCCCCGGTGGTGGCGTCACGCCAAGTTACCTCCGGCTGCATAAACCCGATAGTCCTGTTGGACTGCGGCTCGGCTCGGCACCTCCCCAACACCAACGAGGTCAGGATGACGTGCAGCAGCCACCGCGAGTTTGAGCCGCCCACAATGTCGCCGGCTACATATCCCCTTGTACTGCTGTTGCAGAACGAGGAGGTTGGAGTGGGGGAGGGGGGTACAGGTATAGCGGCGGCGGCGACGGGGGCGTTGGCCCGCGCAACAGCTTGCTGACACAAAATTCCGTAATTAGAGGATTACGTAAATAGGGCCAGCCGCTGACCCACTTCCCGAGGTATGCCGGGCTATGGGGGCGAAAAAAAAGTGGTGGGGGTGGTGGAGGATGAGCAGCCCGAATGGTCGCACTCACGGAACGCCATATCGCAAGAATAAACTTATTATATCTTCCAGGTTCCACAGAGTGCTGTGAGATTTCCATTTTTAATAGTGCACGAGAGGAGGGGGAGGGGGTGGCCCATTTTTAGCCCGCCCTTCTGCTTTTAAAAAAGCATTAAAGCGGGCTTATGCAACCGCTCTCGTGTC
>NW_026267150.1:1957620-1958042 GCF_000697945.3 Frankliniella occidentalis
AAGGGGGTGAAAGGGGGTAACAAAGAAATAGGGGTTGGTCCAAAAAGTAGGAAAAAAATATTTTTTTTTATGGTCTCCTAAGGGGTAACTCTTGAAAGTAGAGTCCTCTGGAAGAAAATTTTGTCCGTTTGACTCTATCTGGCACCGTTTGGGCGCTAGAGTGCTTTTTTCGACGAAAATACGGCGAAAATGACCACATTGCACATAAAGACGTACAGGGAGGCATCCAATCGTAAAATGTCAGAGGAAGTACCCCCCCAAAACAACACATTCTGAATCAGGAACTAGCCTCGGATTTGCCGTATCTTTCACTGCTTCGGCCCTAGAGGTGGATACATTGAAAACAATGGCAAAAAGTCAAGTTTTAGGACTGTTTGACAAACAATATATAACCAAAAAACTGCGCGGGTTCGTTTTTTTTT
>NW_026267150.1:1958357-1970706 GCF_000697945.3 Frankliniella occidentalis
CAGGGATAGGAAAGTTACTTTTAAAAATGTAACTAGTTACAGTTGCAGTTAGTTTTGCCAAAAATGTAACTAGTTCCAGTTACAGTTACTTTTTCTTAAAGATTGCCGTTACAGTTACAGTTACATTTTTTTCGCCAAAAATTGTAACTAGTTACAGTTACAGTTATCCAGGTAGTTTTTGAGTTAAATTGGTCGTTGTTTTCTATTAATTATTTTGTAATGGGAAAATTGTTTGCAAGGTAGGCGATTACGCATTATTTAAAGTCCGCAAAACTCTGCTTTCCTCGTCGTCTAGCGAGGGTCAGAAGGGGCTAGCGGCGGTGGACGGGTGCGGGCGGGTAGGGGTAAGAGGAAGGATATGGGGCATCCTTCTTTTTGTGCAGCAGGTACAGAGTGTTGCGACTATTGCCGGACAAGCGGGTGGTTAACCCAAGGTCGCCAAGGCCGGGCGAATGTGAACCGTGACAAATGCGGCAAAGCGTCTCGAAGACCGCTCTGTTGAAACGGATATACGTATAATTGACATGCAGTAAATAAAAGGGTCTTCCTCCTCGACCTCGCCGCCTTGCTTGCACAGGCCTGCACAGACCCCAGATGAGCCGAAACAATACCGTCTTTCCAGCTCCTTTTCCTTCATTCCTCTGAATGCCGCGCTAGCCTCAGACTCCAGATAGCACATTGCAACAGCATGTGGATAAACAGGAAAGAAATCTCATACTTTTTAAAAGTTCTAATGGGCAAAAATAACTGTAACTGATATTAGTTACAGTTACAGAAAAAAAAATGTAACTAGTTACAGCTACAGTTATTTAGTTTGAAAATGAAACTAGTTACAGTTTTAGTTGATGCAAATTGTAACTAGTTACAGTTACAGAAACTAGTTTAGTTAAATTTTTCCCATCCCTGCCGCCGGCAGGCCAAGCAGGCCCGGCCCCTGCCGAACGGAGTTGCCGGCGCAGCGAAGTGGAGCTGGCAACTCCGTTTGGCGGAAGGGCGGGCCTGCTTGTTAAACCTTCCCCTCAATTTCGCCGCAGGCGGGAGGGAAAGTCGACAGAAAAGCCATGGTTAAAATAATACGTCGGGTCCGACAGGACAGGACACACAAACCGTAGCACATGTTTATTACAGGATTCATCCCCTCCCCTTCTCACAATAAATTCCTCGCGTATTCTCAACAGGTTAAATCCTTTCACTGCTTTTCTGGACTGGACTCAGATGGAATCCGAGCGGAAAATTTTTCGCGACACTCTTTTCCGTTTTATGCATGGTCAGCACTACAGCAAGTCTAGAGTCCGCGAATGACCGAAGATCGAACCGTGTTTGATCTGAGCCTCAACAAGCCGGCTGCGGCGCGGCAACGCCTCCCTAAGACGCTTGCTCCGTCCTCTCCATAACCCCCCTCCCCTCCTTCCTTTTCCCCTTTTCCCTCGATGCCCGGGCAGTCAGCTGATTGTCCGTCCGTGATTGGGTCGGCGGGCGGACAAGTCGGCGGCAAACATTTGAACAAGGGGCGCTGATACGCTGATCCGGCCGAGGCGTAGTGGGTGGGCAATGGGGGGGGGGGGGGGGCGGCGTCTGCATGCAGCAGGGCCAGCAGGGCTGGCTAGCGCTCGCTAGACCCGTCCGGCCGCCCACTTGGGCCCAACAATAGGACACCATCACAGTGAGTGCTTTGTTGTCCGAGTCTGTCGCGCCCTTGTTGCGATTGCTTTACTCACTCCGCTCCCTCCGCTCACCCTCTGTCACCCTCCTCACACCACCTCCTCCCTCATCGAAGGGCGCATAGCGCATCCGCTCGACAAGTCAAACGGGAACTATAGACCTAAGCGAAAGGCCGACAGCAGCCGCCTGACCGCCGCACGCCTCGCCGATATTCAACCCAGCGAGCGGGCCCAGTAAAATGCGACACAGGACATCAAGTGGTGTCAAGCTGTGCAAATTTTGTCACTTTGGTAGCCTGCTTTGACGTCAATTCGACATCACGTAATGTCATGTGATATCAAAATGACGTCAAATCAGGCCACCGAAATGACAAAATTTTGACACTAACATCACTTGATGTCATTTTGACAAAAACGCGTTCGCTGCTCGATTTTAGTCAGGTTGGCTCAACCTTTCGTCATTTGAATTACGCGCCAATGAGCAGCCTGGCTGGACACTGATTGTCATCTGTCGTTAGCCGGGAGCTCTGGAGACCTGCTATCTGTCACTTTTCCAGTTATTTCCTTATTTATTGAATATGATTTTTAGTTCTATGTGAGTTGAGTTTCAAGTATAGGCTATTTGCTATTATTTTCCATTCCATTATCAAATGTGTCATCGACGATAAAGCACGACCCTATAATCAGTTTGTTTTGTTTTTGAGGTTAGAAAATGATGAATGGATGTTTTTTTAAATCAAAATTCTTTTCTTTCCTCGCAGTACATGTCATACATCCAAATAGGAAGAACCTGAGACTATCACTAATCACTAATCATTGAAGATAATACTTGCACTGGTAAGTTTTTGCTCTTGTATCTATTCAAAATTTGTTATCAAATCGTGGTCTGACTGTTTCCCTTTAGGATATACTTTAAATTTACTTTGAGTCATCGCTGTGGTTTTGTATTATGTCTGAAACATTATCAGTTTCTAACAAACTCCATGAAAAATCTTAGTGTACTTATAAGCTTTTACCGCTACTATGAAATTTGAGCACTAGTCATTTCTAGGAATTTATTGCTGAGCTCGTGAAGTGCCCATGGGAAGGCAAGAGTCCTGTAATTCTCTCACGCTGCTACCCTCAGATAAAGCTTATCTTAGGTCGGCTTATACATAGCAATTTAAGCCTTTCCATACACTGTGTCTGGCTATGCAAGATCAGCATGAGGACCGAATTCCTGGCTAGTAATATGTTTTATCATGCATTAAAACACCACTCCACTCATGTCTTTCTACCAAGAGACAGATTCAAAGAATATGCATAGTATTCGACCATTTCTATTGCATTGGACCGTTCCCTAAATGTGTAGCGTCCGAAACTATGAAAAATAATTTGTGTCCTTGCCCCAACTTGAAAAAGTTGTTGGGCTTGCTCTATTCTAGATCAGTAGTTCAGGAGGAGGATTGGATTTGGTCCAATCCCACTCCCAGCCTTACTCCACTTTTCAGTTTTATTGTACATACATCATTTGTTCACAATATGAAATATGTAAATATGAAACAACCGTATCCAATTTGTGTAGCAGACTGAGACTTTGCTGGTCTTACCAACTGCTAAGATGCATAGTCGCAATTATCATGTTAACCAAACCAAGTGTGTTTGGTGCAAGGGCTAAAATCTTATTGCAAGAATTTTTCAAAAATAGTAAATACAGTTTTTAATAGTTTTGCATTATTGCCATTACAAAATCAAAAGTAAAACTTAGTGCCTTTTGAAAGATGTTAAATTTTTGATGTCTTTAAAAAGATATTAAAATGTAGCACCATCTGGTAGTTTTAATGCCTTTCTGTGGGTGGGTGATAAATTTTAATGTCTCGAGAAAAGCAATAACATTCTTTCAGTCCCTCTTCTTTGTTTTTCTAGTGAGCCGTTTAATAATTCCCCAATTCTTTTCCATAATTTTTTTTATGAATAACAATTTGACAAATGACCATTACGCATTTCTAGTTTAAAGGTGCATTGTGGTTTACCGCGCTCGATCATAGGCGATGAAAAGAGCACCTCCTTCCCTGGAGCCGGAGTAGGCTCGGCTCTCGGCTCGACCCGCCTCCCGCTCGGCTCGGCAAAGAAAAGTCTTTTCATCAGCAGTACAGAGCAGCTCGCCTTGGTTCGGATCGGTCCGTATGGTCGATTGGATCTTTGCGCCCCTTTGCCACGCTTTGCACCACTACCACCCCCTCTCCTTCGCATCCTCCTATCTCCCCTCTTCTCCGCCTCCTCCCTCCCCCTCCCATACCCTCTCTGGCCCGGTGTTAACCCTTTACTCTGGGTGATGGCCCTTTTCTGCTCTCCACTCCCGACCACCACTTTCTCCTGGGCGGCCTTGCCCGGCAGTCTAGCCTTGCCCCCCAAACCGCCCCAAAACAGCGCGGCGAAGTACCAAGCCAAACTTCCTGCACCTGTGGAGCTCTCCGGGCCTCCAGGCCCCCGGGCCCCGCTCGCTGAGGGGGAGGAGGTTAAGGGTTGCAATCTAGTAAATCTCTCAACGCTCTCTCTAAGGGCCACCAAACTTGCGATTGTATTGCACTAGCAATGAAATGACACTGCAAATGTCTCTGCTTACAGTTTAAGCAAGTGAAACATTTACCCCGCCTTTTACTCTTTCTTTTTTTGTCATCTCTGTGCACTTTCCGCTTGCTCCCCGGAGCGCCCCGTCTGACGTGTGACGTCGTTTTTCTCAGCGTGCCCTGCTGTGTCTCCTCCACTTGCACCACCCCTCCCCTCCCCTCCTCCGCTCACCTCCCTTTCCTCCCCGCTCCCACCCCCCTTTCCCCGTCCCACCCCCTTCCCATCTCTTAGCCTCTTCCTACTCCGTGCTCGTGCCGCCAAATTGAAACGTACATCAATTGCCGGCCACTCTTTCTTGAGTGACGAATGTGGAGACGTTCCGCGGGCGATCCGCGCTGTCCGCCGCGTGAGGGATGGGATGTGGGATGGGGATGGGGTCCCCCGCCGCCCGCACCGTCGGCCCTGCCCCAACAACAACGCCCACATGCGCGGCTGTCCCGTCCCGTCGCACGACCGGAAATGAAAAATCAACAGCTACAAAGTTGCGATGGTTTTGTTGCGCGGGTGTTGGTTTCAAGTGTTGGAGGCTGAGAGGGGGTGGGAGAGACGCGGCAATGAAGGGGCGGGCGGCGGGAGTAAATCCGACGACAAAGAAGAAGGGCAAGCAGCCGCTCTGTGTGGCGTGCGTATGGCGAGACGTGTCGGGGCGTGGCGTGGCGTGGCCGCGGGGTGGAGAGGGGGAGCGGCATGGCGTGGCGTGGCGGGGGCGGTGAGCTCGCGGGGCCCGCGGAGGAGGAACCACGGAGTGCGCGCCGGCCGCCGGCGCCGGGGTGACGACTTGCAAGACCTCTCGCGGCCCACGCCACCCCGGCGGACCCGGTGGTCTCCGAGATGCTCGGCAACAGCTGTTGAACCTTTCCGAAGGGACGCAGGAGGGACAGGGCGGCGTCATACAGCTCCTGGCGCCGCGACACGCGCGCGTGGCGTGGTTTGCTGTCTGGCTTTACTGCGGGCCTGGCTCTTATGGGCACAAGGGCTTACCGGGCAAATCGGTGTGGATCCGGGCCCGGGCCCCGATGTGGGGGCGGGGGTGGCGGGGGGCCGCGGCAGGCTTCGATGGACCCAGATTTATAAACCAGCAGCGGAGAGATTCCGTCTGGTGCGTAATCCGGGGGCGGGGTGGTCGGTGCGGCCCGTGTCCCGGCCCGCGTTGACACTGACATTAACGTGCCATCGATCAGCGCCTCTGGCTCGACCAGCCTCTGGCCGGCCCTCTGCCGAGCCCACCACCAGTGAAAGTGCACGCGCCGGCCCCGCCCCGATGCCCTGCCTGCACTATGCGTGTACAGCGCCAATTCCGCTTCCACGCAGCCCTCTGGCCGTGGCATGGGCATGGCAGGGTCGGGCGGGGACCCTATACGTCAGCCGGGATCAGCCGGCAATCAGCAACCCTCGCCTGTAGATTTACACGGACGAGCCACGAGACCTGCGCATGCCTCCCGCTGCTGCGGGCCTTCCCTAAAACCGAGGGGGCAACAACTCACTTTCGATGTGTTCACATGATTCCCAGTGATTACCGTCCACTTTTATTTATTCACTAGGTTTTCTAGTGACAGAAATTCGTACCAGTTCCATTAGTTTCCCGCTTAGTTTTCAGCAATTTCCGTTGATTTTGATTAATTTTTATTCCAGGCACATGATTCCTGGAGTTGTTGTTCCCTTGCCTTCAACACTCTTGACGCACGCACGATGCAAAGCTTGATGCCCGGTTTTTGTCGCAATTTTGCTTACGACAAAATATTTCTGTATTTGTTTATTTTCCTCTAATTGAAAGCGACCTATGCGTTTTAACTTTTTAATAATTGATACTGCCTCGTAAAATAACCCCGTCATCACTTTTGAACTGGCCTTTAATTGATTCTTTACTTTTTGCGTTCGCGACGTAGGGATGCGCCATTCCTCTGTGCAGCGGGACACACATGTCCCCGCTCAGTTTGCGCTAGTATTTTTCCACCCCGCGCCTGTAATCTAGTTCGGTGTGCGTGTCCGCGCCGTTAAGAGCAAAAACACCCCGTGTCCTCGGCGCCACCCCCCTTCTGTACCCCCTCCCCGCGCCGCCCCTTCTCGCTCTGCCCCGCGTCTCGTCTCGGACGCTGGAGCCAAGCAAGTCTCGGTGGCGTCGTGCGCCCGGGGTGGGGATGGGGGGGGGGGGACGGAGGCACTGTCCTTCGTCTTTATTCGATTATATCTGCCGGTCTCAGCCCGCTACACGCCAGCCGCGCCATGCTGCGTCGCCTGCAAAGCATGCGGGGTGCGTCGACAAGTTTTAGGACCGCAGCTTAAGGCGTTCCTAGTTGCGCGGCCGACTTCTTGTCCCTTCCATTTGCTCTCCCTTCAAGAGACGTTTTCGAAGCAAAATGACTACCTCGTCAGAATGCCGCTCTAACTCTCTAATGATAAGTTTCTGTTTTTTCCCCCACCCCGTTTTCATCGCGTTTGGGCTGGTTACTGAAAGCCTCTCCTTTGCATTGTGCATCACCCAGCACTGCCCCAAGTGCCCACCACACCCCACACCCCACACCGCACCCCACCCCACCCCGCCTGGCCACACCACCAACAGGATCGCGCCGCCAACTATTCCAAGTATGAAAGGTAGACCCGAGTAGACCCCCGCGCGGAAATATAAGCAGATTGTGGCTTTGATGTTGTGGAAAACGCCCAAGCAGCTTCCCCCGCCCCTCACACTCATCGAGATCCTCTGCCTTTCCGCTTCTCCCAAGTCTGGAGGCGCGAGGCGGCCCACGCTGCGGAAAAACCGCACGTGTTAATGAAGCCACTTGTGTGAGGAAACGAATTCAAGTTCACATGTTTCATTTTGGTTAAGCTTGCCCAAGTTTCGTCTCAGGTAGTTTTATAGTTTTATTTTTATCTGGAAGCACAATGTTGAGAAATTTACTTGAAACCAGTCTCGCTTGCACGGGCTTGTCTTATTGCTATACTGAAAATGAAGTATGAGACAGTTTTAAGCCGCAAAAATGAAAAGTTTCACTGTTGAGTTGCCTTTGGCTTGTCGAGATTTTTTTTGCGTAGTAAGCTTACATTTTATTGCACCCTTTTATTGAAATCGCATTTTGCTCTTGGTTTGTTTGCTTCAAATAAATATCCGTTTGGGTTAAGAACTGCTTCTAGGCGGTGAGTCGTCCTCCCCGTCAACCCCCTGATGGGACTGTGGATCGCAGCCCCCGCCTCTCAGCGGGACCTCACGCCGAGCCGACGTAAAGCCCCCCCGTCTTCGCCTCCACACCACGCGACTCTCCACCCCCGCCCCACCCGGCCACGTCACCCTCATCCTCTAGCACCTAAAAGCGGGCGTCTTAATATGACACTGGGCGGCGTCGGCCGGGGCATGGGCCGTACGTACGTGAGGGGCGACTGTGCGCCCTTAGAGCCGTACACAAATTACGTTGTTTCTTTCTCTGTAGCGGCGATGACTTTTTTCACGACACGTCCTGTTAATTTGTAGTCGTAAATTATTGAAGTAATTGGGGAGGCTTTTTCTTCAGTCACTATGATAAGGTTACCCTCTGCATCTGCAGGCAATATGAATACTCTGAAAATCCAACAGTAAGCACAGTTATACTGTTACAATTTTAATACTAAAGTACTACTGTAGCCCAAAATTTCAAACGTTGTATTTTTATTTTTGGGAACTTGTCCTACTTATATAAAAGTGGGAATTTTTGTTGTACCCTTATAACACTTGAACGTCAATTTACTATGAAAAAGTGTCCACGATCCTGATCATTTCGTTTTTTATCAGTGAGTTTTACAAAAAACCAAACCAAAAATAGAAAACTAACAATTTACTCAGTACTACTGCTGCATACACTAAGAAAACTCAGTACAAAGATTTGTGAGTGCACCTCCAAACTAAATTCATAATGAACTTTTGAAAATTGTTAATTTTTAACATTAGTGTCAAACTTAGTGAAAGAGCCTAGAATATAAAATAACAACCCTCTCCTCCTGCTTTTAAAAGAGACGGCACTTGTGTACCACCCCCACCCACACCTCACCCCTCTGACGTATTTCCTCGAACTTAAATGGGCTGAAGTGTGCCATCACTCGAGACGTGCGGAGTGTGGCCAGCCAAGCAGAAGGTGAGGCGCGACAGCGGCCCATTGTGTTGGCGCCCACAATGCTGGACAAGACAGCGCTGGAGCCGCTGCGCTGGAGGCTCCAGCAGCCCCACGGATCAGACGCTAATTAGAGCGACCCTTTGAGGTGGACTCCCCCCGCACCGCCACCCCCTCGCTCCACACCGCCCCGCCACAAAAACATGTCGTCGCGGTGTTTGTATGGGCTGCAATCTCGTTTCATTTGCGTTCACGGCTGCAGAAACTCTCTTTTGCAGCTGGTGCGTTTCCCGAAGTCTCGCCCAGGAACTGGCATCCCTGTCCTCTCACCCCCAAGAAAAGATGCCGTTTCTTGCATTAAGTGCTCAGAAGCCTAAATACTGTCTTGGGTGTTCTATCCGTCCGGTCAAGTCATTGACATCAACATTTATTTTTTGATGTTAACTGAAAATTCGCAGTGATAAACGGAGTGTGCGTACAACTGTTAAACACTTTTTAGTGTGCAACTGCAAGTTTAATAAGCGTGCAACTCCGTTGTTGCAAGTGTTCAACTGAGTACAGTGGACTCTCGATAAGTGTCGCCTCGATAAGTGTCGCGTGCGAGAGAGATAGCTATAGAAAAATAGCGCGTTCCATGCTGACTGACTGCTGGCTCCGGCGGCTCGCCCGAGGAGTGGGGAGAGCGGAGCACGGCAGCAGCCAACGCACAGTACCCCAGAGACTGCAGTACCCTCGATAACTGTCGCGGCGACATTTATCGAGAGTCTACTGTAGGTGTGCACTTGTGAGTGTGCAAATCCTCTGTTGAGCACTTCTACACAGTGATGAGCGTTCAATCCAAAGAAGTGTTCTATAGAGGAATTGCACACTTGCAAGTGCACTCCTAGTGAGTTGAATACACGGAAAAAAATCATTTAGTCCTCACAACTAAGAAATCAGTTAAATCAGTGACAACGAAGAAATTAGTTGCCACCGGTTGCCACAGCAAACATATATTGGATGCAGCATACGATACTTCGCTACTGATATGATGAGCTCTCACGACTGACATAATTTGATCATATCGACAAACCCGTCGATTACTGAAACTATACAAATTTAGTTTTCACACTGTATTAGTATCATCGAAAGCAGTCGGTATGCTGTTAGAAATTCACGATGGGAATAAAAAAAGGGATACCGGAGGCGGAATTCGCACTTTGGGCTATCTTTAGCTTCGCGCTGTAATCAAAGTTGAAGTGGGCGCGCAGTCAACCCAAATGATCTTAGTTATGACTCACTTCGTGCATCCGCGCGCCCACCGCCACACGACATGGAAGGGAACCACGACTGAGCCGGATTCTATTGGTACTGAAGGGACCGCCCGCGCAAAGACAGCGCCCGAAGATGTTAAAGCGCGCTTTATCGTTAGTGAAGATGCTCCGCCGACATTTTCGGGCGCCGTCTTTGCGCGGCCGGTCTCGACAGCGACAGTGCAGATAGACCCCGGGCATCTTCCATCCAACTCAGCTATGTTGTCCCCGCCTCCTGCAAGGCGCGACTCCGCACTCCAGAGAGAGATGGTTCTTCTCTAGTGGACTTCCTTCAAATGCTGTTTTATCTCTTTGGAGAAGAGGTTTCCTTCTCCGAAATTGAATAACCATCCACTGAAAACTGCGTAATGACGCATGTTATCACTAGATGATAACGCGGTGCACATTTCAGTTTTTGTGGAACATTTTCTAAACGAGCGCTGAAATTTAATTTTTGAAAGCACCATTGAATTTCCCGTAAAATTTCCGATCAAACGAGCCTACATGTGATAGGGTTCTGAACAAAGGTTCTCTAAGAACACATCTTATTCCGTATTATTATTTGAACTCCGAACCCTATCACATGTAGGCTTGTTTGATCGGAAATTTCGCGGGAAATCCGTTGGTGCGTTCGAAAATTAAATCTCAGAGCTCGTTTAGAAAATATTCCACAAAAACTGAAATGTGCACCGCGTTATCATCTGGTGATAACATGCGTTATTACGCTGTTTTCAGTGTCCGAAAACTAAATGAAATCGAGTTTCATGATAATACTAGGTAGCCATTAGAAATGAATCTAGAGCAATAGCGACTGAGGGGCTTTTCGGTGTGTCAACAAATATTTCTGGTGTGAAAACCAACTTCTTATTTGGCGCGGCACATAAGGCATATTGGTGCGCAGAAAGTATGGTGGCAACTGCTCTCGCAACTGCTGCACACGATACGTTAGTCGCAAGAATCAAATCAAGAACTCACACGAATAACTGGGGTGAATAAGGACAACGTGTGTCTGAACAAAGAATTGTGTTCTGACATCTAACTTAAATTATTTGGGCGGATCACAGAGATCAGTTAGTGCAAATGACATTGCCTCGGCTCTATCAAACTAAACGTCGGTTGTGAGAACACAGATATCTGTTGCGACAACTTATTTATCAGTGGTCACGATTTTAACTGATTTCTTAGTTGTAGCAACTAATTTTTGGTTGTGAAGACAAATCTATTTTTTTCCGTGTACTGGCAAGTGTAAAACTTAGGAGCTGCACACTTGCAAGTGTTGGTTACAGCAACTGAAATTTTGATGCGTTTACTAGCCCTGCACTCTTAGTTCCTTACAAACAGCGGTGTTCGTATTACGAAGAATTTGTTTGTAACTTACAAAGGATCTAAAGCAGCCATATTACGAACGATTTTTCTTCATATTACGAACACCCCCTATTCGTAATACGAAAAGCCTCGTTTGTAATACAAACCAGGCTCTTCGTAATACAAACAATTTGTTTGTAATACAAATGCTCCAAATCATTTGTACGTTACGAAGAGCAGTGGTTCGTAAGGAACTTACAGTGTGGCGGATTGAACATTTGATGGTTGGTATTAAAAATCATTGATGAGACTGCAAACGAATTTCTCTCAGTGTGGGTGATAAGAAGTGCCCAACACTTTTACAAGGCTGAGGCCCCGCCCGACTCCGGCTGTTCTAACTTGTGCCTCGAGCCGGATCAGGGAACGGACGGGCTTGGGCTGTGCAGTTGTATGTGTACAGGGTGCTGTGTGTAACTTGGGGGAAGCCGGCGCAGAGCCGGGCTGGGGACCCCGGAGTCCCAAACAACCGACCCATCCTCGTGGTGAATGCACGCTCCGGCCGTGCCGTGCCCCCTTCTCCTCGGCCGCCGATGCGGCCTAGTACTCGCCTACACGGCTTGAATTCTGCAAAGCACTCTTTCCAACTGTGCGGGCATTTTTACCCACCAAAGGCGTTCGTTGCAAAGCAGGAAGCAAACGGGGCGTGTGATGCACAGTCGGTTGTGTGGGTGGCGGGAGGGGGAGGGGACACACGAGAAAGGCGTTCGTTTTGGACCCGTCGCGCGTCTCAGTGCAGTCCACCGGTTCACCTGTCGATACTGTGGGGATTTGCGTGTATTGGTAGCGTGGAGGAATAGTTCCATACCATCTCTTGCCATCTGCCTACCTCAATTCTTTCCCTTTTTTTGCAAACAAATTTCTGGAAAATGGCAATGAGATTGCAATTACAAGAAGGGGCGCGTCTTTGTAAACACAATTAACAGTTTTCTGAGTTTGTTATTAAAATACGATTTCAAGTTGAAATTTGAGAACTGTAAACAACCTTTGTATTATTTAAAAATGCAACTGTTGTCGTGGATTGGATATAGGAGTTCTCAAAACGCGAGGGCGGTCGTCGGTCGTCATGCCCCGCGCTTGCCGGCCTTTATGGGCTGCGTAAATATCACTCTCACGCGCGGGAAAATCGCGCTCCTTTGCGTTTTGTGAATTAGGAATCCATACTTTAAAGGACAACCTGTGAGACGTACGTGCGCGGCCTGGTGGGGGGGCGTAGGGATACTGTTACCCGCGAGGCGAGAGCCGCTCATGCGATTATCGGTGGAGCCTGGGTGGAGCCAGCCGGTGGCAGGCGCGGTGGAACAGAACAGGCGACTTCTGCGAGTGGATTAGAGTGGGGAAGGCGAGG
>NW_026267150.1:1970756-1972846 GCF_000697945.3 Frankliniella occidentalis
GGGGGGGAGGCCTTGCTCGCCACTGGAAATGCTCGTTGCACAATTAAAGCCCCTCTCGTTTGCGTTGCACCGGTTGCACCATTTAAGTGATGATTTTTGGGCGATTGTTTTGGATCGTCAGTCCTTTTCAGCGACTATTCAAATAAAGGAATGCTCTAATGATAATGATTTTGTAACGCGCGATGGTTTTTTTTGTACCCCAAAAAGTGTGTTCTTCATTCAAAGAGAGCATATTCTTACTTTAACTCCTATTTCTCCCTTAAAACAAGATGTTGGTTCCATACATCTAAGTACAGTTCTTGAATTGAGAACATATCTTTTTGGGTGTCATTTATTCCGGTTATGATCATGGTTATGATCCAGCCGGATGCTTGTCCGTCACGTGACGCGGCGCCACAGTCGCTTCTGCAGTAGAATAGAACTGATGGAGGCCGTCGTCGCGGCGCCCGAGAGTTTGTTCAGATTAGCAGGCTGGCGCCGCGCGGGCGACTCTGGCCGTTGCCCCCACCGCGCTCGGGTGGGAACATGTTCGGCCCGCATGTCTATTCCGCGTACTCGGCCCAACATTCACGCACAACTGCGCGATACTCGGTAATGCTGCCCTCCCCCCCCCCACTTCCCGCTCTACCGATGCGAAAACTGTTGACGTTCATGATTTTAGCTCAAATAGATAAGGAAGCGATCGCGTGGGCACGAGTCAAATTCATATTACGTGCCTACTTTCTCTGCCAATTCAAATGTGTACATGGTTACACATTAAAGAAAGTGTACATGGCATGTATGCTTTAATTAATGTGTACATGGCTATGTACACATCTTTTAAAGTGTACATACAACCGTAAGTATACATGCCATGTACACATCTTTTAATGTGTACATGCCTATGTACACATTAATTAAAGCATACATGCCATGTACACTTTCTTTAATGTGTACTATGTACACATTTGAGTTGACAGAGTTGTCGACATATATCGCCTTGAACGTTTTCATGGTCAGCTCAGAACTACACCATAGTTATGCTCTTTCTCCCCCTCTCTTCCCTCCTCCCACCCCGTATAAAACTTCTAAGATGGTGGGTCGGTCCTCCACCAATACACCCTAGTACTCGGTCGGTGGTGAGGTATCCTGCGCAGCAACACTGACTGCGTACGCGTTGGGTCCGAAACAGCTGTCGCTTCACAAGGACAGAAGAAGCGCAACACCGGCGGTGTGAGACTGAGGTGCGCCCCCTGCGCCCCGTCCTGCTAGGAAAGGGGGTGGGGGCGAAGACTTTCTACGATCATGCACGGCTTGTACGTGAGAGAAATGATAAATGACCAGGACCAGCCTCATGGCCCACCATTTTTTCCATAGCAACACTCCCCCTCCAAACCCCCCTAACCCTACCCCCTCCCCGCCCTTTTCCCGCTCTGCTGTCTGTTTTGTCACCTTGAAATCCACCGCGCCGGGCGCTTCTTCCCCGTGGCTCACGCGGCGTGGGTCGGCGCGCCGCGGCCTCGTCCCATTGATGCGCCCGAAACGATGTCGAAAATGATTCCAGCAGTCCACATGCCGATTTTTCGACTTTTGTCTCGCCTCGATATCATTTTTGGCGGTAACATCCCATTTTCGCACCGCGGCTGACACGTCCCGTCCAGGTATAATTGACGCGCCGTATGGCCCAGTCCGGCTTAACCAATAGAAGAATCATCCAGCCCAATCCAACCCCCTCGCTCGCCGACTGTAGCGCTGACGCGTTGGGCTAATGGCCTTGCGATTGAGGATACGGGGGCGCGCGAGCCGAAGTTGGCACAAAAAGCAATCACGCATGCTTTGTTTTTTTCTTTAGCCGTGGGTGGGCCGCGGGGACGGGGTGGTCCCGGGCACCGCCGCGCTGCAGGCGGACGGTGCGGTGTGTCTCCTCGTCGTGCAGGCAAAGCGTGCTGTCCTTGCATTACTCTTTGAGCCGTACAGTAAAGCGGGGGGAAAACATTTCAAAGCCATTTTCGTCGGAGTCTTTGTCGGCCGCGCTGGTCCCGCGGCCCAGCCTGTATCGCCGCGAGCGGTATTGTGCCACGCACAGGTTGCCTGCAGGTTCTCCCCCCCCC
>NW_026267150.1:1972896-1981747 GCF_000697945.3 Frankliniella occidentalis
CCCCCGCTCCCACCCTAACCACTCCGGAGCGCTTCTCTTTTACTGCTGCCCTACAAGTCGCGGGCCCGCGCTCGGCCCCTGCCCTGCCCCACCTCGGCTGCGGTGTGGTCCAGGCGTTGCGTTACGTACGGAGATGGGCCATCAAACGGCCATCCTGGGCATAATTCATTTAACCCACCGGTATGCAGGGGCCAGGGCCAGCGCAGCGGCAGCATCCACGACCACATTCCCTACGGATCGTCGTCCATTTTGGTTTATTTTACATGCGATGGAAAAAATATTTAACAACATGTCCAAAAATATGAGCACCAACAAGACGGTCTCCATACGCGATAATCGACAAATTTGAAGTTTTGACACGTTCTTAGTGGTGGAATAAGTGAACTGATAGGGTAATAATCCTTGTGATATCGGGCATATTTGGACTACTTCAGTCACATGAAGGTATGGAGATCAGTCCTCCAGTCTCGAGCGAGCAGGTCCTAGCTTTAGCTTACCTGCTGTGCGGCGCACGCCCCTCGCTGTTTCTTCTGCCACTATAGGACTTCCCTCCAGTCGAAGCCGTACGTGGGGTGGGGCGGGCGGCTGGGGCCGGGCCTGCGGAGAGAGAAAAAGCGACACAATGATACGCGTCACAATAACAGAGCCGGGCCTGCGCGTGTGTCGGTGCCGGCGGACGGAACTGTTCGGCTAAGAGAAAATAGAAAATCTTTCATTTTGATTTTAAGCTCATGTCGAGATTTGCTTTCTGGTCTACACGCAACCAACTTAAGCTAGAGAACTAATTCTCTAGTACCTGTTTCACCAACGCATGCACCTGACTCTAAGATGAACTCCAATTTCGGGCATGAGATTCTCGACGTGTCCGTCGAGAAAAGGCGGATCTGTTCGCGACCGGTGAACAACGGTGCACCTGCGCGCGCCCGGTGAACAACGGCGGATCTGCACGCGACCGGCCGGTCACACCGGTGTGAACATAGGCGTATCTGTTTTGTCGCGATTCCTTCAGTCAGACTTTGGATGCGTCTTACAACTCCTATCCTACCGCATTGGTTGTTAGCTTATATTTATCCTTGTTCTTTCGTCATTCGATTTTGTAAGTTTCACAACTAAAGGACGCCTATGCGAATAATGGAAAGAAATCAAAGCGCACTCTGCAAAAATCCTTAAAAACAGATGCGCCTTTGTTCACCGGTCGCGCGCAGATCCGCCGTTGTTCACCGGTCGCGCGCAGGTCCGCCGTTCTTTACCGGTCGCGAACAGATCCGCCTTTTCTCGACGGACACGTCGTTCTGCCCTATCTGCAATTTAATTTCGTCTTTCTCTGCTTTCTCTGTAGGCGCATTGGATCCATTCCGAGGCAACACGTTCTCGTATTGAAGTTTACTGGAACGGATTACTCAATATACATCAACCAACCAGACCATGAGTAACGCAAGTACTTCAGAAACTTCTCCTTTGCCTGTTGATTGCCCTTTGTGCAGCTTAAAATTTTCGACGAGCCGTACTTTGCTCAAACACCTCCAACACCACCCTGGAAGTACGCCTAACGAGTGCCCCGTTTGTTCAAAGAAATTCTCGCAGAAGACAGAATGGCGTAACCATCTCCGCACCCACACTGGAGCAAAGCCACTTCCGTGCACCATGTGCAACGAGACATTTATGCAGACTAGTCATCTACAGAGACACATCCTTCAATGTCACAAGGCGCCGTTGGTGTGCTCTGTGTGTAACAAAGAATTTCCGAACGGTCAAAGACTGCGAAGACATGTGCAAGATGCCCACCCTGATTTAACGACCTTTGAGTGTACTGTGTGCAACAAGCAATTTTCAAATAGACTTAATCTTCGTCAGCACATAGAAACTCACAAACAGTAGGCATAATTTATTTTAAGCAGTTACAGACGTTTATCAGGAGTAATCTTCGAAACGTCAGGTCAGCGATGCACGTGCTTTCGTATATTTGCAGCAAGAGACAGCTTAAACGAATCACGTAAACAGCGGTTAATTATTAATACTTTGTTTACTTTATTTGCACGCATGTTTCTGGATGTGGCCTCATAATGCCCTATAAAAATACATATATTATAAATCAAGAGAAACCTCAGGCAAATTGAGTATAAACGAAGACTAAACCCTAATCGTTGATTGGGTTGGAATGTTATGTTTTTACAAAAATTAATCCACAAATAAAGATTTCTTTTTTGTTCTGCAATTTTACTTTTTACGATGTATTTGTTCTTGCATTCTTAAGTTCACATTTACTTCTGATTGTAAAAATGTATCTCATAATAAAATACAAACTTCGATTACGTGAAATTACCAAAAATGTTTTCTAACTTAATATATCTGTAGTGGTACAGTGCAAACTATAGCAAGTACGTGAGACGAAAAGTGTTCGCCAATTGGCCATCACAGTAGTCGCCTCTTTCTCTAAGCGGCACACGCCGACTGTTCCTCATATATGCAATACAAGAGTATGAAATATGATGTGCACAGTGCGTGCACAGCGAGTCACCGTGAGGGTTGCCATGCGAGTCACCACAACACACCCGGTCCGGTCGGAGAGGTTCGCGCAACGTGGATTTGGCGGCGCTATTTATTAAAGGGCGACATTTTTACGACAATACGACGGCGCGCTCAGTAACTAAATCCGCTCTCTTCTCGGCCAACCCCCGCCCTCTCGTCTCGCCTCATACTACCGCGCCAAATACATTTTCCCATTGCGTTCTTTCCTTGTCTAGTGGATTCAATTCTTTTTTATTGTGCCTGTTAGGAGGTGGATGAGGCCTGTTGCTCGCGTTACCGCCGTTGACGGCGGACAACACGTCCTTCATCGGTTTAGACGAGGGCGGTATAATTTTTACCAGCGAAGGCCCGTCCGGCCCGGCCTTCCAGCCCTCCGGCCATGAGCCCCCACCACATGTTCACCATGTCCGCCCCCGCCCGCCCGCTCCCCGACCTCGACGCTATTCTTCCTGGTACATCCGCCCTCCGATCCTACCCCAGCAGCCCGCTCTTTACCCCCTTCTGGCGAGTCAACAAACCATGAACTGTTCAGTTTTTGTACACTTAGAGTGCCCGGCATTTCCGTTGATCTTTCATTATTTTTGTGTGGCAGATACCAGGTTAGGCTGCACTCTCAGACCTGTACTGACTTTTTGTTAGTTACAACGTTAGAATTTTCTACAGCAGTAATTACTGATCAATTTGTAAATTATTCCGTATAGTTTCGCTTAATACATACAAATTGACATCAAATTGACAGTAATGCACAAAATAACTCAACTAATGCGTATTACTCAAAAGAAAACTATAGCCAGTATTCCTGCTGCCTAAAAACCTAAAACAAGTACTGACAAAGGGCGGCAAAAAAATCAGTTATGAGATGAAAGTGTGTGCTTTCTTTTTTCGCTTTGCTGCCCGAAAGTGCACTCTTGTCCGCAGCGTCCTGCAGGTGTACACCTGCAGGACATGTCTGATAGCTCGCCGCTTCCGCCTTTTCCTTCTGAGCCATTGCCCCCTGTGCACACTCGGCAATTGCAATCGATAGAGCAGGCAGTGCTCTTGCTTCTATGGTTGTGACTGCAAGCGGGTGTGCCGTCGCGCCGGTCCAGCTGGCGAGAGCCCCTGTCGTGCGGAGGGTAGGCCGGCCGCCGCACAGCCGCGCGCAACGGGCCAGCGTGCGTGGTGCTGCAGGCGGCCCGAGGCGGCCACCGCATCTATACTTATTGCTTAACGAAACCTCGAAAGTTGCCTACGAAAGAGGCACTTTACATCTGTTACCCACCCCTTAACTGCGTCTAAACAGCATCTGGAGTGGCGCGTAACTGATGATCCGGTGACAGAGTCGCGGGCTGCTTTTCACGCTCGAGTGACACTCAGCAGGTGTAAAGCACCGCGTTTATTCTCTCTCTCTCTCCCTCCCTCCCCCCTCTCTCTCTCTCTCTCTCTCTCTCTCTCTCTCCCTCTCCCTCTCCCTCTCCCTCTCCCTCCCTCCCTCCCCCCCCTCTCTCTTTTTCTCCCTCTCTCCCTTTCTCTCCCCCTCCCTCCCTCTCTCCCTCCCTCCCTCTCTCACTTAAAAAACCTGCAAAGAGTGTGGGGACGCTTGCGCGCCTGGGTGGGCGCGACAACGTAAGACATGAATTGTGCAAATGTGTGTATGTTGAGGTGTGTGTGTGTGTGAGAGAGAGAACAACAACCCAGCATGGAAGTGCAGAACCACGGTAGAGCCTCCCCCCCCCCTTTTCTCTCACGCACCGGCCCGCATTGCCTCTCTTCAAGCCCACTCTCCCTCTCATGACGACGACGAATGGCCTGAGTTGTCGTGCGCGTTTCTTCTCACTGGGGTGAAGTAAGTGTGCGCATTAGAAAAGGTGGGAGGGGGTGGGGCTGGGGTGTTGACGACTGTCCGCGATGCGGGGACTGAGAGCACTGCGTCGTGCAGCCCGTCAAACACTTGGAAGGGCAAAGGTCGGCCCCGCCCCACCAGCCGCTCAAGCTCCGCCCACCACCGTGCCGCATAGCCCCGGTACCATCTATGGCCGGCTAGGGCACGGCTTGGGCATCGGCAGGGCTACTTCGTTGTGCTGCAGAGCTCTGTGTGGCGGCGGGCCCGTACGCCTGGCCTGGCCGATTGACGTTCCTTCGTGTACTGTCCAGAACGGCAGGTGCCAGTGGGCGCATTTCACGGGCTGACAGCTTGACACGGCGCTGACGTCAGCCGGTCAGACAGCAACAGGCATGGACGGATCCTTTTTTATTTATCTGTACGTGGCCGCGGCCACCCCCTAGACGTTAAACGTCCCTCCTAACCTAGCTCGCCGCAAGACGGGACACACACGGCTTTGAGGAATATTCGTGGTTGCTATATTAGGCGAGGTTAAACTCTTTAGAAAAAAATATTCGCATAATCCGGATTTTTTTAAAATACAACCTGACTTTGACATTTCATCATTATGCTGAGTGTGACAGTAAATTTTCGCACTGTAACTTAGGCTTAGGCACAAAGTGCAGACTATCAAATTTGCTTGCTGAGAAGCCAACTGCGTTTTGTTGCTTTGAAGATGGCATGGAAACTTTCTGGTTTGGAGGTCACTGTGTTAACACGTCCGTACCCACACTACAGAGAAGGACCTTTTGGATTCACGATATGTGTAGCAAGAATTTGTTTAGAAGCAATGAGCATCTCCGAACCCACAGTACCGACACTAATCGTCAAATGCTTTCGGTGCTAAAAAAATAATAATATTCGTACGACTGAAGTCTTTGGTGCCACTTGATCAGAGGACTGCAGCGTACGCCCCCTGTCCTGCGCCTCGCCATGCCCCCTACCAGCCCCTGTGGCTCCCCGGCAGCAACCCGCCCGGGCGCTCTTTGGCCTTTCTCGACACGTCTTTGCGCGCGTCTGAATAAGATTTTGCTCACTCCGTCGGAGAAGGAGGCGGCGCGCGTCTGAGGCGGTGGTGGCGAGGGGTGAACCTCGCCGTGAGGCCGGACCCCTGCCGTTCACGGAGGGAGAAGCGGGGGAGCCTTTTCCCATGTTTATATTGGTGACCACGATACAAAGTCAAACGAGTTTTTGCGCAGTTAGCAGGGTGTGCGTGCAAGGCACCTGGACTAGGGTGGCCCACGTCAAAAAACTATCAGACCGGCGGTTAGATATTAAAGATCGAGATTACCCATGCTCTGGGCATTCCAAAACCGCCCCGTAGGTCCCGATCGGACCCCGGGAACCACTCGCTCAATGTCATTGCATTTTAACATGGGTTTCTTATGGGCTTTTGGGTGTAAATGTAAAATCGAAAAATGACCCTGTAGCGTCAGAAAGCCACCGTAGAGCAATATAATTATAAAATTCGTGATTTACGTTGAATTCAGCAATTTATCGTTCGTTACTGTAGCACCTTCACTGTTATTCAAGGAACGTGACGTCACATTTGTTTCAATGTGAAACGTGTCACATTCGTTTGAATATTGTGTCACATTCATTTGAACGTGACTTCACGTGAATTGATGCTCAAATGGGCCCAGGCATTGGCCGATTCACGTTTAAACGAATGTGACACAACATTTAAACGAACGTGACACGATTCACATTGAAACGAATGTGACGTCACATTCGTTGAATAACAGTGTTATACCCAGATTTGCTGCCTCTCAGAAATCTCCATATTTTGAAAAATTAGGGAAAATTCAAAGCATAGTAAATCTGGGTACTCTAGTTTTTTTTTGCCGTGGGCCACTCTAACCTGGATGCTATCTGCAGGGGCTACACATATCAAGGCGGCAAAGTCCCGCATCCGCCAACTCGTCATTTTGCACGCTAATCCGCGGAACCTCAACACTCCCTGCTGCAGTGAGGTTGATACGCGTTTGAAAGGATTACTCGGCCTAGAACACGACAGAACGGGCCGCGGGGCTATTAGTGAGTTGATTGATGCGCGCGTGCCTCAATAATTGAAACACGGTGGAGCGACTCGCCCCCGCCGCTCAAACAAAGCCAGCCGTTGATTGTCGGTTAGCGCCGCGTTAGCTCTGCGTTTGGACCTCAATCAACTTGGACACACGCCGACACCGCCTTCATTTTGTTTCCCCTGGCTGGGCCTGACGCGTGAGCGCTCGTCGGTGCAATGCTATAGGCTGTGGTGCAATTGTACTTTTTCCTATCCCCATTTTGTACACTTTTCTATTTTTATGTTTTGTTTAATTACTCTTGATTATCAAATCATACTACACATATTGCCAGCAATTACTTAGTAAATTTATTTTAGTACTTTCGTTTATTTTTCTAGATCTTGTTAACTTTAAGTTTACTTTTTCCACCCGCTGATTAATGTCCTTCTTTATTTACCTTTTAAATTCGATTTGTTTTCTATTTATAATTGGTTGTTTTTTGTAGGGAAGTAAATAGAGGGCGTGGAAAAGTGGGGGGAGGGGGGGGGGGTTAAGTTAAGGTTGCACGCGGAGGGTCGCGTTCAAGGCCCAGGGTTTTGGCGTGGCCTACCTTCGTGTCGGGGTAGCCGGCGGGGAGGTGCTGCGTCCCGGTGCGGTGCAGCGTGTGTGGGACCGGCCTGCTCCGCACTCCGCTCAGGGCCACGCTGGCAACGGCAATGGGACCGCCGTCCACGCGCCCGCCACTATATAAGCCTTCCTCCCTCCAGCGCGCGCGGGGGTGGGGCGGGCGGGGCGGGGGCGGGGCCCGGGGGCGGGACGCGCGGCGCACCAGGGGAGGCCCCGCCCGGCGCGCCGCGCCGCACTGTTGCTGCTTCTGCTTGGTCCTGCCTGCTCGTGGTGCAGGCCATGGGCCCGGCTAGGCGCTGCAGGTCACCCGAACCTGGTTTTGGTTTTGACCCTCACGATTTTTGACTAGCCGTTGCCTGCGTCGAAGACGAGGGGTACCAAACAACAGCTCTGGATGTTCCTTTGTATGCGTTTTTGAGCGTTTTTGTGTTGCGGTTTTGCCTATACTCACTGAAAATATGTGATTGGAACCGATCGGAAAAGTGAGCGTATGTAAAAAGCGATGATTAAAAGTAATAAAGTATACGGCCGAGTCGAAGAAGTGTCATGACGAAGCAAACTCCTAGTGAAAAATGGCTAGTGAAATCGGCATGGAAACAATGTCGAAATGTCGGGATCAACGCCGAAACGATATCGTTTGGATATGAGTTCCTCACTGGGCTCTCACCTGTTGAGGCGTCTGAGCAACTGGTCGGCGCGCACCTTGCGTCCCTCCCCGGCACGTCCTACAGGCGGCCTCCCGGGGCGGCTCTCAGGGGCGTGGCGGGGCGGGGAGGGGCAGGCCTCCGCAGGGAGGCCCTAGTAGTTGTCAAACTGACTGGCAGACAACAACTTCATCACTTCGCGGAGGTGGAGAGAAAACGGAAAGAAAGGACAATCGGGGGCTGGCGCGCCAAAATAAGGGATGAGTGACACTAGGAAACGGCAAAGAACTGCCCCCCGACGTCTGGTACACGCAGACACTGTTTCCTTGTGGGTGGCCGAAAGTTGTCTGCAGCTTACATTGGGCTTGAACGACAAACGACACCGCGCTCAACCCATCGTGATCAGCGTTTTTTTACGATTTGGAATCGTAGAGAAAGCATATGTAGGTTTTTCTCAGATTTTATTCGGCAAATTCCAGGAGGTGGTCCGTCAGCGCCGTTCTCTCTTGTAGTTATACAGGGTGGGTGATCCGCGCCGTGGTTTTTTTCTGCTTAAACTGTACCGCATTCATGCGTGCGGACGGGTTGCATACTCGCACGGGGCCGTAAGGCACCATGGCGAGCGACGATAGGCAAGCCCGCCCGCACGCATGAATCCGGTACAGCATAAGCAGAAAAAAACCACGGCGCGAATCACCCGCACCCTGTACTGAACCGGATGCAGGCGGGCTCTGCTAATCCAAGTATGTAGTAGTTTGCCAGTTTGAACTGCATAACTTAAAGTTTGCCAGCTTAAACTACAGAACTCTTTAGTTCTGCAGTTTAATCTGTCAAACTTTTAGTTCTGCAGTTTAAACTGGCAATTTGCTACACACATTGATTAGAGGAGTGTCGGCGGGCTGGCCGATCGTCGCTCACCGAGGCGCCTGCATCCGGTACAGCATATAATCGGTAGTTATCTTCAAGTTTTCTTTAATAATTTAATTAAGCGATAAACCTAAAATAGGTGGAAATAATATGCCGATATATTGCTTGCTGTCGTGTCCTAGACAAGACACGTTAGACATTTACACCAGAAACTCGCGGATTGAAGAGTGTCGATTTCCTAAATCCTAAATCCCTCTTGATGGATTCAGGTTTCCCAATGATGTTTCCCGATTCATGAGCACGGACAAGCCCCCCCC
>NW_026267150.1:1987742-1993129 GCF_000697945.3 Frankliniella occidentalis
CCCCCCCCCGCCATAAGCTAGAGACAACATTATTCTGACGATTCCCCTCGGCAACTAGTTCGGTGGTTTGCGTCGCGACAACCTACGCTTCCCAACGTTCGTTCCCGCGATGAGATTTTATCCTCACTGTGGTTTTATTTGGGGGGAGCTTTGGCGAGTGCATCACGGGCAACTCGAGATTTTGCGACAACCGCCCCATCCCCAGCAGCTGGTGGCTGCTCCGACTGGAGGTCGAGGCTCAGGGGCGTCCGCGCTGAGAAGGAAAAAGGGGGGGGGGGTCACCATGAACCTTGTCTACTTTTAGGTGTTTGCAATAAAGAGTGACGATTCAACCAGAGTAAAGGGGGGGGGGGGTCGGCACGTGCACACAGACCAGAGGAGCTGGCGGGGTGGGGCGCGTCCAGACAATTTCGAGTTGGAGGAAGAAATACGGTCTTGTAATTTGACCACACCGACTACACATGACATACTCTTCCGGGTCACCCAGATGGACTGAGCGGCAGGAGGGGATTAAAGCCATAAATTGTCGCTCGAGCGCCTCGCCAAGGTCCTTGTACCCAGTAATGCCTTTTCCTGCTTCACCACGCCACCTGCATGATGGCCGCGCCTGAGATGAAGCCTTGAGCATAACATCTGTCTTAGACGTAGAGTAGCCAGGAAGTAGGTGTCGCGCTGGTAGACAATCAGTAGACAAATAGAAACGTCGTGGTATCTCGCTTCTTGCTGATTTGCAAGTTGTTCCCGCGCCACAATATTTTAGACAGTTCCCAAGACTATCTTTCCCAAAACGCACCCCTTCCCTCTCCTTGCTTCTATAGCACAGGGTGGGGCAGAATACTGAGGAAAAGCTTTCTAGCCTTGGTCGAGGGTACTGTCTCTGTCTTAATTTTTTTCCCGTACTTTGATAACAATATTTTGAGGTTTGTTAAACACATTCAGACCTACATGACCACAAGTAAAGTCACAATACGTCTTAAGAGCATAGCATGCATGCCAAAGAGCACGCAGTGGGACTCACTACTCACTGTGTTAACAACAATACATTTTGGCCTACCCCTGAAAAAATGATTTGGTTTTGGCCTCGTATCTAGGCCAAAAGCTTCTGGGGGAGAAATCGGGGTTAATTGGTGCCTGTGTGAGACCGAGTGATACATTGCTGTGACTGTTACTACTGTTGCAGAAAATTGAAGCCAATCATTGCACTAGATGGGTCATCCAACTGGAATTCAACTTAGTTTCCCAGACATCAAGAGCGATAGGTACGCAAAGCTGCTCACCCTGCGTATCCTGCTAATCCCGTTCCGTGCGACACTGCTTCCCTTCACAAAAGTTAGCGTTAGTGTAATTTTGTTTCTGCAGCTAGTACCAGCATGTTTACGGTGACCACGAACCCACTTTGGAAAAAAGCCATTTGAGTGCAATATTTGCAAAAAAAACATATGCCACGTCCGGTAATCTTACAGTGCATCTTCGCAGCCACACTGGAAAAAAGCTATTTGAAACTCAAATTTTGAGTGCAGCGTGTGCACAAAACATATTCCCAGTCCAATGATCTTAAGAAACATCTTAAGAAGCATCTCCTCACGCACACTAGAGATAGGCCTTTTGAGTGCAGCATTTGCCATAAACCATTTGCCGTCTCCAAGAACCTAGCGGCGCATCTCCAAACCCACACTGGAGAAAGGCCTTTCGAGTGCAGCATTTCCAAAAAGAAACATTTGCCTTCTCCAAGCAACTTGTAGGGCATCTCCGCACCCACACTGGAGAAAAGCCATTGAAGTGCGCTGTCTGCAACCAAACATTTGCCCAGTTCAGATATCTTACATTGCACCTCCGCAAGCACACTGGAGAAAAGGCGTTTGAGTGCAGCATTTTGCAACAAAACCATTGCAAGGCCCAATGTGCTCACAATGCATCTCCGCACCCACACTGGAGAAAAGCCATTTGGGTGCAACGTTTGCTACAAAACATTTTCCTCGTTCGGTGATCTTAAGAGGCATCTCCACACCTCGCTCCACACCCACACTGGAGAAAATTCACTCGAGTGCGCGCTGTCTGCAACAAAACAGTTGCCCAGTTCAGATATCTTACTTTGCACCTCTGCACCCACATGAAATGAGAAACGACATTTGAGTGCGGCGTTTGCAATAAAACATTCTCCATGTCCGAGCAGCTTAGTGTGCATGTCCATTTGCACACACGATAAAATCTCACGAACACCTGTTCAACGTCGTGTTCATAATAGGGTACTGGTCTAGAGCGCTGAGCGGAAGTAGGAGAACAAAAACGGAAGATGGAAAGGCGCCCGCACTCCTCCCCGCCTGCCGCCTCCTCTTCTCCCCGGGCGCTCCCCCACTTCGCCCAGTGGAGTAGAGGGGGACGGCGCAGGCGCCTTTCCACCTTCCGTTTTTGTTCTTCTACTTCCGCTCAGCGCTCTAGACCAGTACCCTATTATGAACAATTTCTGTGCTGCCATAATACGAATACATCTCGCTCGTAGTATGAATAGTCGCGTTCGTAATATGAAAGTTGCCGGTCAAATTATGAACCATTTTGAGATCAGTACCTTACGAAGCGATCGGTTTTTCCTACAAAACTTACGAATCCAAAAATCTTTCGTATTATGAATGAAAACCTTCAATAAATAACGAACGAGAAGATTCGTGTTACGAATGAATTTCGTTCGCACTATGACAGCACAAAATTCTACATAACATCAACGTTAGATATTAATACGAACAGTGGGGTTCATGGTATGACCACTATTTCTTCGTAAGATTTTAGGGATGAACGGGAGCGTTTGCGAAACACATTTGCGCAGTCCTAGCAGCTACACGAGCATCTCCGCAGCTGCACTGTAGAAAGCTATTCTGAAATAGGTGTTCATGACCATTTTCGCCTTACTTTTTTTGGATGATCGCGATTTCTTATTTTCTTTGATTATGTTTTCTTGATTTGTTCCATTTAATATCCTTAGTCGTATTATTGGTTTAATTATTTTTTAAACGTTTTTAATCATTTTCTGAAGTTTTCGGTTTTTATGTCAATGTCTGAATTTTTCCTGAACCCTCTTAGTAAAGGAGATATCCCCACCTCACTGCGCACCACCGTACGACCGGATGGGAATACTCCCCGCTCCGACGTTACTTTTGTTTCAATGAGAGTATCGGCGTGCAGGCGCGGAGTATCGCCTTGCATCGCAACCTATGCTTGTCTCGTGCGCACTGCGCACCCCCTTTTTATGACTTTTACTTCCCTTTATATTCAGTTTAGCTATGCGCGTGTATAACATTTACAATTTTTATTACTCCATAGTCACATTGTAAGTCGAATTTCGAAGAGTCATCTAACTGCAGAAGTGTTCTGCAGTTGTAACTGCAGAACAAAGTGTTCGCCACTTACAACTCTAGAACAGTTCTGCCTTTGGATTTCCAGTGTGTGAAAGCAATAAAGGAATGGCCATTTATAGCTGTGTTTCGAGTTGAATAATGATAATTGTCTTGTACAATAGTGATTTAAGTACTATACTATTTATTATTACACATATTAATAATTATCTTAAATTATGTACAAATAATCGGATCATAAGGACGAAACAAATACAACAATCAAGTGAGACCAAACATAACTTTGAGCAATTGGGTGAGCTGCTTCCGGTGGAAGCCTAGTCAAACCACTACCGAGAAGTACTGTGCCTGGGTACCAATACCATAAATTTTAGGCGGGCCTTTATTTTATCATCCCGATTGGCAGTTGACATTTCAGCGACTGCTACTTCTGATTTTTTCGGACAAACACAAGTAGTAATAGTCAACACTTAAATCTACATAACAAAACGCGGACATAGATAAATGTTCAATAAATAACAAAAATAACTTAAGTAGGCCCGGAGGCCAAATGGAAAGTCAAAGAAGCATCTCCTAGCGCGCCCACCGAGGGATATCATGCTGATCATTTTTTATTTAACTTTTGTGCATATTTATATTGTTTTCTTTGGTTTTAAGAAAAGGCTTACAAGTTGTCAAATTGGAGAACTGTATAAAGAAAAGATCAAACACCTAACTGTCGGGCTGAAAATCAACTTCAGACATCCCCCGAAGGCCCGTTTGAAAGGCTTCTTTTCAATTCACTCTAGTAATCAACAATAACACTAATAAATATACAGTAGAATGTCCAGGGAATTCAAACATGTTCAGGATGGTTCAGGCTTTAAGTTTGTTAAGTTTGTTTGATTTTCTCAGGGAGCAGGTAGAATTGGTGAAATGTTTACGACTCTGTCATAAGCATTACGCCATAGATTTTTTATAGACAATGACAAGCCCTCACTCATTAAAAATACAAAGACTCTTGGGTGAGACCATTTAGTCCTTGATTCTTATACTAGATGAAATCTCTAAGATCATTATAATAATCTAATACATATTGCTTTGATTAAACAACAAAAATATCTACCTTCAATTCAAAAATATAAACAAAATATTTTTACTACATGACACTTTTCCAACGTAAAACAAAACTGTCCATTACGGTAGAAAATTTATTTTACTTGAAAAGAAAGTTTAGGTCCATCAATATGGCACCGATGATGAGACTTCCAAATGTATACAGAATTAAAAATACTGTCACAGTTTCTGAGCAGTTTCCATGCAGAGAATAAATTCAGGCAATCATACAACGTACTCACGCCTAAATAATGCATTTAAGAAAGACTACTAAGTAAAGATAGCATTGCACACGTTATACACACCCAACAGTCTTAGGATTCCATTGGATTTCTCCATCACAAGGGGTGCAGAGGTTTTTGCGACCCAGATTAACCTTTGCTGGTCATCAGCAGTCCTTAACACGAAATATCACTTTTCTCTCAATAAATATGCGTGTTCAAACCAACGATGAATGCAGGCACTATCACTATGAAATCTTGCTTGTGTTTAACATAAGTGCTAAGCACCTATCGACGAATCAGAAACCTCACTTTGCTCACCACGCGAAGTGGCATATGTCGTATTGACACAACAAAGTGCGCGAGTGGCAAAGGGATTTGAGTGTGCCGCCATGCCACAGGCTAGTACCAGCATCAGGTCCGATCAGGTCCTGAACTCATTGAAGCAAGAGGATCGGGCTGTAAAGCTCTGCAGTTTGTGGCAAGTGGCACCGGGATCATCAGCTCGCGTGAAACTGCGTTCCTTACCTTAACTTTCAGAATATCATCCGCACATCGATTTAACTACTAGCACCAATATACTGTATAGAGACAATACCCGAGACCCATGGGGTCTCATCAAACCTAAATATATTTGGTTTCTCTCGCAATCAAAGACGTGGTGTGATTTGGAAACAGAGCAGATACTATCTGAATTTGTACATTTATAAATCTACATATTATT
>NW_026267150.1:2000674-2001367 GCF_000697945.3 Frankliniella occidentalis
AACCGGTGCCAATCTTAATCTACATATGTCCCCTGCAATATGTATCGCGCCCAGCGAAATTGGTGTGTAACACCTAAAAACCTTCCCTTGTTAGCCCACCCCATTCTGCTCGTCTGCCCGAGAGAACATCACAGCGAGTATCCGAGAGATCAGAAGCGTAGTTTTTCTAAGAGCATAGTGTAATGAAGTAAAAAAATAAAATTGGACAATACTTGTCGCGGTAGTAAGCCCCCGCCCCCCTCTCCCGGCTTTCCTTTGGGAAACTTTTTTGGGCAGTGCATCTCTACGGTGCATTAGCTTACTCTGCTCGCACAACCAGGGGCGGTCGGACTGCGTGCCGCGGCCCCCCACCTGCAGCAGCCGTGGTTCTCACGGGCCGGACCGCGTGCCGACGCGACAGGGGGGTGGGGGTCTAGGGAGCGCTGGCAGGCGGCCACGGCTCACGGCTAGGCCCGGGCCGGGCCGGAGGGACCCCGCAGGACCAGGACAGGGCTGTTAACGGCCTGCATCTGCACAGTCCGCATACCTTGACCCGCCCCGCAGCGCCCGGGTTACATCACGTGACCGTGGTGCAGCAGCTCAGGGGCAAGGCCAAGGCTTGAGCGGCTGGCCGCGCCCGAGGGGTACTTTACCCGAACAAATAATTACACAAATGTATACACCCTCAAAAATATCAGGAAAAAAATAAAGGAA
>NW_026267150.1:2005435-2014358 GCF_000697945.3 Frankliniella occidentalis
GGGGGGGGTCAGGAGTGGGGAGGCATCCTCGTCCCCGAGATGCTGATACAGCAGCTTTCTCCGGCATCAGCAGGCCCGGCAGCGGGTAGCAGCGGGTCGCCAGGGGGCCGCGCCGGGCCGGGCCGCTTCTAACTCACTCTACAAACAGTGTCGCGGCCGGGCGTGGCCTGCTGGGGAAGCGGAGGAGACGGAACGCGCGGGGGGACCAAAATCAACCCAATTTCTCGGCAATATAGGCACTGTAGAGACATTGCGCAAAGTAATCGAAAAATAAAACTGCACGGAATTAATAGAATTAAGCATTTAGACACAAATTCACATAACGAACGTCATGAAATTTGAAAAGAGGGTAGTGTTACAAGCGTGATCAACATTTTGTTTACAGCTGCGTAATTAGTAAGTTACGAACTTGGAATGCACCTGTTATTTTAGGCTTTAATCGGATAAAAATTCTTTTAGAAATATGTTTTTTACATGTTGCTGTACTTGCATTCTCGGACAGGAAACTAAGGGACATAGCGGGATGCCCGGGCCGGGTTTACCACGCGGGGCTATAAGGTCCCTGTGAGGTCCCTGTGAGGTCCCCACTACGATAGCACCCACTGCCCGATGAATCTCGTTCTCGCCCACATTTGTCACACGCCAAAAAGGACAATAAAACCGGCAACTCCGCCTCGAACGATAATAGAGCGACACACCGTTTGGAATCTACGACGGTGTCGTGATAAAAGTGCTAGTTTTGTCCAATCTACAAGGGTTGATAAAAAAAAATGAACACGACCGTCGAGCGTAAACAGCAGTCAAGATGTGATCTCGGGGAGAATTTTCCGTTTGTGTTATGTGATTTATCTCGAGACCCGGCGTGGTCAGTCCCTTCCCTGCCTCTTCTAGCCCCCCTCCCCACCTCCTCCGTCGTGCTGTGCGACATGCCGTTGCTGGAGGTAGTCTGCGGGCAGAGCTCTTTTTACTGTGTGCTACTATGTTTTTCCCTGCGTTTTGGTCATGCCCTCCTGTTTCAGTCACTAAATAATATATAGTCGGACATTCTCAAACTTTTGGCAGGTGCGTGAAAACCGTTACACAGACAAGTGTGAGACAGAAGGGTACACCAGTAAAAAGTCATACATATGTAAAACAAACTAAGAAGTTTCGTAGACTTAGACGATTATGATGAAACACCCAAACGGAGCATAGCTTCCACAAACGTTTTGAGAGAGGATTTTTGAACCATCAGGTTGATACGCGTAACTCACCGTCGCACACAGGAGGAAGAGCCCCGCTAGTAGGTGCGTCCCTCTCCACCTCACGCCGGTGGCGGTGCGGTGGGGCTCGAGGCGCGGACTCCGTGGCCGCTCGTGGGGCTGTGGACCCTCCATCCCTCGGTGATGCAAGGGAGGGGGCGGCCGCTCCGGGCCCATGCTCGGAATCCTAGGCAAACCCATTGAGAAAATCAGAAGAAAGAAAGAAACACACACACACTCAAAACAACATTGGGTGGATAAATAAGATCAAAGTCAACTCGTTTAGGCGTCAGTGACATATCATAGCCGTATTATTAAAAGCGAATGCCCAGTCCTTGGTCCCAACACTAGCAGGGAGACTACGCCATCACTACACAACGACTCCGCTTTGAATTGAGTTCTCCAGCTCACAACCTCCATATCCGCCGTCGGCAGGAAGACTTTTGATTTGATGACACCGATAAAACGTGGCTATCGCCGTTTTATGACGCGCCGTGTATTTTAACGGCCGCATTCTCTATGTGAATAGTTATTTATGAAACGCCCCACCTCTTCTCTTCCACTCCCAACTCCTTCCCCCTCTCCTCCCATCACCCGGCACCGCCGCGCCAAGCGAGTATAGTTTATGCCCGCGTCCGCCGAGGTGACCACTCGGACTGCCGTGAGCGGAGCGGAGCTGAGCGAGCGCCTGCCAAGTCGGGGGTCGGCAGCCCCGCCGCACACGCGCGCCCTGCGGGGCTGCATGCTTCGCCCGCCCGGCGCCCGGTCCCCCCGCTCCAGCCAACGAGTACAGATACGAACATTCCTCTCTGTTAAAACAACAGACGAGCGGGACAGAGAGCGTAGGCCGTGGTGTGTCTTCAAACGAAACGAAATTTGAAGATGGTGCTTGGGGGGACAAAATATAGAGAAAACGAAGAGTCGAAGTCGGGGTGCTGGGAGGGGCGGTGCGCCGGTGCTGCGCCGCCTCATCGCCCGAGCCCCGCTTCGGTTTGGACATAAACGGGTCAAATTATAGACTCCTGGTCAGCCCGGCGGCGATCCGCCCGCCCCCTGCCCCCTTGGGTCCTCGTGCCGTCTCTCTCGCTCTGCCGTGCTCCGACCGTCACGTCTTGTATAAACGGTATAACAGTGTTACAGCAGCCGAGCCCAGCTCAGGGCTCAGGCAGACGAGGCCCCCGGAGCTTGCTTCGCGCGATGGTTCCCGGCGGGGCGGGGTGGGGCGGCGTGCTGAGGGGCTCCGGTATGCAGAATTGTGGCCCAGTGGTACACATTGCAGGCAGACAGGACCACGACGGTGGAGACCGACGGCGCGCGGGGATTCGACTCATCCCGAGCCAACGATAGGAAACGGAACCAACAAGATTCCAGCGCGCTCTGGCTGCGCTCCCATGGCGTGGAGACACGAAAGAAGACGAAGGAGGAAGAGGGGCCCCAAATGACATTCCCTAGGCTGGTGTGCACGCATGCACGCACGCACGCACCAACACACACAGTTTGATCCGTCATCCGTCAATATTTAGCCCGGTAATAGCGTATGCGATTATACTCACAGATGCGTGCCGGTGGCCGGCCGGCTGCCTTTGAAGTGCTTCACCTCCTCGTCGATGCCCTCAACACCCCATGTTCGCCGGCCTGCGACCTGCAACAACAACAGCGGCAACGAGGATGAGTATTATTCATGAGCGGCGTGACGGTGCGCGGCTCTCCTCCAGCAGGTGGAGCCAGTGAGAGCCGCACCAGGAGCTAGCAGAGCCCTACCAGGAGCCAGTAGTGCCTCACCGGGGAGCCAGTGGCGAGGCTGCACTAGGAGCAAGTAGTGCCACAGCCGCACCGAGAGCCAGTAGCGAGGCCGTAATAGGAGCCAGTAGTGCCAGAGAGCCACATGGGGACCTAGTGGCGTTGCCGCAACGGGGTTTTTCGTTTATCAATGGTTTATTGTTCTTATTCTCTTACAAGTTTTGAGTTTTACATGGGGTTTCTAATGCCTCTAGGCTTGATAGAAATTTTACACAATTTGATAGGGAAGCGGGGAGTGGTGCATTATAGTTTATGCAGGGAGTGGGAGTGGGACGACCAACCACGATCGGTCCCGCTTAAGGGAGACACAGACGATGCTCTTGCTACCATCGCCATAATTCGAAAACAAAAACTTGCGGTCGAGGTCGAACCGAAAGAGAAAGAATGGGCGATATTGTGCGGGCGTGGTGATTGACATCGAGTTGCGAACAGCACATACGCTCTATAGCCCAACAGCGCATCGTGGAATGCACTCCATAAAGCTGAGGAGGGAGAAAGAGAAGAATCAGCTGCAATAACGCACGCACTACTTATATTCCGTTTGTCGAGTCCCATGCCTCATCAGGCGAGGCGGCTCCACAACAACACAATGCGTGTATCAGCCTCCCCCCCGCGCGCGCACACACACACGCACCATATACCATTCACCGCGAAACTGTCGGCCGCCCCGCCCTGTACCCCTTTCCCGCCCCGGCCCGCCCCACGCCCCACCCCACGGAGCCGCTGCCGGTACGTAACCGGGTGAGTAATACGTCTCGCGCAGTTTGCACTTCATCCCGCTCGCGGGGAATGTAAATAGCCTGAGAAACAATCAAACAAAAGAAAGCGAAGGCGCATTGTGGCCCCTCCTGGCGGCCGGCCATGGCCTGCCATGGGCCCATGGGAACAGTGCGGGCGCAGACTCTCACAGCATTACCATCGTTTACGGGGTTCCGTCCCCTCTCTCGCTCCGCGCCATCGATCCTCTCGATACTGATAAGCGCCGATGACCCCCCTGACGCGCTCCTAACGCGGCGACGACCAGTCGCCAAGATGGAGAGGGAAAAAAACAGCAAAGTGAAAACAAAACAAAAAAATGTCCCTTCCCTTTTTTTCTGGAGACGAATACATCAACGCAAAACAAGCTGTTTCCCGCATCGTCAGTTTCTTTTTTGCATCCATGACTGCGGCTCGCGCGCGTCCTGGCCTGGCGGGCCCCCAATAGACCCATTGGGCATTAGGTCGTCTTTTTTATTTCCCCCCTTCCTTTAGCCTTTTCGCCTCGTTGGCTGGCAGGCGCAGGGGTGCGTGACACCGCCGTGACGTAGGGCTGACGCAAAACTCGACCAGCATGAGACCAGCCGAAGCTGGCTCCTTGCGCTTACTGGCGGGAGCATGAGCCAGCGCGGGCCGGCACCCCAACCGGAGCCGCTCTTAATTAGAGTTCGGATAGGCACCGGTCCGGTGGCGGCCGGGCACTCGCCCAGGCACTCGCCGCGGAACGGAGATCGGTCCTCGCATGCGGGGATCGCTGTACCGTTTCCTTGTATACTTTATCGGCCACTGGCGAGCAGCGAATCGCACCGCATCGTAGCCCGCTGCGCCACTGCCACTGCCGGCCCCGAGTCGAACTCGAGAGAGGGGGGCACAGACGCGGGCTAGTCTAGAGAAAATTTGTGTTTACAGAAGGACGCTAATGTTTAAAACTACAGAAAATTTCAGACTGGACATCTTTGATCAAATAGCAATAAATATCAAACGGGAAGACGTATAACTTTTTTTTTCCATGAAGTAGGATTGGTCCCGCCCCGGCTCCGCGGCTTGCCGTCGCCTGGCTGACCGTCTCCTGCTTGGCGAGAGTTCGCTGTCGCTACACAAATATGCGTCGGTGCGTCGCAGACATCCGGGAGCCGCGCGGGGAGGCCCGGGGGCGCACACAGAGGATACTCGCCGGAAGAGTTTCTTACAGAGAGCTGCAGCATGCTCGTAACGTGTACGAAGTACACCCAAAAAAGTGGATACTTGATTTGAGTACGGTACTTGACAAGTTGAGGCCCAGGACTTGGTTTAAGAATTTTTTTAGATCAAATTGAGTAAAATATTCTCAAAACAAGTACCTGTCCTCAACCTGTCAAGCACCGGAACTCAATTCAAGAATCCACTTTTCTGGGTGTATTTGGGAGTATTAGTGTAGTATGCGAAGGAATTCTCATTCAGTTACGAACGGCTCACCGGAAAAACCATTCCAAACAACAGTACTGCGAACTGCGCGAACCCTAAGTCCCACATTATTTTTGCCAACAACTCAGTAGTTGATCCTCATCTAGTTTGACCGTCTTTATCAGCGGAGCACCTAACGCCCGTGCCATTGACATTATTGATGAAGGTCAGTGAGCCGGCGACGACAGCTTCTCGCCGCCAGCGGCACGCCCCTCTCGCAGCGCGCCGTGGCCGGAGGACATTTCCAGAAAGAGAGATCTGGTCCGGAAAGCTTTGCGAAGCGCCGGGCAGCGAGCAGGCAGAGCGGCGGAGCGGCGGCCAGCCAGCGGCCGCGCCGACGGAAAGGGCGGTGAGATGTTTCACTTTCGTCACGAGATGCGCGGCGACCTCGCGCGGCGCGGACAGTCACCAAAGACAATTTACAAAACGCCCTTTCAAGCAAACTTTTAGTTTTAATACCTAATAAAAAAAACAGTTGCTTTTGCAAACATTTCCTACGTGGATGCTGTATGTCCCTTTGTCTCTGTTTTAAAAATTTATTTCAATGCAGCGCAATACGTACGTCGAGCTGTTATCCAATTTTGGTTTGGTTGCTTTTGGCCCGTGACAAATGTTCTTTTCACCGTTTTCCTCTGGCAGTCTCGGCGTAGCGGATCGAACAAGCTGCGAATGTCTGAGGGTATCTTGGCCGACAGGAAGATATTGTTTCGTGCAATTACAATCTGACTATGCAAATGACCGCCTCGCTCCCACGCATTATAGTCATAACTTAGGGTTCTTGTATGTTGTGTGCGCACGTCACGGATAACAGCGACAGCGCACGTACCCTACTCGCCGAAAACAAATCCGCACCATTATACCGTCTCCTGATAAAACATCTCACAGTAGTGAGACTACTTTTTTACTTTTTTGCATCGTTTGATTTTTCCTTTTGTAGACCATTAGTGTGCAACGCACGGCCTCTATGCTGCCGCTGCGACACTGTTTTGCCGGGTACGCATAGCAGGACCTGACCTAACTTTGTCCTGTTAGACCGGACCGCTCGGACTCACCCCACTCATCGCGTGCCAATGAATTACAGGCCAACGACAAACTGATCCAGGAGCAGCAGCAGCGTCTCTGGCGGAGCGCGTATATACAAGTTTAGAGAACTTTCCTTTCGTCCGTAAAAGTCAGGAAAATGTTATAGCAATATAAATGTTTCGTATGGAGACCTCACTGCAAAATGCTTGCAAAGAATAGGTTCGTATTGCAAACTATTTTCTTTGCAGCTTGCAAAGAATTTTCAAGCATCGTAATACAAACTAGTTCTTCGCAAGCTTGCAAACTATTTCTTTGCAATGCAAACACATTGTTTGCAAGGATTCTGCCAGCTTGCAAAGAACTCCTTTGCAATACGAACTAATTCTTTGCAATACAAAGCTCACAAATTCTTTGCAACGTTGCAAAGAATATAGTTTGCAAGCATTTTACAGTGCTGCAGTAACTTCTGCCACCAGGGCGAGGGGACGGCCGTCCGCATACGTCCCGGGATGTGTACGGAGGTGAAGAGTATATGAAGGTAGTGAGTGCAGCAGATGCGAGGGAAACAAAGCGGAAATGAGTGAGAATGTGGACCCAAGGCGGGGCAGCCTGGGGCCGACAGGAACGCAGAAAGAGTGACGGTCAACACACGCGGCGACGCATTTAGTTGTATACACAACGGTACCCGGCCGACCCTTTCAAACACACATACATAAACACACACGCGCGCGCACACACGACGGACCCCCGTTCCGTCTTTTGTCAAAGTATATTAGCTTGTGCATAGTTTGCTCTTAAAACATGCATAGCCTGCAACCTGCAACAGCACTGTTTTCCTCAGCAAAATGTCCGCTCACATTTATAAAAAGAAAAACACATTTTAAAGGCTATTAATTAATATATATCAAGGAATAAACAGCTGGAGCACCAGTACTTAATGACAAAGATCTGAAATTGTTCGTAATGGTGTTTTTGTTTTATACTGTTGATTCTTTAATTTACAGATTTTTAAAAAACTAATGACTCTGAGCGAGTAAATGAACATCTGTTTTAAGAATATAGCGATACCTTCCGTCAAGAAAGGCTCAGTCGCGCGACCGCTGCAGAAAAAGGCTTGGCCGAGCGACGGCTACTGTAAACGGCTCAGTCGCCGGGAGGCTGCTAAGAAAGACTCAGTTGCATTTTGGCCGCGCGACGCACGTGCACGTTTGAAGCGCCAGCAAAAATCGGTGGCATAAGATATAAACTTTCAGAAAATGGCAAACGATAGGTGAAGCATTTCTGCGTCGTTTGCCGCTTTCAGAAAATGTATATCTTAGACCACCGATTTTACCTAGCGCTTCAAACGTGCACGCGCGTCGCGCGGCCAAAATGCAACTGAGTCTTTCTTAGCAGCCTCCCGCCGACTGAGCCGTTTTCTGTAGCCGTCGCTCGGCCAAGCCTTTTTCTGCAGCGGTCGGGCGACTGAGCCTTCCTTGACGGAAGGTATCGATAGGTTAGGTCACGACAGTAAAACCGAAGTTATGCCATGCCACCACGCTTAGTCCAACGGTGAATCCGGGCGAATCTGATCACTGTTTAGCCATCTACTCAGAAAGACCGAGCGATTTCGGCTCAAAAAACAAAACCTCGAGGAAAGTTTACCGATAGTCAAGGCGTCTCTAATTGGGATCTGTGAGGTTGCACTAGCACCAGCATCTGGCAACACTGCTGCTGCTTGCTGGGTGTCCGTCGTCGTATCCCTGTCCACGTGAGTCGGGCCAGTCGGGCCGAGTACCGGCCGAGCCGGGCAGCTATGGGAATCGGTTAGGGCCTACCTATGGCGTGGCGTGGGCCGGCGGCGCACCGCGCAGCGCATGCTTCCTTGTGGAGTTCCGCCCCACTTCCACCCGGCAGCAGGTATTGGAGGGGGGAGAGGGGGGGGGGGCTGGCGAGAAGATCGGGAAAAGGGGGGGGTTGCACTTAGGCCCTTCCATACGGCACAGTGTTGTCATTGATTGCCGCGCTCCGCTGGTCTCGGCCGCGGCGACACCGCGAGCGGCCAGCTAGCTTCCTTTGAGTGCCCCCTCCTCCCCCACTTCCCCACCTAGCCACTCCCCTTCCTTTCTCCCAAATCACAAAAGGGTTTTACTTTTCCCCTTTCACTTGCCGCGTTGAGCCCGTGTGACAAGGCGTGGCAGCGGGGCGCGGTCCGGCGCGCGCGCGCGACTCCCACAGCACTGTAAAGACGTTTCCTGTTAAAAGGAAACGGCCCAGTGAAAATTCTACTTCACAATGGAAAACCGTCAACGCAAATATTTATTTTTTCGGTAATCACGGGTATCAAAATGAATTGGACGACCAAACGTAATTGTTCGGTAATTACAAAAATCCCGCCCTTTTTCTCAGGGTTAAAGTTAAGTTATTCCTTTGTGGATTCCTCCTCGAGTAAGTCTCTCCAGTTAGGGCAGCGAGACCCTGGCCATTATTTGGGTGCTGCGCCACCGCGTGCCTATCGCTGAGGACGCGCCGCTCCCGACACCTGCTGCCGCTCCACCTCAACAAGAGGGCGGGGCGGGGCGGGCCGACAGCCTCTGGTCGTATTGTTCTCCATCGATTTCATTTGCCACGCCGCGATTACCGTCATTGTGTCTCGCGCGGGGCGTGGGAGTAACAACTCG
>NW_026267150.1:2020373-2028238 GCF_000697945.3 Frankliniella occidentalis
CCACGCCCCGCCCCTGGACCACCGCCCTCCCCCAGGCAATCAGCTCGCCGGTGCGGCCAGCAGCCCAAGCTGTGGCGGGCCGGGGGCCCGGGGGCCCTGGGCCCGTGTGGCCGTGCCAGCGACCACAGAGATCCTGCGGCCGGCGGGGCGTGGAGTGGCGGGCCGGGGACGCGCCCGTGTGCCGCATTGCACACGGGAGCGAGAGAGACGGATGTTAACGCGGCCGTCAGCATATACATCACTGTGCCCAAAGCCTTCCTAGCGGTACCAAAAGGGTAAAGGGCGCGAGAAGTGTTCGCGCGTGGACACGGCGGCGGGGACACCTGCTCCGGCACTGCACTCTCTGTGGCTGGGTACTCTGATGATGCACACTGTCACGGCACTCTCTGGTGGGCACTCTCGCCTCGACTTCTGACGCGACAGACTCTGGCAGGACACTCTGCATGCAGGTGTGTGTGCGTGCACCATACGCTCCACACTGGCGGCGGCGACTGCCTGGACGGTTGAACTCGAGCGCCCGCACGACATGCAAGAGCTCCACCGGATGACGCTTGACGGCGGCCTCGACATTGGCAGCCCCCGCGAACCGCACTCGCGCGAGTGGCCTGACCTGACCTAGCCCAGGAGGCTGATGTCGTCACACACATGACCGGGCGGGGGTGCACCTTCAATGAGGCCCCCGAAGTCACACGTGAGTGTGGCGGGGCTGTATAGGGGCCACACGGGGGTCGCACCCGACCACGCCCCGCCACGCCCCGCCACGTCAGGAGGAAGAGGCTGACTGATGGAGCGCGCCTGCCTCGCGAGGTGGGACCAGACCTGTTGTGGCACGCCAGGCAGGCTGTTCATTCTTCTTTTCCATCATTCGACAAACTGAGGCGGGCCACGGCGGGGCGCGGCGGGGCGCGGCGTGGCGGTGGACACGCACGGTAGAAAAATTGCTCCTTTGGGCCGTGGGCCCGGGGTGGGGTCAAAGACCCGATTAGGAAGAGGGGGAAGCGGCCGGTGTTCCACTTTTAATTACGAGCACGCCGGCCGGAGAGATTTGACAAATCATGGTCCACAATGGATGATAAGCTAGAGACCAGAAAATAGGGCTTTGTTTTTACAGTGAGGCAGTATGTGCCTTGCGGCGCGGGCCGGCGCTGCCCGGCTCGGCCCGGCCCGGCCCGGCTCGGCTCGCCTGAGCGCGGCTCGACTCCTCGGCTCCTGCCCAGCTCCAGGTCCGTTATTGTCTGAAACGAGTTTGGGCCTCCTGGCCAAGGCATGGCCACTGCCTGGTGGCCTCGCCAAGCTGCGCCGGCCAGCCCGGGAGGGCCCGGCGGCCGGGCTGCAGATGGGCTTGCTTTGGGCTGGGCTGCAGCTGCGGCCCGGGCCGGCCGCCGGGTAGGTAGGCAGGCCCGCTGCACTCGCCTGCGCAGCTGTGCACGGGTTGTCTGCCCCCCAGGCGCCCGGGGCGACAGCAGCAGCCGCGTTTGGCTGTCTGCAGCGACAGAGACGCGGACGCACTTTTACGAGACGGTGTCGATAGGAGGAGCACCACCACCGTGCTGGACCACCACCTCGCGACGGACTCTGTGATGCGCAGGAAGCGGGAGGGGAGGACGCGACCGTGGAGGCCGTCGGCAGGAGACTCCCCGGGAGGTGACATCTTTGGCAGCGTGCTCGCGCGGGTTCTTCTGCCGGACGCGGGACGTGCTCGTCGCTGCCACCGCGTGCCGCCGCTGGCCGCGTTCTGCCGCCGCCGCCGTCCGTCGTTACGTTCGAAAGCCCTGCTTTGGCGTAAGCGCTCCGTCGCCCTCACGCGCACCTGCAGCGAGCAGCGGCGGCGGCGCTCTCGACGGGGAGGGTCCTGTGTCCGGACGAGGCGCGGCGGCGGCACTTCCCGAGGGACGTCCACGTGTGGCGGCCGCGACGGCCAAGTAGTGCATTTCGCATGCGAGCTGCCTGCCTAGGCTGCCGACGCATCCCTTTAATTAGCACTCTTAATTTATATCCTTCATTAGGACGCGACGCACCGCGGCGAGGCGAGGCGAAGCCACACAAACGAGATCAATCAACATGCTTCCTCCTCCTGAACGCGGCGCGGCGCAGAGCAGCGCGCGGCTCCTGGCGAGAGGTTCCGTTTCCAGGGGAAGTGAATGTCTGTGTATCACGTGTCTCCGCCGCGAGGGAGGGGAAAAGGGGGGGGGGGGCTGATGAACGCCAGGACGACGTGTGACGACTTTGATCCCATTCCCAGGTAGAACAGAGTCAAAATGATGTCAGGCCGACACTGACGCTTAACGTTGAATCGACAGAAAATAAAAAGTCGACGCTCCGCCTTTATAACTTTACAAGTGTCACATACCCATCATTTCGGTCATAAAATTCGCGCACAGGGGGCCTCCCTGACGACTCAACGAGTTGAAGAGAGCCATCTTGCGGCGGCAATATTTGAAACTAACTATCGATGCGTCCTGCGTCCTGATGTGAGCTGTGACCCAATGAGACGAACGCCATTCTCAATACAGGGGATAGAGTGCCCAGCTTCTGCACATTTACTACACCAACAAAAAAGGGGAGATGACACCCTGTTGGCTGCAGCGGTTTTGGCGCGAAAAACGTTCCCCCTCCCCACCCGGCCAGAGCCGCCAACCCGGCGATGTAGGGACTAATGCGTGCAACACAAGAGGAAGAAGAAGACATGCGCAGGTCAGCGTGTGACTTGTGGCGTGGCACGGCGGCAGCGGCGCGGGGCGCGGCGGGGCGTCGGTCGCACAGTAAGAGGCGGCGTGTAAATAATTTTGTTTCGTTCTGTTGTGTGCCATTGTTGGAGCGGCAACACCGCCCGGCCGGCCCAGCAGCAGCAGCAGCACGGAGCACTGCCCACCGGCCCACCGGCCACCGGCACCGGCCACCGGCCCATCCGCGCCAGCCGTGCCCGTGCCCGCGCAGCCGTGCCACGCCACCCCGCACGGCCCACCGGCTGACCCAAATACTGGCAGCGCCCTCCTGGCCTGACGTCACGGCACGGCGCGGGCACGGCCGCGCACCGCAGGGGCGCCGCGTCGTCCGCGGGGTCGTAACTTGACATACCGGCCGCGGTCACCGCGGCGGCTAACCGGCCGCCACGCACCCGCATCGTTCCGTACCGCATCGTCGAACACTGTGAAACATACCATTGTAAATTTACAAAATTTCTGTAAACTCAAATTATAATTTAAGTTGTAAATTTACGCGCGAATATATTTTTTTTTTACTCGCTAATGGATTTTAAGTCGTTACGGAATGCATGTATTTTTACGATTACAAATCGCTATTTTACAATTTTACAACTTGCGTCAAGGAAAATGTTCCTGTAAACCTTCCCATTGTTCACAGTGAAGGGGGGTGGGGTGTGGGTACAGACGGTACCTCCTCAAGTTGGGGAAGACAGAATTCTAGACACGGGAAAACGTGTGTAGCGCGCCTGAAGTACCGAGTGTATCCATCCCGGTAAAGCTGAAATGCAGAAGAATGCGGGAAACAATAAAACGGAAGTCGCCATGTTAAAGCATAGTAAGTGACTTCCGTTTCGTTGTTCCCTGCATTATTCTTCTTCTCTGCTTTACTGGAATGCTTTTGCGATTGCATACTGCACACTACGGCTAGGACTGCAGGGGCTATGGCGCCTTATAGATGGAGTGGGCAATCCTGCAACACATGCGCCCATTTAAGTGAAAGATTTTTCTTCAACTAAAGCAAGTTTTTCGTTAAAGAATTATTATTTTTTAATGTCAATGTCGTTGATTCAAGGCTAATTTCAAGGAAATTCCCTTGTTTTGGGAAGGAATCTATTTTCTGCGTTAACGGAGATTAGAGTTAATAAAACTCAGGGAAAGCAAGACGAAACTCATTGAACTAGCGTCGGGCGGTGAACTAGCGTGTAGCGCAAGACGAACGCATAGCTGTGCGAGCGGGGAGCGAGTGCATGAGTGCATCCACCTGCAGTCAGCCAGCCAGCCAGCCAGCCAGCCTGGGCGGCCTCACAATGCACGGCCAGTGTCAATGCCATGGCCACCGGCGGAGAGGCGAGGCTGATCCGCGCGCAGCTCTGGCGACGCTGCCGCCGCCGCGCCCGCAGGCCGGGTAATCACCAGAAAAACTGGCATTAGTGACGCAGCGCGCAGCCGAAGCGCCCTTACTGTCAGGCCAGACCGGCGGCCGAGCCGGCGGCGCAAGACTGCAGCGTACGCGTGGCCACGCAGGCCGAGACAAGGGCTACTCGGGAAAAAGAAGTCGAGAGGAAAGTACTCTTAAAGCTCAACATTGACCGCGGAATCATCAGCAATCATTGATGATCACTGATTTTATTGGTTCATGGAATGTACACTGATCAATCAGCAATGCTCAGCGAAAATGTCATCCACTTTCCAAACATTCCACTGAAAGAAAATTGAGGCAAAAAGCTTTTACACGACCATTGATAATTACTGATTAATCGGCACTCATGCCACGCACACTGATAAATGAGTAATCATCAATGATAGCTGATCTTTCAGCAACAATGTACAGGTCACTTTTCATATGATGTATCGGTTTTTGTGGGTGAAAACGAGGGAATTTGGGTTGACGACTGGCCGACGCCACTCCGAAAGATGGGTCGCAAGTCCCCTTTCAAGACCGCAATAGGGCAGGTGCGTTCAAACTTGGATCGTAACCGAAATTTGCTTCGGTGGGCGAACCTTTTTAATTTTTCTGAAACGTTTTTGTTAATTGCGATTACTTCTGGAGTGAGAAGTTTGCACTCGTTTTCCCAATCACCTTATTGTAAATTCCGGGGCGTCTTGCACCCTTGCCATCCGGATTGCTGACCAGTACAATGTGAGCGGCCAAATTTGCAGGGGGGAAAAAAGAACGGAAATCAGGTTAGGGCAACATTCCTCACGGGTCGCTTTGCTCGGGCCTGGCTCGGTCCGACAGTCTACTCTCTTCCTGATGTGTCACGAGAACGATCCACTTTTAAAGCGCATTCCTGATGGCATCGGGCTCCGCCCGGCCACGGCCCGGCCCCTCGAGGAGCAAGCGACTCATCGGAACTGCTGCTGCCTAAACGAAACTCGGCGCCGCGGGGCTCTAAGTGCGTTTTGCACTGGCGCATACCAGGCGTCTGATTAACCCCGCTCACTTCTGTAGTTATGCTGTACACAACGCACGAGTGCGGGCGGGTTGCCTACTCGCTGGGCCCGTCAGGCGCCGTGGACAGGGGCCATAGGCAAGCCCACCCGCACTCGTGCGTGCGATACAGCAGCATAACTTCAGAAGTGCGAGGGGTAAATCAGCCATCTGGTACCCAACCAGATGGCGGTATCCGATCTACAAACAATCAGTGATTTTGTCAAATAATACGATGAGAGAGATGTCATAAACAATATGCAGAAAGGAAAACATTTCCAGGAGGGTGAGGCAGCCACGATGCGAGGTTTCGTTCGTGACCGTAGCCAGCACTTTAGGGTAATGCGCCCGGGATATGAGGTGCGACACCCACGTGGCCACCCGAGGCACGACGGGCACCACGTGCACCGTGGCGGGGGGCAGGGCCTGGGGGGCGGCCCGAGGGGCAGGGCGGCCCCAACAACCCGTCGTTAATATTTCTATTCAAACGGGAATCACGTTCCCTTCCCATAGCCAAGCGCTTCGCGTCCCGTCCCGGCTAGCGCTGCGGTGCGGTGTGGTCCCCGCCGAGCCGAGCCACTCGCCCATTCAGAAGCTGGCCGCCGTGCTGACCTCATTTTCCTATTTTTCTTGTTCTTGCGCCGCCCTGGCCGCCCCGGGGCCAGCGGGGATGTTTCGTGACGATGGGCGGCTCGAAGGTGGTGACCAGGACGGGATTCTCTCCCCGGTGGAGCAGGCTGACGGCAAACCCGGAGGACTCCGCGGCGAGCACCGAGACTGGGTCAATAGAGGCTCGGCATGTCTCGGTCGGAGGAGTGCCGGCGAGGGGCGTGCCGGCCACGGGCGTGAAGGGGACGACTCGCGCCTACCACACGGGCGTTCCAGGGAGGCCGGCAGCGGGCGTTCCAGCCATAGGGTGCGCCGGGTGCGCCGTGCCGGCCGAGCGGGCGAGTCGGTGGAACAGGTGGAACACCTACCTGAATAGGTGCACGGCGTCGACGGGTCCCAAACTTAAGGCACTGCACACTACTGCACACGGCACACTGACTGCACTCACTGCTGCACTCTGCTGTCGCACGCACTCACACACACTGCGCTACGCTACGCTACGCCACTGTACGCCGCGCTACGCCACTGCACAGAGCTCGCGTCGCGTCCTGCACGTCCCGCACGGAGCCCGGACCGCACCGGATCGGAGGCCGAGGGAAGACTGAACAGAGCGAGCGGGGCGAGCCGAGCCGCGCTCGCCGCGCGCCCCGCCACGCCCCGCCGCGCCCCGCCGCGCCCCGCCACGCCCCGTACCGGCTCGGCTCCCACTTCTCGGAACGGTCCCCGTCCCCGTCCCGATGCCGTCCCGTCCCGACCGACCAGAGGGCTGAGAGACAGAGATGGCCATGGGCAGCTCTGACCGAGGCTCTGACCGAGGCTCTGACCGAGGCTCTGACCAGGCCAGAGTTCTCAAACAGGTGGGTAATGCCGGCCTCGTCAGACCCGAGGCTCGCCTTTTTACCCAACCCGACCCTTGGCAGAACCTGGCAGGAGTTCATCAGGTCGGGGGGTCGTGTCCACGGGTCCGTGGAAATCGGATCTTTGCGCGACCCGGACGTTTCTCGGGAACCGACGGCAGTGGATTGGATATATTAGAGGGGATAGTCGTCAGGCAGGTTAAGGGGATGAGGGAGAAAACCTTGCCGGTCTAGAAGACCACACCGCGTCGCGATGCGTCGATCAAAGACAAAAATTACTCTACCCACGAGCTCTCTCGCCTGCTAGGTGGCATGGTCAAGAGACCCATCTGACTGAGAACTCCGGACCAGGCTCTGACCATCGACGGAGAAAGGGGTAAAGAAATAGATATAACCCGCAGCGAAGCCCGACGCTTCTAGCAGCTATACCGAGCTACACTCAGCCATGATCTTCCATAATATCGCTTGAGATTTTCATGACGATGCGAGTATAGTCGCGACCTCAGTCAGCTGGCTTTCCGTCCTCAGACGCACCTTCAGTGTGGCTGCTTCAGCGAGCCTGTTTCAGCCAAGCGTGAGTCCAACATCCCATCGCTTCGCTTCAGCCGGCTGAGACCGCTTCAGGAGACCGCTGGCTGCCCCGGCCCTCCCGGCCACCCCCCACTCTGCCTGAACATGCCGCTGCAAGTTGCTGATTCGCGTTCCAGACAGGTTAGAGGCGACCTTAGGGGCAGGGACGGAGGGGCGGGAGGAGGGAGGGGAGGGACGACTCCGGACTATGGAAAGCATTCACTTCGGCATTTCCTCGTCCACGTTTGGTCAGGGAGACCCTTTTTATGTGTAGTTACTGTCATGTCTTTTGTTTCTCTGTCTCTCTGTCTGTCTCTCTCTCTGTCTTTCCTGTTGCTGCTTCTCTCTCTTTCTCTCTCTCTCTGTCTCTCCTGTCCTCGAATTTTTGAAGCCTCTGACTCTGCCCTGAACCTGGTCGTCGTGAGTTACGTTAGCGGAGTACCTACGTGTGCGACGTCGTGACCCGGCGCCGCTCTCGCCGCCCAGGAGGCAGAGTTTGTCTGCTGTTAGAGAAGGATTTGGAATCTGGGTGAGCCGCAGCATCGCTCACCGCGACATCTATGGGTCCAGTGTACGCAGGCTGCGCAGGCACGGCACAGCACGCTCCCAAAGGCCCACCGCGCCGCCCGACCCGGCCCGACCGGCTATCCACGCTCCGCCACGCTCTGTCTCCCACCGCCGGCAGCCCCCCCC
>NW_026267150.1:2028303-2031576 GCF_000697945.3 Frankliniella occidentalis
CTCCCACCCGCCACGCCCCGCCCGCCCGAGCGCCGCCGCGGCTCGCGAGCAAGGTGCAAGTTCATGGTTAGCACCCACACCCCACACCTCTTGATGCATTTGACGGACGCGGTTTGGAGAGATGTGGGACGCTTCAGGCCCGAGGCGGTCGAACGAGTCCTCGCGGGGCTGCAGGGCGGCGGGGGCGGCGGCGTCGGCCGATCCTCGCTCCACCACTCTCAGTCATTCGGCCATTCATTTGGAGTTTTGATGTGGCAAGTTGTGGCCACTGGCCACGGCCAACGTCGTTACCAATCAGTAAAGTTAAGAGGTTGGGGGAAAACTTCTTTCCTAGGTCTCTAATTAGTTTACCAGGTGGCTGATTCACGCCGCGCTCTATGCAACCCGCCCGCAGGAGCCTGTCCACTGCGCCTGGTGGGTATGCAGTCCCGGAAGGAGCCGTGCGGGCAGGTTGCATAGTGAGCGGCGTGAATCAGCCACCTGGTACATCCGCCTATAGCGTGGCTATCGGGGTGGCTCCGCCTGGCTCGGGGTGTCTCCTTGTGCTCCGTGTGGCTCCGCGTGACTCGGCGAGCCAGGTGGAGTGTGCCGAGTTTATTAGCTAAACCACTCCGCAGCGTACGTCTCATCCCTAAAGAACTGCGCGGTAAAGGAATCAGGGCAGTAATTGTAAGAACGAAGCCGTTGCGTCAGCCGGGCAGGGCGGTTCGCGAGGCGGGGTACGCTCACTTCGGTCCGCGACGGCGAGCTACGCGCCGCTTACGCCAATTTACCCGGGTAAAATATCGGCGAGCATCGGTTCGCGGGGCACGGGGGCCGGGCGGGTGACATATTGTTATTGGCGTCGTTTGTCGCGGGCCCGCCGCCCGCCGGGGAGCGGAGCCCGTCACAATCTCCATATGACGACCGGCCCCGCCTCCCAGTGAGGTAGCTCAAGAGACGCTATTTCAGTTTTGTTTTCGCTGACAAGATGCTGCTGCCTCCTTTTTTAGTTTTCACCGTCGCCGCCCGTTGTTTATTTCTTTCTTCTTGTGTCGCGCCCAGCTTTGTTTCCATTCCCCCAGAAGAGAGTGGTTTTTCTCCTTACTCTGCTCGGGACCGCGGGGTCTAACTACCGTCGGCCCTCACTCCAAATGGCCATCCTGCCCGGCCCAACCCGGCACAAGGTACACAACACAACTAACTAAAGTTTCACTGGTTTAACAGTAGAGCAACAATTTTTGTTATGCGCTTCCTTTAGCTGGGTGCCTACCTTTACTTTACCTCGAAACTGTGCTCTCTAGATGGGAACGGAAAAATATTTCGTATTGTAAAATCATACGAGTTCGAATTTTTGACATCAGACCAATCAAACTCAATGCCCCTCAGGGAAAATTCGAAGAAAGAGGTTAGCCGTATCAGACCCAAATGCATCGCTACCCCCAATCGTACTTTGGGCTGCCGCGCTCGTTACCTTCCCATAAAAATGGCACATTTTTATGGCACGGGCTCCGCGGGCAGTAGCCTCGCTCCGAGGCGCCGCTGTTCGGCTGTTCGGCTGGGTCACGTGGGTGAGCCTCGTGCAGATCGCTCTGCCGATTCCGCTAATTAATCGCCGCTCTGCAGCTCTAATTACGCTCTAATTCTTGCTACCGGCCGGTCTGGGCTGGGGGAGGGGGGGGGGGAGATGGTATTTGTATTGCAGCGGAGCGTGGCATTCCGATTCCTCGCGATGCGCTGGTATGTTCGACGCGCCCCGCCCCGCCCCGCCTCTCTAGCCACGCCCGTACGAAACTACCGTAACAGAGTCGGTTCCGCCGCGGTGTGTGTGCACTGTGTCGCGCGCTGGTCTGATGGGCGCGCGCGCCCGCAGCCTCCTGCTGCTGCGCGGGGTGCGGGGTGGCCGAGAGTGCACCTCCACGTCGCGTTAACTCGCCGCGCCCGGCGCCGGCTACCCGCGGGTGTCCCGCGCAGCCCCCTGCTACGTGGGGTGGCTGCGGACGGACGGATCTGGGACAGCTCGCCCCTGTACCAAGTCGCCCCTTGCCCATTTCGTCCCAGTGCCGGCGCGTGCTCCTCCACGTCGACCTCGTCGAGATCAGTGAGTTTATCAGCGTGTCCGGCGGGCCGTGTACTGCACACGCGCTAGGGCGCCATGGGCGGGGCAGTCCCTTGATCCAGCCGCCACGCCACGCCACGCGCGCTGGCCTCGTGGCCGCAATAAACGCATGGCTGGGTGAATCACCGTGCGCAGGGTAGTGCGCCCCGCCCTGCTTCACCCCGCCTCGGCCGCCGCGCCCGCCCCTCCCCTGGTGCTGGCGGGGCGCGCGTCTCATCTGCAGATGCGAACCGCACCGCGTGTGTCGCCATGCATGATGCAATCGTTTTAATTGAGTGTACGACCAAGCCAGGCTGGTAGGCCCCGCCTTGCCCCCCCCCCCCTCTCGCCCCGCCTCGCCCCCACCTCGCACCCTTCCTCGCGCATGGCCCGCGCCCGCCCCGCGCTGTCCGAGTCGCACCTTTGAGTCGCACGCTTACTGACTGAGCAAGCGACTAACCCCGGCCCGACCGATAAGCGCATCGGAGAAAATCGATCCCAAATTGTTCCCACTTTCCTCTCTTTGCCTGCTTGCCCCCGCATCCTCTGTCCGGGTCGGGGTGGGCGCTTGGGCCCTCGCAGATGAGCCAGTCAGCCCTTAAGCCGCGATTGTCTTGCTACCAGGACTACACTGTCAGTCGAGAATACGAGTGTGTGCGTGTGTGCGTGTAGTTTGTTGTGTGACACGCAATCCAACACGAATTCGACTGCTTCTCCTCTGGCCAAAATTCACCATTTCACGATTCATTCATTGGTCTACTTCCGAATGGCCCAACTTTTCTCTCTGTCTGTCTTTATCTCTGAACCTGGCAGAGCCTGTTCCTTTTCTTTTTATCCTTTGCAAACCCGTGGCCGAGGCGAAGGAAGATCCCCGGTATCCCGATCCAGAATCATCCCAATCCTCGCCTCGCCACGCCCCACCCGGGCAACCTGCGTGCAGTGCGGGTATGATGGGCGAGTCTGGGAGCTGGCCTGGACCAGGCCGAGGAGAGGGAGGGGGCAGGGGAGGGGCCGCTAAGATCTCAATGGGCCGCGAGTAACGGGCCACCTCTCGGGAGAGGGAGAGAGAAAGAACGACATGTTTCCCCCACTACTGACCCCCGATCTCCTGACGCAGTCTCCGCTCCCCTCTCATCCTCTCTCTCTCTTCTCTGCTCACCGTAGTCCGTGGTGTCGTTGCCCTCTCTGCCACCGCT
>NW_026267150.1:2031875-2033700 GCF_000697945.3 Frankliniella occidentalis
CTCCCTCCCTCCTTCCCTCCCTCTCTCCCCCCTCCTCCATCTCTCGCTCCTTTTCTCGCTCTTTTTCTCGCTCTCTCCTGGTCCTACTGTTGTCTTTATTCTCTGTCTCCCTCTATTATTTTCGCGTGCCCTTCTTCTGCTTCCCCTATTTCTCTCTAGTGAGATTTCTTCTCTATCCTTCTTCTCTCGGCACCAAGAAAAATGTCCTCTTTTCGTATTTGTTGTAATAAGCCTTCCGTTGGACCCTGTGGCTCGGGTCCTCTTGCGCTGGACAATGTGCGACGAGGAAACGCTACCGAAGCAACTAGGTTCAGCAGCGGGCAATCTTTTAACGCCTGCTTAGACAATGATCGCCGTATGGGTTTTGACCCACGACTGCCTGGTCGCCGAGGTCACCGCCGAGGAGGTCGAGAAGCGACCAGGATCAGTTGGACAAATGAGGAGGGCGAGAGAGCAGGTGCTCCGTTAAAAAAAAAGGCACCTCACAGAAAAAACATTTTTTAAGCCAGTAATCCGTGATATTTGAGAAAATTTGCGTCTTGCAGATTAGTCTTTAGACACTAAAAAGCTGCTATAACTGCGACGTATACCTTTCACAGATCTAGCTCATCCATTGGCTCATCCGAGGGTTGTCCACTGTGTGAGATTCCTGCAAAGTATTTAGATCCTTTGCAACTAAGAAACCGTTTACTTTGCAATTACGAAGTGACGCTTTGCAATTGCAAAGCGATGCTTTGCAGCGCGTTTTATTGCTTCACAATTGCAAAGCATCACTTTGTAATTGCAAAGTAAATGCTTCGTAGTTACAAAGGATCAAAATACTTTGCAGTTTTGCAAAGCAAATGCTTTGTAGGAATTTAACAGTGTCCTTTTGTAGCAGAATATACCTTAAAAATACCCTTTGACCAAACATAAAGAATGTACAAGTAAATTTAAGGTTTGAGCTAGCTTTTTACTCTCATTACTAAAGGAAAACCTACCTCGCGGAGACCAGAAAACTAATCATTTGGCGTTGAGGGGAATCGCGTGTCCGCGGTGTATATAACTATTCCGTCGAATAGCAAGAATGCAAGTTACACGTAGTCATAAACAAATGACAGCTAAATATTAGAGACTCGGACCTATTTTTAAATTTGTATCAACTGCTTTCAAGATCGATTCTTGATTGAGATTTTTGTGTGAAACAACCAAAGTAGTGCAGTAGCGACACGAGACAGGCCAATCCGGTAGAACGGAAAACCCACGTGCGGTGACATCCTCTACGCCAACAATGAGCACAGAATACGTTTTATGAAAAATACTCAAAGTTTTTGGAGTTTTTCTCAAATTAGGGAAGTTTTCTCAAAGTTCTTCCTTCTTTTCCTAAAAAAAATCAGTCATTGTTTTCACCGTGTTTTTGCCTCGTACTTACTTACTAACTTAAGGGGGGTGCCTTAGTTATTACTCTGTGGTATTATTGGGTTGTTATACACACGGAAAAGAAAGTGGGAGAGAAAAAAATGAAGACATTCGGAGAGCGATGGCGAATGGACTGATTGATTGCGAGGGTGCAATCATGAAGGCGCACTTGCGGCTGCACCGCGTGAGAAGCGCCTTGCTGCAGCTCACGCGTCTCTTCCCACAGCATCAACACTTGACCCCGCCCCGCCCCCTCCCAGGTGGCACCTCACGCGCCGCGCCGCGCCGCGCCACCAGCAGATCGTAAGGTTTACAGTCCCTACCCGGGCGTTATAATTTATAACCCTGGCGGGGGGCGGAGGCGGAGGGGGAGACCCGGTAAGGCGGAACTTGCAGAAAATCCCCGGTGGAATGCGTCACCGCTCAT
>NW_026267150.1:2033950-2034595 GCF_000697945.3 Frankliniella occidentalis
TTAAAATAATGTGTATGGCTTTCAGTTCATCTAGTTTGCGTAGTGTAACGAGAGGGTCCTGACCAGAAAAGGTCAGGGAAGGGAGGGACCTGGAGCCCTTCTGAAAGACTACCCCGGCCTGCAGTTGCGGGCGAGCAGGCGCAGGTTTAACCTGCAGGGGATCCTGGCCGGGAAGCCTCCATGAAAGGCTTCCCGGTCTGGAGCCCGCGGGGGACCCGGCGGCTGCCCCCGGCGGCTGCCGGCTCTCTGCCCGGAGCCCGTCCTGCAGCCGCCATGAAAGGCACGCTGGTTCTGGATACGCAGCGCGACGCTCAGCCGGGACAACTGCACCGCCTTCCTGGAAGCGACTGGAGGCGAGCCTGCCGCCGGCACGCCGGCCCCACTGTGCGCCGCCGGCCCGGGGGAACCGCAGGGCACCGCGACGAGCGCCGAGAGGCGTATGTACCGATCCCATTGACCCCGTCGCGCGGTTGGGTTGGTGTGTTCTGCCCCGAGCGCTGTCACTGGGCTATCAGGCTGGAACGAGGAGCGGGAAGGGGGGGGGGGAATCAAATTTAATACTGCTGCAATAAGATTCAACAGGTTGGGGCCAAACATATGCTTGTGTGTGTGTGTGTGTACGTTAGTGGGGAGGGAGGGAGGGAG
>NW_026267150.1:2035430-2043469 GCF_000697945.3 Frankliniella occidentalis
GGGGGGCATCCAAAGCAAAGGGATTCTGCTCCGCGCGAGACGAGTACAACAACGGCTGAGAGAGGGGAACTCGTGAAGAGATGTCCGATTTGGAAAGATAGAAATACACTGAACTGCTCAAGATGTGCCTTATTTATTTTACCATCCAGCTATTTCAAAAGTATGATATTACTTTCTTGCAATATTTAACCTCTTCTTTCTCTCTATACAATAATTATGGAATGCACGGAAAAAAGATTCGCAGCTAATACATTCGCAGGTATGTGGACAAGGTAAACTAATAAGTTTCTGGAGTAACTGTGTGAGCTATTCGAACTGATTATTGACTGAAGCAGACAAATTTGTATGTTCCTACTACCTGCTTATTATCTTTTAGAGTCAATATTCGACTGCTGCAGTCAATAATCGGTTAAAATAGTTCATGTAGTTACTCCAGAAACTCATTAGGTTACCTGTTCAAATAGCAGCGCATATGTATGCTCGGAGCAGACTTTCTTTTCGTGTGGAAGAAAGAAGTGATGGTTTAGTGGTGCGGGGGACATAGCTTTTAGGTATGTATTCTTCACTGAAAATGCTAGTCAGATATCTGTGCAGTATAACACGGCCTCGTCCTGAAAGATATATTTCTTTCAACAGACAGGACTGGGACTTGTTCCGCGGACTGTTTGCTGAAACTCACTCTGCATGCAGAGTTTGTCTAGCAGAAGGGTCGGGTCATGTTGTGTCTGGATGTATGCGTGTGTGTGGTTTTCCCAGGGGCCGACGGGCGACGGGTTGGGCACTAGCAGCAGACGGAAAGAAGACACAGACAGACAATCGGAGGGACAGACAGACTGCGGTGGGGCGGGAGGAGGAGGAGGAGGAGGGTCAGCAGGGCGAGGCACAACGGCGGTCCTTAAGGTTCCAATCTCCATGCGACCCGCTGCCAACGGTTCCACGGTCGCCAAGAAGAGAGAACGCGCTTTGGTGGAGCGCTTTAACTACTTTTTGTAAAGCTGTGCTCATTGCTGTGTACCACCAGTTCCAGGTAAAGCCGGCTGAGGCCTGGCCTGGCCTGGCGCGGCGGGGCGGGGCGAGGCGGGGCGGGCTCGGCGCGGGGAGGGGTGGGGTGGGGCGGCTGGAGTGCCCAGTCTGGCGCACATCCATCCCCGCTAAACGAGTTGTCACATTTCCAGTTGCTCGGTGTTCTGGTCGGGCCGAGCCGAGTCGAGGCAAAAGCCGAAACGAGCCGAGCCGAGGCAAGCTTAGCCCATCCGAGCGGAGCCGGGGCCCGGCCGGCGCGGCGCGCTGCGTCGCACTGCGTGCTTTACTTCCAGCGACGCTCTTACACTTATATTGCTGACCGGATTCAGTTTCGCGGCATGCGTTCGTTCCACCTCGCTCCGGCGGCGGCCACCCGCTCCAGTGCAAACGCGAGTGCGAGCCTACAAAGTAAAGCCTCGGTATTAAGTTTTCGGCAATGTATTTACTGTTTGGTTTTTCCCTCGGTACGTATACGAGATGGACCAGGTTGTGACGAACGCGCCGTTAAGTGCAGAGTACGCAGCGCGTAGACTGGCAACCCGCTATGCGCACAATACTGGCATACATAATTTGTGTGAAAGATGCTGCATCCAATTACTTTCAACAACACAACATTTAATTTTAAATAGGATTTACACAAGTGAACGGAAAACGACGCAGTTATTCAAAATTGAAATGTGAGAATACTCGCTGTACTCTACATCTCACATCTGTACATTATTAATGTAATACTTGCCCGTGTGTAGATTAAAAAGAGTACACATAGTATCGTCAGTGTCCGTAGCGGGCATCATGCTTTTCATTTACATTACAACGCAGCCATTCAAACTTTTACCCTGATGCAAGTTCTCTCTTAATTCTTGCATATACCCGACGGACACTTGATAAAATGTTGACCAATTTCTCGAAATCTCAGTTCCATAGTCTTCATTGATGACCACTCTCGTCGTATTTGGTCTGATCACTTCAGAATGAATGTCAAACCGTCATTTCAATAACTTGGTCAGCGCTTGACGCTCGTGGCGATGCCGAGGGTGTCGGTCACCCCTGGCTCCTCGGCTTGTGGTGGCGCTGCATGGGGTGCTTCCTGTCGGGCCGCGGCCGCTCCTGGGTCACGACCTGTTCATCGGGGCCGCCGGACCCGGACCCGGGTTCCACGGGGCCGTCAATGTCCACGAGGTTGTCGCAGTCGTCCTGGGCCATGGGAAACATGAACTCGAGGTCGATGGCGTAGCGCGTGAGCTTGTCCCGGAGGTAGGCCTGCACGTTGGCGGGGAGGTCGGGCTCGCGGCTCAGGATGAAGGAGGACAGGTAGCGAAGCGAGCCCTCCTGTTCGGCACAGTGCAGCAGGAGCGCCCACGTCGTGTAGTCCGAGTCCAGCACATAAGTGTTGTACACTCCCTGATCTGCACGGGTAATATCACTGAGTTAGAATCAAATTACGAGTGGCCCCATAGCTGCAGAGAATTAAAACGTCACCCGAACAATAAAAATCAAAACTATCAAAATTGAGAAAAACTTATAAGGGTTACAGGAACATTTTCCAGTACTATATCAACTATATGTACCAGGTGGCCGATTTACGCCACGCACTTTCGTAGCTATACTGTACCGCATGCACGCGTGCGGGATGGTTGCCTACTCACACGGGGCTATAAGGAGCCGTGGGAGCGAGCAAGCACAGGCAAACCAGTCCGCACCTGTGCATGCAGTACAGCATAGCTACGAAATTGAGCAGCGTGCATAAGCCACCTTGTATACAAGGTGGGTGATCGGCGCCATATTTTTTTAATGCTTATTCTGTACCGGATTTACGTGTGTGGTCGGGCTTGCCTACCGTCGCTCGCCATTGCGCCTTACGGCGACGGCGCGGATCACCCACCTTGTATTGTAAAGTTACAATTTTAAATTGTAAAATTACAAGTCCTCTGTAACGACTTGGAATTCATTGACGAGCAAGAATGGGCTGTCGCAGATTTATAACATATTTTAAAAATTAAAAATACAAAATACATTATAAACTTACGAAGGTATTTTTGCAGTGTTATCTAACGTAAATCCATTTTTTTTAAACGAAAGGAAATACGCGTGACACAAGAAAATCCTCAGGCAATTTTAAAATTCTGTGGATACTCACAGGACTCCTCTTGGTGCCTCCAGTGCGCGGGCCGCCCCAGGTCCGGCAGCAGCCACGTGATGTTGCCCCGCAGCCGCTCGCCCATGGGGTCGTCGCTGAAGGCGTACGTGAAGTTCATGGTGACGCGGGGCCCGGGAGCGGCGGTCGACGGCGCCGTGCTCAGGCTGAAGTCGGCGCGCATGCACCGGTACTCTGGCAGCTCCTCGCTGGACGCGTAGTATTGCACCACGTACCAGTGACCCAGCATCTGCGGCAGGCCGAGCGTGTAACCGTCATTGTTCAACTGGCATACACCTGCAGGTGTGTAACAAATTGCGTTAAAAACACTTGAATGTAGAGACAAATAAAAAGAAAATTAAACAAATCATATTCTCCTCCCGAAATGTTTAAGCACTTTTTTGTGTTTCTTCGCTAGCGTATCTCTTAGAAAAATGTGTATTTCATTTTAACTTGATAAAAGAACAATGGTATTTTTTTTTAATACTTTTTTCCAAGAAATTAGAAGGTTTAAAATTACTACATAGTTTGTTAGGTTCTTATTTTTTTTGAAGTCTAGGTAGACAAAGCCTGTATTTCAATGTCTTCTGTTAAACTGATGCCACATAAGAAATCTAATCCGGACATCACAAATGTCTGAACACATACAGAGTTTACACTTTTGTTTGCCAGATCAATAACATACTCGAATTCGAGTGCAGTATGTGCAATACGCGCCTCAATTACTTCACTGTATACTAGATAATTTGCCTATCCTTGGTTGATCGTTTTGTTTTAGTCGGTTTTAGTTCTAATATTACTTTACAGTAATCGATTACAGTAAACGATCGGTATTAATGTACTAGGGAAACGTTTAGTAGTATTGGAACTAAAAAATGACGAAGAACAGGTATAAGTTACAACTAACAGCGCAGAAATTTTAGTACTTTACCAGGAAATTTTCCTATTAAAAAGTTTAGAGTGTATAGGCGTTGGGTATCTTTTTCCCACGTAAAGATTTTTCACTAGTTTTCATGATACCAATGACTATTTACTCCCTCAGTACTCACGTCGTGCAGATGGAGGTGCCGGATGGCCCTCACCGTGGGGCACACCCTCTCATCGTCGCCCAGCGCTGCGGTCGCCAAGGGGGCGGCGCCGACAAGCAGCAGGAGCAGCGCGGCCGCGAGTGGCGCTGAAGGAAAACCCGGACAAACTATACGTAAGCAGGGGAACACTGCAACTATCTTAATGTGTAAAGTAGTGTTCCTATTTTTGGTTAAAAAAAACAACAACAAACAAACAAACAAACAAGGGGACAACGGAATGACGCGTTTGGTTTCTCTTGCTCAGAAAAGTGTTTTCTTGTCTCAAGTAGCATTTACGCAATATCAGCTCTTCTACTGGCACAAATACACAAGAAAAATTTTCCTTGGTTGTAAGAATTTTTTTTTTCATTCGAAAAGGTAGTATCATCTGATATAATCGTGTGTCAATTTTTAAAAATGTACTTGAAACAAGGAAACATTTTTTTCTGTCTACTTGCTGTTTGCCAAAGTATTTAGTTCTTTGTAAGTATTAGACAAGATATTCAGTAATAAATTCCAACGCTACGTTTACGGTTTTTCTTTGCACAAAAATATAACACTGCACATTTCGACTCGTTCCCGTGCATTAGGCGCGTGAACGATATGTACTACCGTGATCGAGAATAATAAACCCACGTGGTTGGTGAACTCGCCTCATGTATCGCTTTTACTCGAGCCGTAAATCGAATTTGTAAGCGTAAAATGAGCCAGCCGCTGCTGGCGGTTACTCACTCCACTGCCGGCCCATCATTCTCTCCGCGGATGCCGCCGAGTGCACTCCCGTCGACCCGTTCCGGCAGACGAGGCAGGAGGCGGTCGATGTGTGCTGGTGCTTGGTCTTCTTGGCGGCCGTGGCGGCTGCGACTGCTGGACTGACTCACGCCATGTAGGCCCCCGGGCCCGGGCCGCGCACCCGCTCGGGCTGCGCTATCACTCACTCCACTATCAACTCTAAGCCTCCAGACCAGCGGCAAGAGGCCCGCTTCGTCCCGCACCCCGCACCACTATACGTCTGCACCCGCCGGCGCGGCGGCGCTCTCCTTCGTCTTTGCTCTTTCTCCGTCTGATCCCCGGCGCGACATTCGCTATTTTCGTTTATCCAAGTTATCGTCTCCCTCCCTCCCCCTCCTCCCCCCAGCCCCTCTCCCTCTCTCCTTCTCTAACTCTCCCTTCATCTCCCTCTCGCTCCATAAGACCCCGAGCTCGACATCAAAGCTGTACTGCTGCACACGTGTGACCGTGACACCCGCGACCGTTCCTTACTTTACGGTGAAGCAGCGTCAGAGCATCGCTTTGAAAAGCAGAAACGGCCCGACGAAGAAACGCCTTTTTGCCTTTCCGCTCGTACTCCCTGAGGAGAAGTCTGTGTATCACTTTTTGATTTAACAGTGTGTTGCTGGAACCCGGCGGCCGCCGAGCTCGACTGTGGACACGACAAAAACCATCAAGAGGCGCTCGACTGCTGCGGCCGGGCCGGCCGGCCGCTGGCTCTGCTCCGCTCCGCTCCTGCTGCCCACACACTTGATCTGGAAATAGTTTCCTTTGGGGAGTCACACGTTCCGCGGGTCTGTAAGTGGTAGTCACAGGCCTACTTCGCATTGCTTTCGGGAAGGGCGCGGCACAGCGCGGCATCCAGCCATTAACCGTCGCGGTCCGTCCGTCCGTCTGTCCGTCCGTCCGTCCGTCGGCCCGTCCCGTCCCGTCCGTCCGTCCGTCCGCCGTCTGCCGATGCGCGCGGCGAGCGCCTGGTACGCGGTGAGCGGCAACCCTTCCGTCGCCAGGCTGTCGCGGAGTGCGGCGCTGCCCGGCGCCACCGTGCGCGCCGCATCTCCAGATGGGTTTACACGTTATACGACGCCCCGACGATAGAAAGAGACACAACGGACGCAACGATCATATTTTCTCTGAAATTTATTACAGTTGTTAAAAGATGAATAATGATAAATACTATAAATACAGGTAATATGCTAATGACTACAACACATTTTAATTTTAATTTGTCCGCGAACCAATAACAAAATGAAAGTCTGTCCGCGTACCCCGAGGGGGTGCTCACTACGAGATTATGTGTACACCTTAACTTTTCACTTTTTCACTTTCAGTTCACTTTCGTAACTTTTCGTTTCACTTTTGCCCACTTTTGCTCAACTTTTTTCACTTTCGCTTCACTTTTTCCACTTTTGCTCAACACTTTTACTTAACTTTTTTCACTTTTGCGCACTTTAACTCAACTTTTTTTCCACTTTTGCGCACTTTAACTCAACTTTTTTCACTTTAGCTCCACTTTTTATCACTCTCACTTTCACTTTTTGACAGCATGTACACCCACTTTCGGAAGTGAGTACCCCCTCGGCGTACCCGCGCATGCTCACTCGACACCTCTTCGCTGTGCCCCAGCCAGCCACAAGACACAGAGAAGAAGTGGCAAGCGATGAGATCGATGAAGAAAAATCATTTTCGGTAACTTAAACAGGGAATGATCTCGCCAACTCCCTCGAACACAGAAACGACATAAGAACTTGCTTACTTTAAGATCAAAAATGTTGTGGTGTGGCACGTTAACGTAAGTCAGACATGAAAATTCGAATAGTTTCGCCAAAGAACTATCCCTCTATTTCCCATTATAGTCAGGATGCCCACACTCGCAGGCCACAACGATTTGTTTCATCTCGAAGCGCCAGTGCTCGCGCAGGAGATCGGGCACCAGGGGGATTTTGTTCATGTTGCCCTCTTGCATCTCGGTCCTGCCCCGGGTGAGCACCGGCATGTCGTAGGTGCGCTGGTGGCAGAAGGGGCTCTTGATGCACTTCTTCTGCTGGATGTGGTGGGGGTAGTGCATGTCACCCATCGTCACGGCCTCGTAGCCGTTGTCGCACGAGCACTGCAGCAGCCCCGTCCGCACGCACTTGTGCCCCGACCTGGCGTCTGTGGGCAGGGTGATGTGAGGGCGTGTATCCATCACCCAGAATTGATATTCTGGGTGGTGAAGGACTACCTGAGGAGGGTGGTACTCAGGGCGACGAGACCAAGCCCACTCCGCCTCCCGGCCCGCGTACTTACCTCTCGAGTGCACCACGATGTTGTCGCAAATGTCCTGCAGTGTCCTTTTGGCGGTGGAGAGCGGAGCCTCGGCCCCCTCTTGCTGCGCCATGACCACGTTGTCGCTGACCTCGTCCATCGCGAGGTCCAGGTCGAGGTCCGCGTCGAACGTCCCCGAGTCCCTGGGTGCGGCCCTGCCACCGCCGTAGCCTCCCACGACGTCGATGCCGCCGAGCGCCACGGCGGCGGGGACATCCTCGGTGTCCGCTGGGTCCAGCCAGGACAGCGCCAGGCGGCGGCCCGAGGTGCGCGCGGGGGCGGCCACGCCCACCATGGCCATGAGGACCGCCAGGACCGCCAGGCTCAGCAGCTGCACGGCTGGCCACTGCACAAACGCAACCGGTCACTGCCCATACACGGCCGGGTGCATCAGACCAAGCACCCTAAGGTTTGCACTCCCTACTGAGTCGCTGGGGCCATGGCGCCCTACGGGCGGAGCGAGAAGATAAACCCGCAATACTGGGGTGTGCGATCGGATGTACGAAATATCAGGTTCACACTTACGGTCGCGCACAAAAAAAAAAACAAACACAAAAAAATAAAACCACTAAATAAAACACACACACACACACACACACACACACACACACACACACACCTTTATCACTCGGCCGGAGATGGTCGGCATGGCCTGCCCCTCCGTGTTGCTGCCTCGCTGGCGGCCACCCTAGTGCGCGCCACCCCGCTTTCACTGGTATAAAAGGACGCACCCCGAC
>NW_026267150.1:2043534-2048263 GCF_000697945.3 Frankliniella occidentalis
CCTCCACCTCTACCGCCCACGTCACGAGCTGGACGCGGCTGGACGCAACGCAAGGTGTGGGGGTCGTATCGTATCGGGTATCACACCACGTCAAGGGATGCCGAAACACCCACACCAAAGCGCCAGCGCCGGGGGAGGAAAATAACAGAAGTTACAGGGTGTCGGTGTCGATGAAAGGGCAGTCGGCTGTTTATAGGCCGGGGGTGGTAGTTATTGCTTTACCTGAAAGGTGACATTTTAAATGACCGACGGGCTGCTGATTTACACTTTTGAAACACTTGCTTTAAAATTGAGGGTCTTGAAAACTTTAATAAAACTCTCACCTCTGTTTGACGGCAGTTACTATACTTAAGGGTCGTGGCGGTGAATGCCGTGTGAATGATGAGCTAATGACTTACTCGTTGTGTGTGTGTGCATGTGTGCGTGCGTGTTTCTCTCTCTGGCATGTGTCCTGCTCGCCACCGGAAGGGAGTGGAAGCAAGTGTCGGCCGGGCGCGGCGCGGCCGCCGTTCGGTATTCCCGTACAGGAACGTGCTCGCGGCTGCGGCTCAGGACCCGCGGTGGGCCCTGCGCGCCACCTGGCACCACGTGGTTGGACACACACAAAAAAATGACACGTGCACGCTGGGGTCTTGTACCTTGTCGCGCACCGCGGTCGCGGGGGAGGGGGGGGGGGTGCCAGGCCACCGCCCCTGGCCAGGTCCTACTTGTGTGTCAAGGGGAGCGGGTCGGCGCGGGGCGCGGCGAGGGCGGCACTCGGCGGCTTCGATAAGGGTTAGTGTTCGCGTTGCGACACTTCCATAAGGCGCCGCAGTTCCTGCCCCTGCTCCACAAAAGGCCGCCGCGCCCGGCCGCGGGCCAGTCTGGAGCCGCCGCCCCGCCCACGCCCCTACACGCCCATGGGCTCATGGGCTGCCCTATGGGCCGCACTCGCCACCCTGGCTGCTCGCGTCGTGGTCGGCTCCTGAGCACCCCCGCGGCCGGGCACCCGGGACTCATGGCGCTGCTGGTCGGCCTGGTCTGCGTCGCGGCCGCGCTCCCGCTTATGGACGCCATCTTCCTGGTAAACTTGTTGGGTCTCACTGATATAGGCGACACCAAGAATCTTCTTTTTATCGACTCTGTGACGTGTACTCTAACCCATATGGGATATCCCTCACTCGCAACGCTGTCCCTTCTTTCACACGTCGTCTTTGTTTTTCGCAGGCGCCGTGTCTGTGGAGGTTCCAGCGCTCGAGGAGCGCGCCGCCCGAAAGCCTCTCGTCGTGGAGACCCTCGCCGTTGACGGGCGCCCGCTTCCTGGTGACGGACGCGGACGCGTGCAGCCTGCTGTGCAAGGCGCCCCTCGCGCCCAGCGCCACCTGCCAGCGGTGTTGTCGGGGCGCGGCGACCCCGGGGGTCTCCGGCGCGCTGTGGGGGTCCCCGGGGCTGTCTCCTTGGGGGTCGGGCCTGTCTGGCCTAACGTCACCCTTGGCCAGCCTGCTTGCAGCCCTGGGCTGGCCCAAGCCGCCCACGCAGGTGGTCGCCGGCGCTGGGGTGAGTAGATATCCGTCAGCACCACAAATTAAATTACATGTTTTGAACAAAAGCATGTAAATTTTAAAAGTTAAAAACTTGTGTTTTTAAAGTTTCAGTTGTTTATTTTCCTTCAAACATTTACCTTCAGTGAAGGATAACAAGTTTAAAAGAATTTTAAAAAAATGTAACGATGGGGTACGTAAAGCAGTACAGCTCGCGTTGCAGATCGCGGCCACCCCCGGCGCGTCCCTGCCGCTGGTTCCAATCAACCAGCTGCCGGGTGTCATCAACCAGGTGTTGGGCGTGAAGCCGAGCGGCTGGGGTGCCACCGGCAGCGCCACCGGGACCGGGAGTGCCGGCGGGAGCTTCGCCGGCGGGGCGAGTTTCGCCGTCGGAGCCAACGAGAAGGAGACGGGGACTGCCAGCGGGAGTGCTACAGGCGGGAGCCCTGCGAGCGGTCCCGCTCCGGGATCACCAAGTAGCCCGACGGCCACCGGCGTCAGCTCCGGGAACAGCACCTCGACGACGACGGTCCCGACGACCACCACCAGGCCCACCTCCACTACGCCAGCGGCTGCGGGATGAGACGCGGGTGCTGCAAACCCTTTCCTTAACTCAACGGATGACCAAAATAAAGCGCGGCATTACTCCATCATTTCTTCTGTACCCGAGTTTTTGTTAGCGCATTAGTGATTACGCACTAAACCCAGAATCGAACCCGCTTCCGCCTTGCAGGCCGCTGTTGCGCTATCGGTGAAATTCGGCACGGGTGCCATGCCGGGGGGAAGGTGGGAGGGTGCGGGTGGCGGGGGTCGGCGGCGGTGGCAGCTGATATAAAAGCCGCGGGTCCGGCGGCGTCCCTGGCGTGTGTCCGGAGAATGGCCTCGCGCGTGGGGATAGCCGCCGCGCTGCTGGCCGGCCTGTGCGTCTGCGCGGCCATCCAGGTAAGCGCACCGGGCCGCCGCCGTGCACCTCCCGTGGGCTGAAGGGTTCCCCCTCGGCTGCTCCTCAATGTGGCGTCCAGGGATGGGGTCGCCGCGCGGTAATGCGCAGCAGTGCAGCAGCCAGGAAATACAAGTTTATACCTCACCAATAAGTGGCGGACTAACCACGGGCACTTTAGAAGTGCAGCGGTGCGGGTGGGCGGGGCCGCTACCCTACCCGATGGGAGCCGTGAAGCGCAGTGGTCAGCGACGATAGGCAGACCAGGCAGACCCACTCGCACGCCGCACGCCTGCATGCGATGAAATATACCAGGTGGCTGATTCACGCCGCGCACTTTCGTATTTATACTGTACCGCATGCACGCGTGCGGGAGGTCGCCTACTCGCACGGGGCCATAAGAGCCGTGTCCGTTTAATAGGGCATCCCGTTGACGCACGCGTACCTACATCGCCTACCTTGCCAGGCGCGCGTCGGGGGAACTTGTGTGTACTGTTTCTCTGTTTCATGTTTACGTTTTCAGGCGCCCTGCTTGAGGGGCAAGAGGGGCGTCACCAAGGCCGAAATACTGCTGGACGACGTGGCCTGCTACAGCAACTGCCGGAACGTGCAGCCGGACAAGTTCAGCGAGACGTGCAAGTTGTGCTGCCCGACTTGGCTAGGGGGCACGGGCAACGACGTCGCATCTCCAGCCCCAGGGGAAGCGGCAAATACCGCAGGTACAACAACAGCACAACAAGGAGAAACGAATAAAAGGGAATCCACGACCCCATCCACGGACCCGGCCACAACGCCACAACCGACGGTGGACGCGACGGATACTGCCTCCACTGCCGCTCCACCCACACCTGAAGCGTAGGGGAGGTAGACTAATGACCAATGTTCTGTACACCAGCAATGAGAAATAAAGTAAACCTAACTACCTAGCACGTGCACTATACTAGAATAATTCAATTAGAATATTGGGCGGGGGCGGGGATGAAGGAAAATCTCTGCCACACGCGTGCCGCTAGGGTGCCAAAAATATTTTTTTTTGATTTCTCAAAATATTCATTTGGTTTCTGGTTGTGGTAGTGGACCTAATGAGTTTTGAAAAAAAAATATGAGCCTGATCGCTACCGACTTAGTGGTCGCGCAAAAGCCGCGCAAAGCTGAGCAAAGCTCTCAAAGTTTCGTTTTACGTTTTTTATTTGCTCATTGAAAAAGCAAATTCCAGCGCCGCTTAAAACTGCTTCAAGAAAGAACGCAACCAGGCGGTCCGTACTGTGACGCAAGGAATCGATTTCCGAGGTCCGTTTGATTCTATCAGGACATTTTTAGCCTCTATTCTCGAAAAACGCGAATTTTAGGGGTTTTCTCTCTACTTTCGACCCGGACGGCTCCGCGGACACCCAAGCGCCTGAGGACCATTTCAAGGTATGAAAATGATTTCATGCTCTTCGGCTTGCAATAACAGATACTGTCTCTAGCGCGCCCCCTCTTGGAGTAAAAAAAAAAGGGAAAGTGAAAAAGTTGCCCAAAAATGGTCCAAAATGGTCCAAAATGTTGCGTTTATTGCGTAAAAGTAAAGGAGAAAGCTGGGGGAGGAGGACATTTTCGCCTTCTGGCACAGACACTCTCGGGGACTGTCCAAAAATTATGTTTAAAGGTCGTACAAGTGTTATTTTTTTAGTAAACTGAAAACGAAAACCCGTTGTATGCAAGATGCAAGTTTTCTAAATCAGCGAGTGAATGACTATGAGAGATAAAGAGGCTGTGACGAGGCCCGCTTGTTCTCGGAACAAACGCACGGTAGTCGCGGCAAGCCACGCCGTGCGACACTGCGCCACACCGCGCCACGCCACGCCGCACCCATGGGCTCCGACACACGCGCCCGCGTACTTAACGCCCGCGCACGCCTAGCCACCCCGGTTGTCTCGCCGAGCCGCGACAGGAGCCGAACGCTGCGACAGTCACTGCTTACACGCACTCGAAAGGCGACCGGCGCGTCCCGGCCATCGACATGGAGGTCCTCACCAAGCTCGCCGTCCTGGCCGCCATCTTTGTCGTCTCCGGAGAGGCCCTTTTTGCGGTGAGTGATGAGATGCGGTGTCACGAACGTGAGTAGTTGTTATTGAGATGTGCAAATTCGTGGGTCATAAGTTTCTGACGGGCGATTTGATTTCGGTTTTGATGGGTGCATGGCTCGCGGTGTAGAGCCAAAGGTTGTGTCGAAACAACAAACAACATCGGTCGCCCGGCACTTGCTCTTTCGCCCAGAAGGGGGGGG
>NW_026267150.1:2048638-2079030 GCF_000697945.3 Frankliniella occidentalis
TGGGTGGGGGTGGGGTGGGAAGGGCGAGGTGCTTGTCGCATTTCGGGTCGTAGTGTAAAACGTGATCGGTGAATCGTGATGATGTTCTTTACTTGCCATTCCTCGCAGCCGAAATGCCTGTGGAGCGGCCTACTGGGGAGTAGCGAGGAGAGCGGGGAGCGGTGGCTGAGGGACACGACGTCACTGCGGACGAGGGACTCCAGGTAAGAGCACCAACGTAATGCATTCCCGTCGGGCCCCGGAGCGCGACGTTGACGTGGACGTGTTCCCCGTCCGCCCGCGCTCTGTCCTCACCCCGCGTCTGTCTGCGACAGGGTGCGGCGCTTCCTCTGGACGGACAAGGACGTGTGCGACTGGATGTGCCGGGACGACTACGGCTCCGAGGTGCGGGACATTTGCCGCCGCTGCTGCCCCGGCAGCGCCGCGGCCACCCAGCGGCCTCGCCCACCAACCGCGGCCACGGCCTCGGAGCAGAGCCGCGCGCCCAGGACCACCGTGAGCGTAGGCGCCACGGCCACCACGGCCCAGGCCTCGGACGGCACCCAGAGCACCACGGCCGGCACGACAGGCGCCGCTAGCACGCCGGCGGCGGCCACCACGGCGGCCTCCTCGGCACCTACCACGCTGGCCGCAGCGACCACGGTGCCTGCGGGGAAGTAGTGGTGCCAGGAACAGAGCCCGGTAAAACGCCTGCAACTCCCGGTCGGGCTGCAGCCGGCACCCGCTCGCTCGGTCCCGTCCCCGCTGCCATTTCGAGTCCCGGTCGGGCGGAGGCAGTGGCGGAGCGTGGCGGCCGAGCTCAGACGGAGTTTTGCGACGTAGGGATGACACTGGCCCGAGCAGGCGTTTTGCCGGGCTCTGGCCAGGAATGGGGTGTTCCGGACAAGCGGGGAGGCGGAAACGGAGCTGCCCAGCCGGTCGCGCCCGTTCCATCTCTGCCTGTGATTCGCGCAGCCCCGCTCACCTCCCCCACTCCACTTCCCCGCGCACCTGCCGCTCGGCTTCTCCGGAATATCCTTATTTATTTACTTTTCGTGTCTATACTTTCAAAGATAACGTCTACTAAGTTAACATTTTTTGTATATTTTTTGTTAGTTTACCCGCACAGAAATATGGACGATGGTGATGTAAAATGAGCACGACTATGAAAATACATACAATTGCAGCTACCCCGTTTCTTGACGCCTCCCCGTGCTCATTCACGACCAAGGGCTCGTGGAGGTCCCGCTCAGCCCCCTACCCCTCCGCCCCCCGCCGGCCTCCGAGGCGGCGCCGGCCTCGGTGCTCGTTGCTTCAGGACTGCTCCCCGCCTCGGAGGAGGCCTCCTTCGTCGTCTCCTCGCCGCCCGCGGGCTTGCTGCCGGGGGCGGGGCCGGGGGCGGGGGCGGTGGAGCCGGGGCCCGGGTCGGCGCCGGACAGCTGGAAGGCCTTGCGGAGGGCCAGCGACTCCCGCAGCAGCGTGAAGGGCCGGTCCCTGGAGGAGCGCAGCACGAGACGCCAGTAGGCGCGGCCGTACGGCGCGCGGGGGAAGGACGCCAGCTTGCCGGCCAGGCGGTCCAGGTTGTCGCCGTTTCGCTCGGGGTTCTCCAGCCAGATGCGGATCTGCTCCGAGCCCTCGCCGGACACGATGGACAGGATGTGAGACGCCGTCTCCAGCATGGCGTCCTGCGCGGAGACAAAGGGATTCACTCACACGACCAGGTCCATTGAGATGGTGCCATAGAGATGAACATATCCCAGTAGGTTACATTTTTCCTTGGTAACTTTATTACCACACCGCCTTTTAAGATTCTGGTGTTAACACACAACCCCCCTGAACTGTAAAGCTGGCCGTAAAAACAAAAATACCGGTGCAGGTCGAAAGTCCATAGCGCAGTAACACACGCACAGAAGGGAGCTCACCTGAGTGCCGTCGGGCAGCGTGTCTGGGAACACGACTGACCCCGGCTGGTCACCCCCGGCGTCCGGCTCGCTGGAGGTCTCGTCGGTCGGCGAGCTCGTGGTGAACCAGCCCGGGAACTTCTGGGGCCATTTGCTCGCGAGTTTGCAGAGGCGGCACAACCTCGACGACGCCCGACGGCAGACGACCACGCAGCTGAAGAACCTCTGGTCCTCGCGCACCGAACCCTGGTCCACGTCCTTCTGGAAAGGGGCATCCCAAAAAGTTCGTCGGTTATTCGTCGTTGCGAACCTGTCCAGTGTTCAGGCCAGGCAAGCTCTCGAGGCGCCTGCTAGGTAGGCAACGTCTTGCCTGCAGTGCATGCCTGTACCGCGGGATGGCCTACCTTCAGTCTTGCAGGCGCTGAGGTCATGTAATTTGTCGAATAAATCTGTCAAAAAACAGAAACGGACGTTCATTATGGCCCTCCCCAAAGGAGAGGAACGCGCTTACGGTCAGACTTGCAGGTGTCGGGGGTGGTGTAAAATCCGGTAAAACCTTCGGCCTCCTCAGAGAATGCCGACATTGAGCATCCAAATAAATATTGGCCCAGAACAGTAGAAATACCAACATTTTGGCATGCCGCAGCGGTCCTGGAAGGCTTTTTCGTCGTGCACCATGCCCGAGAATTAAATGTTTGTGGTTTTCGACTACTTTTCCACCTGCACTGCCCGCAGCGCCAGGGCCAAGGCCGTTCTACAACCCACGACCACGGCGCCGAGCACGGCCGTGATCCCGGCGTGCCTTGCCCGTCGAGCTCCACAGATAACGCGGCGGTGGGCACGGCGCTAACGTGCGTACGCGGTGCGCGGTCACGGTGGCGACAAGAAGCGACAAGAAGCAAGGGCACGCAGTGCGAAAACACGGACAAAATCGCGACACAATCGCGGAGCCAAGGCGACGCATTGATGCTGTCGTGTCGACGTCTTTACGACATCTTTTGGATGATTCACGAGAGGCACAGCTCTCTGGTCGCTCTTGGTCTTGGTGTTTACCTTTACCTCGGGTGCGGACGCGGGGCCGACGCCCTGGCCGCTGACCGCGGTGCTCAGGGCCGCGAGCAGGATGGTGGCTAGGGTGCAGGCGGTGGTCGCCGAAGGCATCTCTCTGCTGCTGCTCGTGGGGGTGGTTGCTGCTAGAGGTGTCCGCCGGAGGCGCAGGGCACACTGGCTCTGCCACCGCCGCGCGCGCACAACCCTCTAGAGCCGCGCGCTGACAGCAAGGTCACCGCCGGTGCTACCGCGCGGCCGAACGGGGGGATAAACGCACTTTATGGCGCACACATGGGGGAAAACACAAGATAAAGTGAAAAGGAAAGGTCGCAGCCCGCGGGGCCGGGGGGAGAACATTGAGGACAAAAGTAAGTATGAATTGGGGAATCCACGTTATGTAGCAATGCGCATAGTAGTACATATGTGACAAAAACTCCAGCCTCCTCTGCGGAACATTGGAACCTCACCTCTACCTCTGGTTGGTGAATCGTGGGAGGGAGCTGGGAGCTCGGCGCCTGCGAGACCCGGGATAGACCACTCCGCAGTACACGCATGCACTGCAGGCACGATATTGCCTACCCATCAGGCGCCATGCCATGAGTGCATGCTTGGGCTAAACTTGGCACTTTCGCAACGGCGAATGACGGGCGTACTTTGTGGATGATCCTATTACAGACGACCCGCATGCAAGCGTGAATGCAGTAAACCGAGTAGACAAGTGGGCGGGGCCAATTGCAATTTAGACACCTCCAGCAGGTGAGGATTGTACCACTTTGTACATAGGGCTCACGGCTCGGCTTGTTCGGCTTCCGGCGAATAATTAAAACAGCGTCCAGAATGTGGGCTCTGAATCATATTGGAGACTTAAGCTTTATTTCTAAAAATACAAAACAGTACAAAAATTGCCACGTTCACTCAATTTTACAATATCTAGGTTTTTAAGTATAATCGGCGTATTTATTGTTCATCTGGCCGCACTATTGAGCCTGGGCAACTCTTGGTCGGCGGTCTCGCAGTAGCGGTAGTGGAAGCGCGGCAGCTCCCGGCGGGCCTCGTCCAGCAGGGCGCTGATGAGGCCCGACTCGGCGCCGGTGGCCGCTGCAGCGGCTGCGCCCGAGGCTGCGCCCTCCCCGCGGCCGAGCGCGCCCTGGGCGTCCTGCAGAAGGGACCGGACCGCCTCCTCGCCCAGGGGCTCCGTGTCCTGAAGGCCCGTCAAGAAATGCTTATAGGAAGGAGTGCGTTTATTGGAGGAACCAAACCAAGGTTAACCGAGGAGAACTTGCAAAAAAGTGATTGTAAACCCTCTAAAAAAGAGTCAGAAAAAAATCAAAAACCGTCAAGAAAAAAAAAGAGAGAAAAGACCAGCAATACCGTATCATAGAAAGTCTGACAAAAAGTTAAAATAAAATTTAGCAAAAACAGAAAATTTTGTGTACGCTTGAATTTATAGTAAAGGACTCCTCGAGGTCGACGATGCCCAAAAGGCTACGGTTTCGAGTTGCAGGGAGTAATGTGACCTCACCTCCAGGGCGGACTCGGCCAGGGACTGCAGGCAGCGGTCGATGTCCTCCAGGCGCTGCTGCCTGGTGGCGCCCCTCGGCCCCTTTGAGGCCCCGCGCGACGGAGGCGCGGCGGACACGGAGCCGGCGTCCGAGGCGTCCAAGACGAGCTCCTGGAGCTTCTCGTCGATGTGGTCGAGGCTGCGGCGCACCTCCGCGTCGAGGTGGTACCCGCCGAGGCCGGGGCCTCCCTCATGGTCCTGGTCAACGTCGCGGAGCAGCGCGGCCAGCTTCATCTTCTCCTCGTCGGTGATGGCCAGCGCGGAGCCAGACTAGAGAGCAGAAACGGCTACCGTTGCGGCTTTGTCCTCCCCGATACGGAACACACTCTCATCTGCAACGCCCTTACGCTCTCGGAGTCCTCGGAGTCGTCCGCCTCCGACTCGACCCCGCTGATGCGGGGCAGCACCGAGTCAGCTCCGTCACCCCGCGGTCCCGCGCGGTGCGCCCCTCTCCCCGCGACGCCAGGCGCTGCGGCTGCGCCAGGGAATTCCAAGAGACTCCACTCTGCTTTCGATCCTGGTCCACTCGCGGGCAGGCACTCCTTACCACACGCCCAGCTGGGCTCGATGACGGGGCAGAGATTCATGAAGGCGTCCCAGTTCGCAGACAACGCCACATTTTGGGCGCCTACTTGCTCTCGCAGGTCTCGCAGCTGGGCCCGCGTGGAGAGTTGCGCCCGCAGGGTCTCCGCCTGCGCATCCTGTGCACCGCAGCAAGTTAGGGTCACAAAGGGTTTCTTTTCTTTTCCCTTTTGCAGTAAGAACATTACGGCGACCACGGCTGTAGGACCTGTACCTTTAATCGGCGGTCAGAGTCTCGGAGAAGAGCGTCCAGCTTGTGCATGTTGCTGTAGGCTTCGCTGAGAGACTGTGAGGATGGGGTTTGTGAGCTGTTCTGCGCCTCATCTCCGTCTAGACCGCAAGCGGTGTAAGCACAGAGCACTCAGAGCGCTTTCAACTACTTTTCATAATTCCGCGTAATTTATAGACAACTCAAAAGTTTTCGTTTAAAAACAAATAATCTTACAATAGCCAATTCTACTTCAGCAAAGTACTTGAACCAAACTCAAGGTAAATTTCTGGTTCCTTAGAAAAACAAATAACATAAATGGCATTAAAAAAGCCAGATTGGACCAAAGAGAGAAAAGGAAAAATATGTCAGTATACTGATTATTTCCCAAAATCTTTCAGCTAATACTCATTTTATCATCCATATCTTCTCTTTTAATTCAATCATTTAATCAACCTTGGTGCAAGGCTCTTATTTGTTCTATATAGATTTAAAATTGCTCTAATATCTGGTCCTTACTTTTTGAGGAGTCAGAGTGATCCGAAGTTTGTTTTAACTTTGTGCTGCCTTGAGTAGGTCGCCACTTAAAATCATTGACTCCTTGATTATCCCCCTCTATCAAATCACAGTCATTCGCAGAGGAGTTGCCTGTAGCTTTACTAGTACTAACAACTCTTCTCTCAGTTCGTCTGACATGATGAGCAGCACTTGATTGCTTTTCTTTCTTCTCTTCCTGGGCACGCCTCTTCATGCGCAGCGCCATGTCATCTTCATCATCACTACTTCCCTCAGTGTAGAGCTCTTCTTCAGAAATCCATGGATCCTGCAAAAAAACAGCATAAACAAAATCGTCAAAATTAAAATATGAGTGCCCTCCTCTTTACGTTGTGTATACAAACCTGACATTCGAATATACTAACATGAGGAATACTGGCCGTTTGAGAAGCACTTTCAGGTACATTATTTATGCTCGTCATTGCTACTACTCAACTCAAGAACCTACTTCAAGTTGTTTGAAAACAATTTGGCTCCATACAGTGTTGCTAGGATCCCTCAATGCTTGTTACCTTAGCAACACTCTTCCATTCTCAAACAACTTTCTGGACAAGGAACAGTGCTACACATTATTACCAACTATATGATTTGTTAATCGTTTCCCTGAAGAAAAATTGAAGGAAAATACGCTTTCTGAACTACTGTTAAATGGTTGTTGATGTTGATGCCGTCGAGGAGTAAAAGCTAACTGTGAATAGTTCGTGTCGTCTGCACGTCCACCTTTCTCAACAGAACAGAAGGGAGAGACTGGAAGCCAATAACCCTCTCGCGGTGACGTGTTTCGATCCTATATCTCTCGCCTGTTTAAGGACCTTCCGGCACAGCAACGCCTTCACCCCCCACCCCTATCTTTTGTTTGTGCGGCATCCAATCACAAACCGTTTCATCCGGCGTGCTTGCAGCGATCTCGAAGTTTCTTCACGGTTCTAACACTCTTTCGGGGGAAGAGTTCGCACCTCAATCATTCTTAGCCTGCCCGTTCAACCGAGTAATCCACTCTTCGAAAAGGGAAACACTCAATCCATTGTAAGTAAGTGCAAGTCATACTAATTCTTTGACTTGGTACAGAATGCGGTCTGATGGGTCTCACGCTTACTCCCTCCGCCCTCAAAAAATGTCTTATGCAGTGATCGCCTGAAATCAAAGATTTGCCGGTATTTCTGTATTTAGCACATTTATTCGATTTGTTTTACCGGTCCCTCAAAGTGTCTTTGGTATTGGGTCCTATACTTAGTCTTGAAAAAAATGACTGACCCTTAAGCTACTTTGTCTTTTTTAATGTACCATGTTTTCACAGTTTGTTTAATTATTTCATCTATTCAGATATTTAATTTAATCTTGCCCTTGAATCCTAACAACACTTTTTTTACATGGTTGTTAATGTTGCCTTCGTTTGATTATTCTTTCAGAAAAATGGCTGGTGAAGTCGTCAATCCTCAAGGTGTTGACATTTCCAAGAAAAAAGATGGGGGTGTACTGAAACGAATTATCCAGGAAGGGACAGGAGATGAACTGCCTTCCCAAGGAAACAAAGTGAAGGTGCATTATACTGGAACTTTATTAGATGGCACTAAGTTCGACTCCAGTAAAGATCGCAACAGTCCCTTTGAGTTCAAGCTTGGCGAAGGTACTGATTTTATGTATTTTGTGTACAAATACCTGCAATAATTGAGAATGCCATTTCACTGCTGCTTGTTAACCTTTTGCAGGTAGTGTTATTTCTGCTTGGGATATTGGTGTAGCCACAATGAAGAAGGGAGAAGTTTGTATGCTCACATGCCGATCAGACTATGCTTATGGCAAGGCCGGCAGCCCACCTACAATTCCTCCTGATGCTACTTTGCAGTTTGAGGTATCGTTGCAGTTTCTTAGATTTCAAGGTTTCTCTGTTTAGTCAAGGTTTAGTCCCCAATCATAATCTTTCTCTTTCTCACAGATTGAAATGATTGACTGGCAAGGAGAAGACCTAAGCCCTCAGAGTAATGGAGGTATCATTCGAACTCTCATCACTGCTGGAGAGGGCCATTCCACTCCTAGAAATGGAGCTCAGGTTGAAGGTATTACATCATTCACAATTATGCAACTTGTTTTTAGGAGTAAAAATCTCTGTAGGATTATGAAGGAAATAACGTGTTGTTTCCTTTCAGTACATTTGGTCGGTAAATATGAAAATAAAGTATTTGAAGATCGTAGTCTCAATTTTTGTCTGGGAGAAGGCAGTGATGTCGGTGTAGTTGAGGGTGTTGAAATAGCACTTGAGAAATTTAAGAAAGCAGAGAAGTCACGTTTGAAACTGAAGCCTGAATTTGCTTTTGGAGAAGCTGGTAAAGCAGATGTTAAAGTTCCTTCCAATGCTGTGGTTGAATATGAAGTGGAACTGAAGTCCTTTGAAAATGTAATATTATTGTTTCAACTATATATATTTTTCATCAATTCTGTCAATTAATAGTTTAATATATCTTTTGTTGATTTTTTAGGAACCAGAGGAATGGTCCCTTGATGAAGAAGGAAAAGTCAAACAGGCTCAATTGTATAAAGAAAAGGGTACTAAATATTTCAAAGCTGGGAATTACAAGTTAGCTGTGAAAATGTACAAGAAGTTACTCAGTTTCCTAGAAGGTGAAGGTAGGTGGCAGGACTTCTTATTTCATTATCAAATTGTCACAGGACAAATATCATCTTTATCTATTCTTTTTTTTTTTTTTTTTAGACACTGCAGATCCTAATGGATTAATACTGGCAGGCCGGCTTAACGCAGCCCTATGTCATTTAAAGTTAAATGAAAATAAAGATGCTGTTGATCAGTGTAGTGAAGCTCTTAATTTAGATCCCAAAAATGAGAAAGGTCTTTTCAGAAGAGGGCAGGTAAATTAAGTGTTTTACTTTGCATACAACGATTTCTGTTATGGCTTGAACTTTTTCTAAATGCTTTTTTATGCCATTTTTTGGTCAGGGCTACTTGGCATTGGGAGAACCTGAACTTGCTAAAAAGGATTTTGAAGCTGTTGTTGCTCTAGCACCAGAAAACAAGGCTGCACTCAACAGTATTGTGATTTGCAACACCCAAATAGTAGAACAGAAGAAAAAAGAAAAGAAGATTTATGCCAATATGTTTGAGAAGTTTGCACAGAAAGACCGAGAGGTATGATTTTTCATCCGTTTTAATTTTACTTTGTTTTGCGTGTGTGGAATGTTTTAGATCTTTTTGTAGAGATTGCCTCTCACCTCGGTTTATAGTTTTTATAAACTAATACCTTTAAAAGTTGCACTTAATCATTTGTCAATCAACTTTTGCTGTGTTAAACATAATCAGTTATACATTTTAAATGTCTAATGTGACTGGTAATTAAGTCCTTTACATTAGAGGTCATGAAATAAACTTACTTGTACAAGACCTTGCTGTTTTTGTTTTTTTAAATTATTTTCTTGGTCTGATTTTTACTTTTAGTAACATGCAATATAACTTTTTGAGAAGTTGGTTGCTGTTGATGTGTTTGAAGAGGTACCATATAACACGTTGAGTGCGTTGGGACCCACACCGTGGGTCACCGCATTATGTCCCTCAGGGCGACGTGACCCTCACCGTGGGCCCCAATGTATGGCATTCCCAAAAGCCATTGGCTTCTGGGACATCCTTCTTTCTTTTTTGGTGGTAACCAAACCTGGTTGTTGGGTTTTCAATTTGAATTTGTTTGTGATTGCTAGGACATACTTGTAGATACCTATCAAAGCTAGGAGTATAGATTTCAGCTGGCTCTTCTAATCAACAACTTAAAAGGTTTATCTCCCTTTTGTTGTGAGATGAAAATTTCTTTGCTGTGGATGATTCTGTTATTGATTTTTTTTTGCTACTAAACTAACATCTGAACTTAACAAGGCATTTTGTTGTTTCCTCTGCATTGACTCTTGACCATTCCAAGTGGATTCATCTGTTTTGTTTATGGTAGCTTAGTCTGTAGGCAAGTACCAGACCAGAAGACAGTTAAATAAAGTTTATTGCAGGATTTTTAGTTGTGGTAGGCTCCTGGTTTTGTTCTAGAAATTCAGGAAGTCGTGAAATAGAAAAAGAAAATTATATGCTGAACTATAATTGACTTACCCATTTAGTTGTAAAAGGTCTTCATTTTTGATTTGTCTTGGATTTTGATAGTTAACCGCTACAAGAACTTGAAGCACATTTCAACACCCTTTGATATGTGGCGTTTTCATGTTTAAGAAAGTTAACAATCTTTGTGTGACTAACTGCTGTGACTTGATTTACATGAAGTTTGTATGACAAGTTATGTAAAGATTTGCTCCGTATTTGTCAAAACTAATCCCATCTTTTCATTGTTATATGATTAATCATACACTAAAGTCAAGAAACTAATAATTACCAATTAATTATTTTTGAGCTATGCGTACTTGTGGAGCATGTTAACTGACAAGAAGATTTTGTACCTGTTGGATGTTGGTAAATAATCTGTCTTTTAATATGGTAAGTGTATGTCATAGTTTGAACATACAATTAGTGGCTTGTTACCTCACAATAATTTAACAATTTCTCTTGAATGAATCCCTTTCATTCTCGTAAAACAAACCGAAAAGCGCTGTAAAGCCTATGCTAGATTCTATTGTCAAGTCGTTTTGCAGGAAAAAGTAAGCCGTTTTGGATGGTGGGATGGACTTCACCCAGTTACTCCTGCCCCATATAAAGATGAGGATGTTGAAGATGCTGAGAAAGAAAAAGCAAAAGAACTGAAAAAGAAGAGAGAATTTATAGAGAGAATGAAGAAACAGAAAATGGAAAGAGAGAAAGAGAGAGAGGAAACCAATCATGTTGAAGAAGCAGATCTCCCTGACAAAAGAAGAGAGGATATTGCCGCAAACGAAAGCAGTCCAGCTTCAGAAGAAATTGTTAATCAGACTTCAGTTTCATAGTTTTTTTTCGATATAGACTTACCCTTTTTCCTTTGGAGAATATGGTCAAGTGTCAAGCCAAGGAATAATTCTTATCATGTACATCTACCATATTTTATTCTTTAAGCAATTCCATGTCAAATTTGCCCCTAAGTTTCAATCTTGTCAATTTAACAACTGTAAGAGCCATTTACTTAGTGGGGAATTCCTCCTCTTCCTGTGTCTGGTTTTAGTTTGAAGTAGCGAGGGTGGATGGACAAAGTTCTTTAGAGTGTGGTTGATTTAGTTAACGTAAAAGAAAAACTATTTTTAATTTTGATATTTCTCAGTTTGCATTTAAGTCCTTGCAAATATTTAAAGCCACAAAAGTTATTTTGCACTCTTTTTTTCTTTCTTTGTTTTGCAGAAGGAGGAGGAGGAACGGAAACAACAGCCTGATGTAATGAAGGAACTGGGCCAGTGGGGCAAGGATGAGCGGGAGCATGATCCAACATCATTCGAAAAGGAGAATCCTGACATTTTAATGCTTGACGGGACAGGAGAATTCAAGGATATGTAATTTTGCTTTACTGTAATGGCTCAAATGAAATGAATAGTTTATTCCAAATATTTGACATGTTTTAGGTAATGTAAATTTTTGCTGTGCTCTGTCGGCAAAACTTGAAATCAATTTTCATTGATCTCTTGGTGTGTTCACAATTTCAAGTAGCTATGTGTTACCACTTTTTCACTCACCACTTGCACTTGTCCAATTTCACCAAATCAAAGTGCTGTATGATCATTTTCTGTCATTTAGGGAGTTTTGTACTTAATGAGAATGGTAATGTTCAGGGTTTAGACCTGAAAACTTGAGGTAATTTGTCATTCAGTGACCTTTAAGTGTAAGATATGTATAGGTTAATAAAGCATCTGATCTGTCATGTAAGTGGTATTTTTTTGTGGGTTTTGCCATTGGGGTTGAGCAGCGCCGAAGAGGGGTCGGCTTGAGACAAGTTTCATTTGCAACCACCATGCTACGTGAGCTAGACTTCTTCTTTGAAAGATTCTCAGGCGTTATCAGGTTATTGGAGCATGTTTAGAAAAAGATCACTCTCTTCATATTCAAGTTTAATATTCTTGTAAAATAGAGTACACTTTATCAGTGTCAGTCCATCGCATTTTACCCATGCAACGGATGCTGGTGCTGAGGCATCCATAATATTTAACAATTTACATCAAGCCATATTTTGAGCAGCAAACCCTTCATTTATTTTCTGTAAAGAAAAGCACTACCCAAGTGAGGTAAGCTATAGCCGATCCGACATGTTTCAGACTTGCTACACTGATAACATGTACCTAGGAGATTTGGTTCTTTTAAGACCAAAACTTTACAATGAAGGGGTATGAAATAATCTCCATTGCATAAGTTGGAAATGGTTCTCTTTCAGTCTTTCAATCAGCCACAATGGCATATAATTTAAAAATAAATAAAAAAAGCACAAGAATTATGAAGGTGTGCTTGATAAGACGTCGATACAAGGATCTAACAGTTCATCAAAGAATGGGATGGAATCAATCTTTAACTCTTCTGCTGCCTTGAGAAGTACAGAATTTGTTACTATTGTTTTACATTTTGGCATGCTGGATGACAAGAAAGAAGATATTTGGCACTTCAATTGGCGCCACTATCAGCTACATACTTGAAAACCCAAGGTGCATGTTAAAAATTCAAAGCAATCATTAGCAGAAACTTGAAATAAATACCCTACTCATAAGTGCCGGGACACAGAGCATTCAGGTAAAGCATGATTTCAGTAGGAAAACGTTATGGTAACTAAAAATCTAAACACTTTCATTAAAAAAAAAAAAAAAAAAAAAACCTTGCCTTATACATAATTACAGGAGAACTAATCTATGGTCCTTAAAACCATAACTCTATGAGACTACTACTTATATCACAAAGGAAACTTATATCCCCAAGCATCAGCACTTCATTGGACAGTTAATTTATAACTGTTCCTTATGAATTTATGATGACCTTAACAACAGAACTTACTTTGAAGGTGAAATATACATAATTGTTCAATACTTTAACTAATTTCTGTCGGACTTTGAGAGAGATTTCAGAAAAAATGGGTTGGGCTTGCATACAGTTTCCTCTGCTCAGATGAAAATACATAACTTGACATCCTTACTGTACTAGAGCAATATTGGAAAATAATAATATTTTGTCTTAGTGCACTAGAGGAAAGCACGCAAACATTTCATGAAACCTCTCTCAAGCAAGACTACCTCCAAAGTGAGCCAGTAAGTATATATGAAGATGAGGGTACATTAACCTTCAGGAATTTCAAACAAAATTGAACTAAAATAGTTTTTTTACCAAACAATTTAAAAAAGTCTTTCCTTCAATCAAAGAAAAATAAAATAAGTACATTGTCGAAATTTGAAAACATAACAGAATTTAAAACACTACTTACATTATATTATTGGTTTTTACAATTTATCTTGTCATTGTTATCACTTTTGTCAGTCCAAACTTTCAGAAGAAGACTGATGGATAAGAAGGGAACAATAGGAGAATGTAGAAAAAAGGCAGCCTCCAAAATGGTGCATGAAGGGCATATCTCATCAATAAGACTTCCATTTCACTTGTCGGAAATTTTGTTAAGAAAATATAATGGTAACATAATTACTTTTCTTGAAATAAAGTCTGATGCTGTTAGGCATTCAAGATAGTGACCAGATACATGATGTCCTGTTTACCTAAGTTGTCATTCTTTTGTGCACATCAATTGCAAACAAGTGCCATTAACAACACTCCTCTTTCATCTCCTCCTATCAGACAAAAAAACAAACAAAAAAAACCTAAGAGGATTGATTTTAAATAAAACCCTTACACTACACTACAATCTACAAGAATGAACAGCGTGCCTCATGAACCTATAGAAAAAAGGCGACTATGAGGTGACTGTGGTATTTGGATCAATAATCTCAAACTTTCAAATACAGAAATTTAAAAGAAAAGAAAAAAACAAACTAAAAACAGAACATTGAATAGAAAATATAAGGCTCAAATTCTTTGACAAGCCTTAAAAACCCTGTAATAGCCCTAGTACATTAAGTAACAAAACAATCACAAGAAAAATGACGTCACAAGGGCCCAATAGAGTTGTTGGACTAATAAATAACTAGTGGTCTTTCAAAGGCCAATGTTGTAGGCTCTAGCAGGTATGTCATCCACACTTCAAAAGCACGGGGAAAATATACAGACCAAATTGAAACATTTTGGCAAATATGGAGCCGTCTGGAATCTAAATCACACATACAGCATATCCCTTGAGCAAAGCAACTCAGACGCAAAGCTGCACAATTTCTTTTAAGTAGAGAACATTTTAGGAATTATGAACTCATGTGCCACAGCTCTGAGATCGATTTAAGATTAATTAAGATACATTTTTGGTATTAGACATTGGTTCTTAACCTGGTGTAAACAAATGCTTCATTCTAGCTACGCCAATACAGTAGAACACATAAGTCGGTAGTTGGTCTAACTTTGTACTTAACGATAAATTAATATTGTGGAATCTGCATATGTGGTATTGTATGAACTATAGTACTCAGAGGTTGATGTACGTACATAAGTCTCATGATCTACCAGACAGCGTTTCCAGAATAGAGCATTTTAGTTTTTAAAACTTACACAAATTACTCATCACAGGATTGATAACATAATCACATCCCTCAAACATCACTCCATCACTATGTGCTTTACTATCACAATCTCAAAAATTGATAATTCACTCTGGAGAGAACAGTCACTCAGCTTTCAATATCACATGAACACTTTGTAGGCAATTTATAAAAAATGTAATACAAGCCTATTTGTACCCTCTAATGCCCTGAATTTAGTATGATTTAGTAAAAATATAAATACATATTAGTCAAAAACAGTGACTAGGCAGAGAGGAAATTTGCTAATACAAATCATCATGTGATCCACCTTGTGAATTCTCCATACTGTCCAAAAGTGTCTTTTTTTCTTCTTTTTTTGATCCTGGTCGTGATGTCCGAAGATTTGGCTCGAAGCACGGCTGCAAATGACCAAATAATATTATGGGTGGTCATTTGCACCATACATATATTTGATAACACGTTAGCTTGCCATGCATCCATAGATTTAGCCACAAAAAGACAGAAGCAGTTCACAAGCTATTGAGAAACCTTTATACTTTCTGTCTTACCGTTTCACATATATTCATATTACAGCAATTTTCAATATTTATTTCACATTGATCAGTTGCCGGACTGGGCCGATTGGTTAGTGGTGTAGGTGTTACTGTCTTGCTGCCAATAAATCTTTTCTTGATGCGAGGACGCTTTCGTAGCATCAGAACTTTATAGGTAAGAAGTATCTGAAACAAGCAAGTATGATATTACAAAACCTATATAGGCTTCAAAATATTAAATTAATATCACAGCGATGGATAACTACTATGTATATACTATATATAAATACTTACAACTGCTAACAGTAGAAGAAGGCAGATACATCCAAATACAATGAGCAAAGCTAAATTATTTTCAATAATAACCGATGACTCTTTCTTCAGAGACATTTGGCTCATTTCATTAGGAACGACATAGGCAGTTTCATTTAAGGTGTTTAGTTTCTTTCCCTCTGGGGAACAACTGCAAAATGAATGTTCACATTAGAAAGGCAAAAACTACTGAGGTTAAAAACAGTAAAGACAGTAAGAACTTACACACAGAGTGATTGAACATCTAAACTAGACTGAACTGGTACAAGAGCAATGTCACTTTCACAATAAATCTGGCAAAGTTTGCTCAGGCTGTTGCTAATTTCACATCTCTCTCCTTTGAATGAATCATGGCAGGTGCATGATGGTTTACTATTCACAATATGGCAATGACCATCATTAAGGCAAAAGTCAGAGCACAAGTTTTGCTCACATCTGTCACCTGAGAAGCCTGGCTCACAGATGCAAGTAGCAAACCCTCTTTTGTTGTCCATAGAGCACACTCCATGAACACAAAAATTGAAACAAATCTCAGTTTCACACCTACACAACAAAGAAACAAAAAACAAAATAAAAATTAAAAATAATTGTCAGCTAGAAAATAACCATCTCGGCAGTTCAAGCAAAATATTGGCTTACCTTACTCCTGTATACCCTGGAAGACAGCGACAAACAGGTCCTCGATCTTTTGTTTTTAGAATAGCTCCACTATTCAGACAAAACTCATCATCTACAACAGTCCCGTCATTCCAGTCAGCTTCTGTGATATCATCAGTTGCAGCAGTTGTGATGATTGTTGTAGCTTCAAACTTTTTCATTTCATGAGCTGATAGTATTGACCGACAATCAGCATCAGTTTTTGCTTCACCATCTAGATATGCCACAACTCCATGAGGTGCTGATGAAAGTGCATAAACTTTAAGAGGATCAGAACCTGAAATTATTAGTACATCATATTAGAAAAATGTCTCAAAGTCAAACAAGGAAGAAAAAACCCTACAGGAGACAATATTACAACATATTTACCTTCAACTAGATGATTTTTATCCTTTCTCCAAATAGCATTGTGTGTCCAGTCAGCCCAGTAAATGTAATCAGTGCCAATTGCTAGAGTGTAAGGCTGATGATTCGTTGATCTCATGACCTCCCTATTACTGCCATCCAAATCACTTCGTTCAATAGAGTAGTATATGCCCCCAAGCTCCTGGGTCCAATACAACTTGCGTTCTATCTGGTCTACTGCAATTCCTACTGGTACATAAAGATCTTCTGTGACTATCACTGTGCGATTAGAACCATCTAGATTTGATCTTTCTATACTTGGTGCTCTTCGATTAGTGTTGGTCCAAAAAAGGTACCTACAAGCAGAAAATTAGATTTTTTTAATGAAAACAAAAAAACTACTCTTTGGTAAGTTTGGTAACTTTGGTAAGTTTAAGAGAGCAAGATTTCACTTATACAAACCTTCCACAACTATCAATTGCTATACCCTGCGGCATTTCATCTCTAAATTTATGAACAGTCTTAACTGTTCTTGATCTATAATCTGAATGGCCATCAATGCTTGCTTTCAATATTGAATGACCATACCCTGTGGTCCAGTACACTACATTGTTCAAAGGATCCAAAGCCAATCCAAGAATATTACCAGATTGTTCTAGAAAGAAAAGAAAAAAGCACTTTATTTATAAAATATCTGAGAAAATCTGCAATGCCACCACAACTTGAATGCAATCTTACTTGGCACAAGAGGTTCCATTTTGCCAGAGGCAATGTCCAGCGATAAGAGGCTGGCATTTGGATGATTACTGTCACTCAAATAGAGTTTGTCTCGACTTGGAGACATAGCTACAGACACCGAAGAGCCCACAGGTGTGGGTGTATTTATTTCATGTATTTCTCCAGTGGCTGTCAATGTGTTGAGATGACCCTCACTGGCAACTATAACATCTGCAACAAAGATGAAAAATATTCAGAAACCATGGAACAAACAACAAATTACAGGGTCTCACACAATATCAATATACAGTCAGTGACAGCCAGATTAGTGACTAATAAGGAAATGGGCAAACACACTGCCTGTAATTAATCTTTCAACTTCCAGAAGAGTATTGAGCTTTTTGCAAGATTTATGTTGAAAATAAAATAACTTGACAGTATTACTAAAGTTCAATTGCACCAGGTACTCGCAATCAATTATTATGCACGCACCACAAGTGGATTTCATGACAAAATGGCAAACGACATCACCACATTTTAATAGTACACATCCCTGGCTGTACTTCCCCCACAGGCCGGACCGTACCGCGTCGAACTCCTCTAGCCCAATAAGTCCGCCCAGTGTCGGTCAGTGCAGGAAGGGGAAGTGGCCGGCGCAGGCTGGGTGAAGCAGGCAAAGCTACCAGCCCGGGGGCCTTGACGCCTGCACTCGGTCGACGAGAACATTTGGTGCACGTCAGGTACTCGAGTTGAGCTGCATCCAGATACGCGAGTGTCTGAGTGTCTTGTGCTTTGGGTGTCTGAGCGAGTCTGCTAGTATGAGAAAAAATGAGCTTTGGACGAATTACAGCCACGTTAGTGCACTATTTCCTCACACTAGCACACTCAGGTACCCAAGACCCCCCCCCCCCCCGTATCTGGACGCAGATTCGGTGGTGGCATGGTGGTGGCCCATGGCGCAGGCGCATACGGGCCGGCCGAGCTCAACGACCCGGCTGCAAGCGCTGCAAGCGCCGGCCAGCGCAGCGGTTATTCTCTGCACAAAGTAATTACGCATAAAGTGCCTCCGGACTGCGGTTTACGCCCCGCAACGCTACACGCCGCCCGCCTGGCGTGGCCTGGACGTGGCCTGGCGTGGCGTGGCGTGACGGGACGGGAATGATACCCGATCCCAATTGCCGGCGTTGCGGCGGGTCGCAACTCGCGTGGCGTGGCGTGGCGTGGCGTGGGGGAAGGGCACCGCACTGGCAGGGCGTCACGTAGTCAGTAGTCACGTAGTCCACATAGCCCGTGGGGCCCATGCCGTCCGCGCCAAGCGCGCGCGGGGTGGACCACCCTCCGCACAGCCCAGCACAGCCTGCCGCGGACCGCCCGCGGGCGTCGGGCGCCTTTATCACTTTCACACTTTGTTTACAAGTATCTCGCGGTGAGAATAACAGGGCAACCGCCCCCCGTTATCAGGGGAGAGGGGCCACGGTCACGGTCACAACTTTCACGTTCGACGTCAGCAGCGAGTCCGTGGTGTGGTGCGAGAGAAGGGCGGGGGCGAGGGCGGGGGCGAGGCGGGGGCGGGGGCGAGGCGGGGGCGAGGGCGGGGGCGAGGCGGGGGCGGGCAACAAGTGTCTGAACGGGCGACCTACCCTGCTCCACCCCGCCCCCGGAGCACCACGCCACCCCGCCCCAGCAGCTCCGGGCGTGGGCCGGGACCCTGGCAGCCACCCTCTACGCGCGTCATCAGCCCGCCCCACGCCCACGTCACCGGGAGCCTGGATAGAAGCCTGGGAGGTGTCGATAGAGTCTGGAGCCACTGAAGCGTGCTGCTGGAGAAGATTGGGCGGGCGGGCGGGCGGGGTCTGGGGCCAGCCGGGCCAGCCGGGCCACTTGGCTCCAGAACACGGGAACGACGCGCGCCGCCGTTACGCAAAAGGCCCCCGCGGCGGGCGCGGCAGTCGGCTCCGTCATGTCATATCGGCCAGGAGTGGCGCGGCGCGGCCGGCCATCCCAACAGATACGGCCAGTAGCGCCGGCCGGACCGCTGTTAGCGTGCTGACCTTGGCGAAGTATGCTGCTATGGGCAACATCACTGACCCAGGCCAGGCAGGAGCGGGGACGGCTTCGCAGCGAGTCGCCTTTCCCAAAACTCTACAACCCCCGCCCCGCCCCCGGCCCCCGCAGAACCCCGCCGCGCGAAGGCGTCTTCAAAGGTTCTAATTCCACGCGCCAACAGTCAGCTCCGGCCTGGAGCCTCCAGACAGCCGCACTATGGGTCGCGCTGCTCGTCAGCACAAGCACTGCGGGAGGGAAGGGGAGAGAAGAGAAGGTGTTCCATTCCACAACGGCGGCGTTCGCGCCTCAGACTTGCGTCGCAGGCAAAAGAAAGGAGGGGGGGGGGGGCTCCCTGAGCAGGAGGGGAGGGCGGCCGGCCACGCACCCCTCGGTCCAGCCACGACAGGCCACGTGACCAGACGAGACACACCCCACGGCCAGGGGCGATACGTGCCGAGCGACATGCCTGCCCCTGGCCAGGCGGCATACCACCATTTCACGGGGGGAAGACCGGAGAGCTCCATGCCGGACGGCGGCGAGGCCGGCGAGGGCGAGGCGAGGGCGCCGAGCGGAGAGCAGCACCGCGGTGTGCAGCCGTCTCGGCCTGGCAACGCCCCTTCATATTCACCACTCGTTCATCACATATAATTGACACACAGCCTGACACGAGGGGCGTGTGGTCCACTCGACGTCGCCTCTCCAATCGCCTTGGTTATCACTCGCATAGCCGCGCCCCGCCACGCCGCCCTGTCATTCCGTTTGCTATCAACCGCGCAATTGTTTTTCATCATCTTATGCTAATGTGCCATAGGAGAAGATAGACTCAAACAATTTTTTTCTCCATCTTTTTTTAGTGTTTGCCTGTTGTACACATGTATTTTTATTTTCCTTCCATAGAAACTGGGCAGTCACTGAGAGCGTGACCGCGAGAGAAACGACAGTTAATACGCCATACAGAGAGGCAGGCATACATGGCACAGATAGGCTTGAGGATGTCTCATTAGCCAAAATAGCGCTCCACTGCCATATCGAGTGAGTCAGTAATCCCGCTGCTCGTGGGCCCTTCGGTTCGGTGCCGGAAGTGTCACGCTCGGGCTCGGCGTGTGATGGATCGGCGTCGTGTATGGCGTCTCGCTTTTGTGGGTCGCCTCAGCAGGATAATGTGGCTAATCCAAGTCAGCAGAGGAGGCGCGCCTCGCCCCGCGGCGCAACTGCGCTGCGCCAAGCCGGATCAGCAGCGCAAAGTGCAGCCGTCGTCGCGTTCAGCACACGGCGCAAACAAAAATGCTCACACACAAAAAAAGACAAACAAGCCGGATTAGCATTCATAATTTATAGAAATGGGTGTTTGTTTCTTATGAATGGCCATCAACGTCGGTCGACTTGCGCCCCTCCCTCCACCTGCAGCCGGATCCTGGGGGGCAACACGGTGGGAAACAGGCCGGGCGCGTAGAGAACAAAACAGGAGCCCCGAAACGTTCTAGAGCGTCGTTACACAAGCATCGGCCGCGAGCAAAAGCCTTTCCTGTGGCCCCCCCGCGCGCGAACCCAACGCGCCATACGCGTACGGTCGTATACACGGAAGTCCTTCCCAAGCGACCCGGGTGCGTTTCGCAGCGATTCAGGAGGAGATACGTCTCCTTAGAAAATTAAATGTGACTCCATTTTTGGTGGGAGCGTTCCGTCCTGAGAAAGTTTCGAGATTTCAAGACGCAGAGACCCGAAGCCGGCGGCGGGGCGGGGGCCGAGTGGGCCGGGAGAGGGTGTTCAATGAATAACCCATGACCGTCCGCAGGCCAGAGGCCGGGGCATATGTTTCGCCACGCCGCCGCCGCCCGGTCGACTCTAGAGTCTTCAGCAAAGTCACGTGACTCGGGGGGCTTCCGGTCCGGAGCGCATGAGAAGCCATCGGGGAATCCAAACGAGCGCGGCAAAATGAAGCGTCGTGATGATGAGGTGCAGCAAAAGCTCAGAAAGGCGCGCACAAGGGCATTTCCGGTCAGCGACGAATGCCGGCGACGACGTCAGGATATTACTGTAGTCAAGCTCGTGAGATTTGTTCTCATCATGACTTATTTTCTTATCTAACTGGATAGACGACGGCCCCGGCTGAGCTCACCTTTCTCATCTCCATCTCTGATGCGGCCACGCAAGACAATCGCGCATTAGATAACGGGCTGACACAACACTCGAACTGCAGATAGATGCACATCCTCGTCCGGCTCGTTCTCGAACACCCCCTCCCCCCTCCCATTCTCCACCCCGAAAATCTCAGCACGTACTAGTTTTCTACGCCGCTGATAGATACGAATGAATGACGCAAATGTCACCCCCCCCCCCGTTCATCCTCTCTCTCTCTCTCATACACAGTTCCCCGTTCGCCCGGCGCGCACGACTCCTTGGCCTTCCCCGGGCAGAGTGAGCGCACAGAGCGGCAATTAAAAGCAGACGCACGCCGCTGCTGGCAAATTTTAGCATTTCGCGGAGCGTAGCGGACGTTGTTCGGGTACTCTCGCGAGCGCGGACTGGCTGGCGGACTGGGTCCCTTGACAGCGGTAGGAGGGGGGGGGGGGCTGCTCATGCCCATAGAGCGGAACCGAGCCGCTAAATGTGCAATAGCGACCGACATGAGCCGCGTCGCGCCACGCCAGGCGAAATATGGAAGAAGCGGGGAGACAAAACCGTCAGCAGAGAGAAAGAGAGAGAAAATGGGGGTGCAGACGCACTTGAAGTTGCACTGATAACCGGATCAGTAGTGTAGTAGGTCACCGCCGCCGACTCACATGCAGCGGCTCACCCACCAGCTTTCAGCGTGTCCTAGAGCCAGCTCTAGAGCTCCTTGCAGTGGGGGTTATTCGGCCCTCCTCATTATCAGGACGCCGGTAATCGCCACTCACTCGCGACACACCGCCTCGCACGGCGACGCAATCAAAGTGGCGCTACACACCCGACTTGTGCGAAGAAGGGCAGACACACAGTCAAAACACGTTCGCGTCCCCGAAATGTATTTTTCGTTTATTTTTTTCCTACTGTTTAAAACGCGTGAAAACCGCACACGAGGCTGCGGTTGGTGGGAGCTCTGAGTCGCTATAGTTCAACTTTAACGGCAGCATAAGTGACCAAGGATAAAAGGAGAGTGTGTGCGGCAAAGTTACCGCTCAAAGTAAGCCAAAACCGCCGGCTCGGCTAGACACCCCTTCTTCCTCCTAGCCTCCCTCAAGGCCAAGGTCGGCCCCATAACCGCCTATACTATCGCGGCCCCGAAACCTTCCTCCTCGCGGGCTCAAAGACGTGTGCAGTCTGTCGGGTACTGCTCACGGGCTTCCGGGCGACCGGCGGGACCGGGTCCGGGCCGGGGCGGGTACCGCGGCGGCGGGAAAGAGTTCCATTGAGAACGCAACGCTGCCGCCCGCCAGCCTTCACTTCGGGTGCCGCCCACCGCCGCACCGGTTCCCTTCCTTCCCCTTTCTCTCCCCGCCCCTCGGCACCGCTCACGAAATAACTTGGGCGCGGGGTTGGCGCGGTTATTATCACCTGCTCGGTCGGGTCGGTGGCCCGCGCCGCCTGCGGAAGCATGACTGTCTCGACCCGAAAAGGACAAAGGGCAAAGGGAAGGGGGGGGGGCAGGGCGTGGAAGAGTATTGCGTTTCACGAGATTTGGCGCACGTGTCGTCCCAAGCCGCCGCGCTGGCCCCGCGTTCCCCGTGGTCGTCAGCTGACTGCCCCCTCCCCCCTCCGTTTCATCTCGGATCAGCTGAGGAGGTCGCTCCCTCCACCTGGCCGCCGCCGCGGCCGCCCTCCCGCTGACCCGGCGGGGCGGGGCGGGGTGTGACGCGCGCGGGCCGGGCCCGGACTTACTACGCACGAGGGAATTCACACGAGCCCGCCTCGGCCCCATACAAACTGCGCAGCACGGCTCGCCGCGCTAACGCCTTTATTGAGAGTGGGTGGCGGATTCGATTCTCAAATACATTTGTACCACCGCCTGCCCTTCAAGGACCCCGCGGGCAGAGGGGAGGGAGACGCGCCCAAAGCAGCAGCGGGGCGTCCGACAGAGACCTCTAGCTAGACGTGACGTCGTCGTCGAGTGGCGTCCACGGGCAAGCCCCCGTCCCCGTCCCGCTCGCAGAGCCTTTCCTTTCACTCGCAGGCTGCTGCGGGCGGCGGCGGCGCGGGGGGGCCGCGGGGCGCCTCGCGGGGCGCCGGCGGCGCCAGGGCAGGGCCACGTGCCTTGCGAACGGGCATCGCGAACGCAGCGCCCCACCCACGGCGAGGCGGTGCGACTAATCACGACAAGCGATTGAGAATCCTCTTTATGAGTACATTTCTAAAAAAAGTAACGTTAACTTAAATTTTTTCAAAATAGGGAAAATTACACCCCCTGGCAGAGCTGGTTCATCCCATGTGTGAACAACTGAAGGGTAAAATTATTTTATCTCGCAAACCAATGTAAATTGAGCTGCATGTTTTAACAGGGTAAAGCATTGGGTCATTGCAGTCCTTCGATAAGAAAAAGTTGTATTGCCATTTTTTGAAGGCAAAATGAGCACTTACGAAGTAGTTTGAAGCAAAAGTTAATAAATTACTGTTAAAAGTAGACTTTTCTGGTTGATAATTCCAACAAACATGTAGCTTTTTGCAGTTTATCACAGTAAGACAGAGTATTCAGAATAAATTTCCATATTAAACAAAAATAAATTAATATACAGTCTGTAAGACTGTTCTGAGAAAATTTTCCGACGACGCATATCGATTTAAAATGTAGCTTTGTATTAAAGGCAGCTTATTTCCTCAAGTATCGAAACCAGCATACCATCACCACACAAGAAGTACTTTGCCAATGTCACCAGCACAATCTCATCATACCCAGGGCAGGACCCTGGGGTCAATGTGTGAAAATAAAAATAAAAATATACACCAACATGTCTATGAGTGCTGTAACAGCCCCAAAGATCAGTGACGATAGGGAAAAGAAATCAAGTTTAATAGCTTCAAATTCGAAAATGCTGCTATAACCGATTAAATCATAATTAAATGTTAAGAAAAGACCATGAGAAAAGGTCACAGAAAAGGCAAAAGGTTATCCTTCCTACGAAGTCACGTTATGAAACAGTTATCTCCAGACGGGTAGCCCCAGCAAAAGCCACGGGCTACACTTTTAACACTTTTCGAACGATCAAATTTTGCGAAAAAGTGTCGAAATCGAGCCGAAAAGTGCGAGAAGCAGCTCGACTGCCTGCCTACGTGACCTGCTCGCTCGTAGCCATGGAGCGCTGGCAGGGTGGAAGGGGGAGGGGGTGGGGAGCAGGACTCACCCCAGGTTCGGACGACGGCCGGACACAGCACCAGAACTTGAATTAGAAACCACAGCACTTCCATCGCTCTTGAGGTTCGCCCGCGGAGACGGAGTCAGCAGTCAGGGGCAAGCATCCATTCAAAACTAAACGTTCACACACTCAGACGCGCTCCTAGCAGACGGGCGACGACCCTGCGTCCGCTCCCAGGCGCACTCGGTGGCCAACTGAAGCGCGCCGCCGCCGCTACCCCCCGCGCCCCGCCAGCGTGCGCCCCAGCAGACGACGAGCTGGTTCCGCCGCCCGCCGCGCAGAGGTCAGCACTGGCGGAGCGGTCTTTTCTCGCCCCACGTGGTGTGGTACGTTGGGCTATCTGCCGCAGGACTTGGCTTTCAAAACCGTCGGGAGGCCTTCTGTCGACGAGAGATTGCGATGGGGCTCTGCGGGAAGTGGTCTGCCGTGAGGGGTACCACCACTCGAGCGGGCTAGAGCGGGCCGGCCAGCACCGCGCCCTTTGCCGGCGGAGCGGCGTGGTGTGCGCCGCAGGGGTAGTGCCGGCGAGCCGGGGGTAGAGCTAGTAGTGCGGGCCGCGAGCGGCGAAACGGGCCGGGACTGCGATGCGCGGGGTATTGCCGCTCCGCCGCAGAGTATTCGCAGGCCGTGCGGAAAGGCTCCCGGCCACGAAGCGCGGGTGAATTTGAAACGTGGCGGTGACACGCAACACTGTTGAAACACAGCCATTTTCCGCAAAGGAAGCCAGAAACATTGGCTGCTCAACTTTTATGTGTGAAAACCATCTTAGTTGAACCACTTTTGTAAAAATGTCTATGTCAAAAACTTTTGACATTTTGCATCGCTGAATTTTTGAGTGTATTTTTTTTTTTCAGGCGATTTAAGTGAGAGAAACAGTACAGTAAGCGGTTATGACGAGTGCGCTGAAGGACCTGTTTCAGTGCAAGCTGCAATAATGCGTGTCCGAGGAGCGGGCCATAGAGCGAGCGGGCGGCCCACCCCGTCCGGTCAAGCAGACGCGCTCCGATCGCGCTCAATTGGAGCCGTTGGAGCAGCGCGGCTGGATTGCTCGGCAAGGCTGCGCGCAAGCCTGCGACTCGATGAGCCATCGCCTCGAGGGCCGCGGGGACCGGCGGGGACGGCCGGCAGGCCGGCACCAGCCCGGGAGGCAACAGAGCCAGTGCCACTGTGTCGCTGCAACACAACTGCGCAGTCTCCTGCGCAAACCGACAGAAAGCCTATTTCAAGGGGTGCCGCATATTTCTTCTGCCCCCTTCTCAAACACAAGGAAGGCGCAAAGGTCGCCGCGGCTCAGGCTTTGGTTTTCGGGACCCCTCCGCGTCCTTGAGGAGACGATTTGTCGCTCGTGTTTAGCCGTGCGCGAGAGTGCGTCGTGTCGTCGCTCAAGATAATTGGGGGAATCGTTTAGTGAGCGTGGCGCCACGCCGGGTGTTTGTTTGGTGGCGAGCGAGCAGGCACCAGGGTAGGATCCTGCAGGCCCGTGCAATAGAACGCCAAAAGAGCCACTAACGTCACCGGCGCTGATAAACCTTTTCGTTGTTTCTTTTATCCAAAAATACAAAAGTTGGATAAATAATTTAGAAGAAATTAAAAGCCAAAAAAGTGACTGTTAGAGAAATTGTTTTTGGTTGGAATTGGAAGCATGCGAGGTCAGACGACATAGCCTTTGCGTGAGTTGCGACGGGGGTGAAGCGTGACAGACAGACAGACAGACAGACAGACAGACAGACAGACAGACAGACAGACGGGTAGTGATATGCACTCGCCAGCTGCTTGCTGTCCGTCCAGTAATCCGGCGTCCCAGCCTAGCGTCCCGCTTGCGGCCGGCTGGAGCGCCGTGCGGGGTAGGCAGCCGGTGCGCACGCCTGCCTCGCGGGACGGCCCGCCTGGAGCCCCTTCGAGTGATGTTTGGGTTTTTGATAGCGGTACGTGGCGAAGGCGGTGTGGTTGTATAACGAACATGTTCTTACTTCCAAACACGGTTTTTAATTTCCAGCAAAAAAGGAAGGGGGATTACAGAACATTTTCATTACCTCTGTAGAGGGAGCGTTGCACACCCTGTTGTCTTACCCCCCAAGCAAGATCGTGTTGAACTACGTTTTTCGGATCACATAGGGGGTACAGGATTATTTTTACGAATTCAAGCAATCAAGTTTTTTGGACACATTTCAGCGTTGAATACATTTTTTGTATTTCTTTTTTTTTGTGTGTGTGTATTCATTTAGACGAATTTATTTAGTTCCGCACACAAATTTGTCCCGAATTGAAGCAAAGTAGTTTTACCTTCGCACAAACGTTTGCACAACAGAATACCAATACATTTACCGTCTCTCGTTTACAATTCAATGTATATCCCGTAAATCCTGTAACCCCTTGGATCAGCGATGCGACATGGTGATATGTCGATGTGTAATCCAAAAAACGTGGTTCCACACGATCCTAACACTGTTCATGAAGCCGTAAGACAACCAGGTATAAGCACCGCTCCAAGAACGGACAACGGACACGGCGGGTCTGCGTCCCACGACGGTACGCTTGATACAGAACAGAAGTGAACAACACATTAGCTCGTGTCATCTCACGATTAGGCACGCTTAGGCACGCGTGAAAATGGAGGCATGGCGGTTTGTTTTTTTCCCACCAAACTCGACATGCGACAAAGCAGAGGTCACAATTTCCATCGCCGCCTTTACTTCCAGCAGCAGCAGGAGCCTCGACGGGTAGCGTGCGGCCCGGCAGTTAAGCCCAGCGCGCCGCTATGATGGAGTCATACAAAGTCACATGTAACTAACACCTCTAATGGGCTTTGCGTCGCCACAACTGCCGTCAGTTTTCATCCTCCGGTAGGATGAGGATTTATTTTTAATTGTCTTAATAATGATAATATGACAACAAATTGCTTTTTAATACGAGAATTGGGAGCTTTCATGTATGCTCAACGGTTGTATTTCTTACAACTTCATTTTGGTAAAAAATGATGAAAAACGTTGGAAATGAACGCATAATGTTTTTCGCACCAAATAGGCAGCACTCAAGTGTCTCATGTTTTAACTTTCCTGTCATGCCAAATTTCGGCCTCTTTTCTCTGATGAAGTCACTATGGTTTTACGAGTGCCACTACTCTGATTTCAGACTAGTCAGTGCCTCGAACCGAAAAAAGCAGGCTGTTGAAATCACGTGCATTTTCTTAAAAATAACAAGTGCACATGCACACATTTTATTCAAGTGTTTGAATTTGAATGTTCACTTGTTTCAAGAAAGTTCACTTGATTTCAAGTCTTAGCTTTTTAGGGTGCGTATGGGCACGTCGCTGCTGCAGAGGGTGGTATAGTGCTCGCCGCCGGCCGCGGACCGCGTTCCCCTGCACCTCGCCGTCCAGAGCGTGCCGGTGGAGCGCCAGGGCGGCCCGGCCGCGACCCGCCCAACAACCGGCGGCCGCGCGGCGCGCTGCTCTCTGCTCTTCCTCCCCAGTCTTCGGCCAGCCGTCGAAGCGCTCACACAGTCCCCGCCCGGTCGCCGCCCGGTCGCCGCCCGGCCCATAGCCGGTCTCCGCCCCCCGTCACGTTGGCGCGCGCGACTCCTGCGCCCCGTGTTCGCGCTCGCACCGGCCCCGCTCTCACGACTGAGTCTGTGACAACCGAGTGACACGATAATTCACTCCCTCCCCCTCGTTGTGACGGGAAGCCTGCGTTTCTGTCTTGCGGCGGTGTGTGATAAATCTGTGTGTTCACGTGCTGTGACAACGCCCCCGAGCGTTTGGTGTAGGGAGTTTGTGTTTGTGGGTGTGTGAGAGGAGGGGCCGCCACTCGCCCGGCCCCGCTCGGGTTGCTGCTCGGGGTGCTAATCGAGGTGCTGCTCGGGGTGCCGCTCGAGGTGCTGCTCGGGGTGCTGCGCGGAGTGCTCGCGACGGTGGGGGCGCCGTCGAGTAGGTGAGTAAGGGCGCCTGACGCGGAGTGGGCGCCCCGCGCATCAGGGCGCCTGACACACACAGACTGTCACCGCCACACAAGTGTGTGTGACTATAGCGTTCGCTCTCACCTCCTCGGCGTTCAAGTTCGCGACAAAACTTTGCACTGCGAGACTCGGGTTGTTGAATGTTGACGGCGTTGCTGCGCCGGGGATTCCCACGCTAGCGATGCGAAAAGAGGTGGTAGGGGGGTGCGGAGGTCGCCGCGGGTCCCGCGGGGGTCGCGAACGGTGTCGCGGACCCGAGTGCAACACCGGTGCAGCGGGCTAATGCAAGGCAAAGCGCACCCGGCGGGCAAGGCCGCTCCTCAAATGCGCAGTAGAGGTATGTTAAGGCTCGTGGCAAAAAAACAAAAACAAAAAACAAGCAAAGAAAAGTGCGGAGCGTTTATAGTCCTTCAAGTTAATTTTAGCAATTAGGTGGTATTGACGACGGTCGTGGTCCTCAAGGGCAAGACAGCTTTGAGCAAATTATTGACGTCAGCACAGAATTCTCAAAGAAGTGGCATGCCAACCCTTTGATATTAAAAAAAGAAATCTGAGCTCAAATACTCACTATAGCTTAATTGGTAACTTCATGCATTTTTACGATCTTTTATTTTTTCCTATTTTTTTCTCCGTGCTTTCTTTGTGGGCGTGGGAACAAAAATAGACAACTAGTTTAATGGACGTGCCTCCACCGCAATTGAAATCAGACCTCTAAGCAGGTGCCCAATTTTGCTTGGCGGCAGGTGAATGGTGGTGGAGCCGCGGAGTGGGCCTGCGGGGGCGGGGTGAGTTGAGGGTCGCGCCAACAACTCACCTCACAGAGAGAAATCAACAAGTGAACCAAACAGCTCACACCACAGGACTCCTGCGCCATCGCCACCCCCTTTCCGACCCCTCCCACCTCAATAACCAAACGCCGCCGAAATGGAGGCAAATAAATGTGTCCCTAAATTATTGGCAGCCAGACGGCTCAAAGGCCAAGGGGCGGCGCGGTCCGCTCGACGCGGCCCAGCCCGGGACAACCTGATTCAGCAATAACGTTGTCCGCCTCTCACAGGCACCAATAACTCTCACAGGAAAAAAGGCATTTTTGCACATTTGCACTACTTATGACGAGGCTCTCTGGAAGGTCGTGACTGCAGCAGCTAGTAGGGGTGCTTTTCAGAGCACCGACGTTTGCTCGTTTACATTCTTACTCCCCTCCCTTTGGCGTGTTTGCCCCCTTTTTTGCCTTGTTTTTACGACGGCATAAGGATGTAGTTACCGTGTTTTAAATCCCCCATTTGCGCGCGTCTTTGGGCAGAGGAAAAGGGGCCGGGGGGCGGGCGCTCCGCCGCCACGCCACCCGGCGTAACGTAGTAAAAGTCTGCGCACTATGATGCCCCCTCCCCTTTCCCAGCTCGCCGCCCCCTGTCCCCTCCCGCATGACTCTCACTCTCTCTCTTTCTCTCTTAACTCTGCTCTCTTGTGTCTGTTGATGTTTGTACGTTGAGCTCCTCGGTCCGAAAATGTGGCTCACCCCTTTGCTCAACCCCGTATCCTTATCATCGCTGCTCGACCCCAGGCTCACCCACTGGTTCATCCTCTGGTTCACCCCTTGACTCACCTCCTGCATGGCCCTTGCTCTCCCCTTGCTCACCCCTGGCTCACCCCTGGCTCACCACTGGCTCACCACTGGCGCACCACTGGCGCACCACTGGCGCACCACTGGCTCACCACTGGCTCACACCCTGCTCATCCCTCCCCTCATCCTCATCTGCAACCGCCCAGCCGCACCTCTCGCCGCTTGCTGCAATCGCTATGCGTGGAGGTGGTTGGTGGTGGTGCGCCGATTCGCGGCCGCGGTGAGCCAAGGCGGCCGAGAGGGTCCAAATTGGGCGATGCCGCGAGACCGCTTGTTAAAATTGAACATCAGCACCGCAGCACCGCCACATCCGAAAGCACTCGAGTGAAGCACTCGGAGCAGGTGGGCGCCGAAGAGCAGCGGGCGCGACTCAGCGGCCTCGCACAAAGCAGTGCTCTGCGACGCGCGGGCGGGCCGGAAGCAGTGGGGATATAGTTCGGGAGGGGCGAGGCGAGGGGTTGGGTGGA
>NW_026267150.1:2083145-2084287 GCF_000697945.3 Frankliniella occidentalis
GGGGGGGTCAAAGCGGGAGAGTGCAGCAGGCCGGTGTGAGAGGGCAAAACCAGAAGACCGGTGGATTTATTTGTGGAATGTTTAAAGTTTACTACTTTACTAGAGTGTCTCATAGATCCTGCTGTACCTGATTTTGACTATACTGTTCCGCGTTCAAGAGTGCGGGTGCGTTGCCTCGCTGAGCGACGAAGGTAGGCAAGGAGGTCCATGGAACACCCTGAAGGTACTTGTGCTTTCCAAAATAAACAAGTTCACCGGCTTTCTGGTTGCGACGCCCGGCGCGTCATGACGAGCTTGGCGCCTGTCGCCTGCGGAGAGCCCGTCTGCCGGCATCAGGGTCGGAGGTGAACGCTAGGCTTGGGTGAGACGAACTCGGAGAGAGAGAAAAAAAGAAGAATGGTAGAGGAGGAAGAAAACAAAGACAACACAGCACTGTGAGAGGAGAGCGCGCGGGGCGTTTATGAGCGACAAGAAGAGTCTTCGGTTGGTTACGTTTTGGGAGAGCAAAGACGGGACGGGCGTCCTCTTCCCCGGCCTTGGACGTGTCCTACGGGCCGGGCCTACGGGCCGGGCCGGGAGGCGTTGCTGTACGTGCTCGCCGGCCGGCCGTCGTCAGGTACACCTGTAGGGTAAAGGGCGCGGGCACGGCGGCCTTGGGGCGGCCCAACGGGCACGACCCATGCCGGCCCGGGTAGCGTACAGGCAGGAGGGCACCGGGGAAACAAAAGCAGGGAAATATATATCGAGCAGACGTTTCGCCGTGGATTGCGTCCCCGGGCTGACTGCAGATGGCCCGGCGGGCCGCCCGGGCCTTGCTCTTGTTGAAGCGGCGTGTCTGACACGCGGCGGGCGCTCCGTGGGGCTTTGGGGTCGGGGCGCGACGCGGGGCCTTAAATCATCCCCCCGGCAAGCGCCGCGCGAGCAGCGGGCCTGGCCGGGCCTGCCTCGCCCTCACCTTGGCGCCGGCGGCGCGCATCCCAAGTGGCTGCTGCTACTCACAGGTTCACTCCACCACCGCCGCGCCGCCGCGCCACTCCGGGCCACTCCGGCCTGACTCGGCACTTTCAGCCCGGCGCCGCACGCCGCGCCCCCCGGGAGAGAGAGCAGGGGTGGTGGGTGGGAGAGTATGGAGCCGATGGGCG
>NW_026267150.1:2091382-2092448 GCF_000697945.3 Frankliniella occidentalis
GTCACCACTGGTCGCAAATTTCTATTATCGATCTGCTTTCATGATCCGCTCCGTTGACGGGATTTTTTTTTTTTTTTTTTTTTCCAAGCCGCATAAAAATCTCGCACCAGGCTCGCACAAGCTACTGCACGCGCGCTAGTCCCGTTCTTGTAGTCGACAGCTCGTTCGGCGCGGCGCTACTACGCGCTACGTGGTCGCAAAGCAGATCGCGCGAGTCCGCCTGTGGGTTCCCGGGGGCAGCCGCGCAATATCTTTCCCTCTGGCCAGCACGGATAAACTACTGCTCGTGCCTTCTTTAATAATTCCTCCCAAAACCTCCCTCCCTCTGTTTCTCTCTCTTTCGCTCTCTCTCCATCTCGCGCATTTTTTTTTACAGCGAAGACGCGCCGCGTCACCTCCTTGCCAACGAGCGGGCACGTAAATGACATTTCTGGCCGACAAATTTATGTCTTCCGTCGTAGACGCTCGCGCGACGCCAGCCAGCGGAGTTGGCTAGAAGGGGGGGGGGGCTATACGCCACATGCATTCTTATTTTAATAAACACTTCTCGAAACTAGATCAACGCAGCGCCTCACCACCCTGTTCGTCCACGCGTGAGCGCGTGTGTAAGTGTGTGTGTCTGTGGTAGTGCATGTGTTACCCTCTCAGCCACTCCAAGAGCGCTGGGTCGCGGGTCCCCACCCTCCTCAAGCTGAAGCCGACCCTGGCCGATGTTTGCGTTCGGGTCGGAGTACTCCAATAACTCGATAAAAATCACAATGCTCTTTGCTTCTCTATACTTCTTTTCTCCCTATCTCTGTCCCTCCGTCGCTCGACAAGGAGGAAGAATGGCAGCGGCGAAGGGATAGAGCACGCCCAAGAAAGCTGTTTTTGATATTAGTTCAGTTTTGTGTGCTTAATGATTTCCTTTAAATTGGGTAATGCTCAGAACACAGGCGCAATCGCAATGCGCAATTACAATGCGCAATCGTAATGTGCAATCGCAATGCGCAATCGCAATGCGCAATCGCAATGCGCAATCGCAATGCGCAATCACAATGCGCAATCGCAATGTGCAATCGCAATG
>NW_026267150.1:2092498-2093602 GCF_000697945.3 Frankliniella occidentalis
GGGGTTGGGTGGAGGGGGGGGGGGCTACATCTCCCCGAAGACGAAGGAGGAGGAGGAGGAGGAGGACTTGCATGACGCTTCTTGCCTGGTCGGGGTCGGGCCGGGCCCGGCGGGCGGTGTGTGATGATGTCGCGACACGGGCGCTATCGTTTAAGTCAGCGAGCGAGTTGCATTAGTGGGCGCGGAACACGTCGACACCGCCTGCACGGCACGTACCGCCTGCACCGCCCGACGCGGGGCACACCCGACCAGAACCGATTATTTCCTACTGTTTTGCGAAAAAAGAAAGAAAAGAAACGGCTTATTTGTGCAGCAAAAAGTGTACTCACTGTTTTCGTCTTTCCGGAAGACGTGTAGGGACCGCGTTCGCTCGCCACATTTCCTTGTTTATTTTGTTATAGAATATTCACAACTTCTGTAAGTGTAAGCAGGGCATCTCATGGAAAATCATTTAGCGTTGACACTCGTTTGGTTGGATGACTGCTGATGAGCGGCGCTGCAGACTCCATGTCTCCTCCTTTCTCTGTCTGTCCGCCGGTGAAACAAGTGTTGAATTTTGCACGTCAACTGACGTATAAGTTCAAGTGTGCAAAATTTAGACATAGATTTTAAGTGAATTAGTGCGCAAACTTCTGACATTTTCTAGAAGTATAGAAGCTGCACACCATACGGTTCCTACTGTTAGCATAGAGTGGTGTCTGTTCAAGTGTGAGACACCATGTCAAATGCAAAATCATGACCTGCACACGTTTGGTGTGCAAATTTTACACACCAATTTTACCGGGGTCTGTCTCTGTCTATCTGCCTGTCTCTGTCTGTTTGTGTCGGTTTCTTTTCACCTCTAACTGTAAATGTGAGAGTCATGTTTCCCGTCCACATCGCCCAGATGCAGCGACTTCTTCATCGCTCAATAAGATTGTCCTCACAAGACCACTCAAAGAGTCATTTACGAGCTGCTCCCATTGAATGACTCTTAAAGGAGCGATATCATTCAAAATCGATCTCCCGGAAGTGATACAATTGATTGCACAAATTCGCTCTGGCAGGCACGAAATACTTCTCCACTTTCAGAGAGGGGGGGGCTCTCTCTCTCTCTCTCTCTCT
>NW_026267150.1:2101497-2103442 GCF_000697945.3 Frankliniella occidentalis
GGGGGGAGTAGGAGGGTGCGAATTACAGGTCTTTCCTGAAAAATAAACTTGGATTGCCACTGGGGAAGAAAGTTTGAAAGAAACGAGCTAAAAGAGGCCCAGGGCGTAGGCAAAGGCGCGGCGAGCACGCGGGCAGGCGGGCTGCCGCGAGCAGCCAGGCAAGCCCCATGGTGCTTGATGTGAGAGCTTGTTTTGTCGGGCGACAACAGCTGTGCCAACGCCACTCGCCTGGCCATGGGTGTTACACGGAGTCAACGTGCTTCTCTTGCCACTCCACTCCACTCGCCTTGTTTGTATCCGAGAGTTGTTACAAATTTACCCATAGTTCAACACTATTCACTATCCACATTATATGAATTTCGGAAAACTCAATTTACCTCGTCAAATCAAAGGTGCAAACTAGTAACATGACGCCTGTCGACCGATTGTCGGGCGACTGTCACACATATCGTCGGCTGTCGATCTATAGTTTCATGTTCCAACTGATCTCCATTTTCACTGACTGTGCCAAGCCAAGAAACTTGGTGATTCCCTTTTGGTAGTTAATAAGAGAGATCTGTGTGTGAAGTTTGCAAAACTGAACTGACCAGCACTTGGCATTCGGCACGCACAACTCTTAATAAGTTCAACACTAGCGAGCAGCTATAGTTAGTTTCCCTGGGTCTTTGATTCGGAAGTTTTCCGATCGAGTTTGAGTTAGACATGTGAAATGCGTGATCGATTCTGCGGAATCGTCGACCAAAAGGTTCCGCACGCTGGGTTTAGCCGTCGGCCGCGCCGGTTTTGTTTGTTGTTACACAATAATAGCGCGGTCGTTTCGGAATTTTATCTGTCGGGGGAGCCGCGCGAGGAAGGCTATTTTTTTACGACGGCCCAGCAGCCACGCATTAACACGTGGGCCGTAAATAAACAAGCTTTCCCCGTTCATACGGCGCGCGGTGAGGCACGCGGTGCGGCACGCGCGCGGCCCACCGCGAGAAGGTACAAGACAAGACACGTTCAATTTGACCTCTACAGAGTTGCGCGGGGCAGGTAGCCGATCGACGGCGCTGTCAAGGAAGTTCATTTCCAGCAGATTCAACCCGCTAATTTTCGTCGTACCGACATTCTTTATCGAGGCCCTCGCGTCCGTTTCTCGACGAGGTGTTTACGCGCTAATCATCTCCAATAACGCCCACAACACACCACACGAGTCGTTGCCGCCGCAAGTCGTCAGGTCAAATACGGCCGACGCGCGGAAGTTAGCGGGGCCCGGGTGTGTTGGCGAGCCTCCCTCGTAAACAGAGACATTAGAATTATTATTGCCATTTATTTCGGCAGTAAATACATCAATGATACTACTCGCGGCAGTCAGTGCGACGATGACGTCAACACCGTTCCCAGTTACAAGAATGTCACCTGAAACGTCAATTGACGTCAATCATGACGGCAGTAAACTGTGATCAGCTGTGCGGGTGCGGCTTTATTTTTAGCTCAGTTTTTTCTTCTTCCGTTCGCTGTTTGAAACTGAGCAGAGTGGGATGACGAAGTTCCTCCGTCGAACGGACACACTGTCGCCCGGCTGTCGCCCCGGCGCCGCCCTCCTCACGGCCGCCTCGGCGAAGCCCGTGTATGGAGCAGTGATCTCGCCTCTCGCCTCGCCCGGCGGACAGACTCGCCGGCACCTCCTCCCGTCCCGGAACGGCGCAAAGTCAGCAGATCGACTTCTTTGAAAAATAATGATAATCAATAATGACGATAAAAAGAAAATCACGAAATGATGGTCTCGGCCGACTACGTGCAGACCGGTGCAACCGGGAGGCCAGGCGGCGGCGATCCCAGAGGGCACTGCACTGAGCTGCTGCTGCTGAACACACACACACACACACACACACACACACACACACACACACACACACACACACACACAATACAACACACACACACTGCTCACAGTTGCAATAGG
>NW_026267150.1:2103752-2107002 GCF_000697945.3 Frankliniella occidentalis
GAGAGAGAGAGAGAGAGAGAGAGAGAGAGAGAGAGAGAGAGAGAGAGAGAGAAGCCACTGGAGGATTATGCTGTTTGACGGGGTGCCCTGTGCCCTTCCGCCGCCGCGCCGCGAACGACAGCAAAGCTGTTGCGCCGCGACCTTTTGCTAGCCTTGGCGGTGTAACCTCGGGTGTAACCTTGATGTCGGCGCGGCCTTCGAGGCGCCCTTGATGAGAGAAGTACAGTCGGCGCAACGGCGCACTACGTAGCATCTTATTGCTAGCAACGCAACGTTGTCGAGATGTTCCTTGTCACGATGCTGCTGTGCTTGCCTGTAGTATCTAATTTGGGCCATGTACTCTGCGACCCTGCTTGCACTTGAAGTGGCAATTTCCTTTTCTACAAACGGATTTGACAGGGCGTTGCGTCCCTGTGTGCACACTTGTGCACTCGTCCAATTACCTCACCTGGGATGCCTCTGCCCTGCAAATTAGGAGATTGCCAAGTAAGAGGGGATGGTCTGGCCCATTAATTTGGAACAGGCCAACGCATTGCCTCGGGCTGCACTGTTAAAACTAGTTGTAAAAAAACAAGCATTTTTGAAATGATACAGCTGTTAATAAACAACAATCGTTGTTTTCAAACTTATGTTATTCGGCTTATATTGGCCCAAAACAGTATCCACTTAATATTACTTTGCTGTAAATGTACAAGAAAAGTGTGGTTAAATTTGTTAGAAACACATCTCGTTCAAAAACAACAACACACTCGTAGTATTAGTGTAGATTCAGAGTTCACAAAACGCAAGCGTGATTTTCACGCCAGGCGTGATTTTCATGCCAGGCGTGATTCTCACTCAAAGCGTGATTTTCACGCTCGGCGTGATGAAAGTCGATCCCTGATTGGCTGCGTGAAGCTTACGAAGCGTGAAAATCACGCCTGGCGTGAAAATAACACTTGCGTTTCGTGAACTCTGAATCCACACTTACAACTCGTTTTCCAGGGGCAGAACCAAAGTGACTGTTTTTGGTCAGAAACTTTGTTTTCAAGATTTTTTTCAATGTTGTTTTTTTACAACATGTGTTGTAAAAACACAACAAGTGTTGCCAACAAACTTAACTACACTTTCCTTGTTGATTTACAACAATTTTTTTAAACAGTGTGGGGCGCACTCAATCTTTGAAGTCTGTAAGCATACGATATAGGGAAAGGGAGAAAAATTGAGGGATAAAAACGAAGGAGAAATGATAGGTTCGATTATAGTCACAAGTGACTCCGACTCGATGTCGTTACCAAATCTTGCTTGCCGCTATTTGGCTTAGAAAACCAAAAATAAGGGTCGTCGGTAAGAAAAAGTAATTGTTACACGCAACTAGATGAATACTGATGATAGGTGCGTTGGTGACAATGACTGAACAAGGGGGCGTGACCACAAAGTCCGCTCTGAACTTATCAATTTCCAACAAAATATGGTGACCCAATCAACTAACAACAAAGCTAACAAACAACAAGCAAGAACAAAACTTTAATTCCTAGAGATACAATTAATCAGTTTCGGATTTGGGTTAGCAGGACTAAACGGTTTTCTAGGTCTAGGTTATTCGATAAATCGCACTTACCGTGCTCTTCGCACCCGACGTAGCGTGGCGTAGCTTGGTGAGCCATCACCGTCTTCACGACTTGCGGCGCCGGGAGGACGGCCCCGGGGCGCCCAATATTCCAATACGACCGACGGGAAGGTGCAAAGGATTACCATAAGAAAGGCAGTGTGTACATATTGGGGGGAGGGGAGGGGGTCAGTGTACACGGCGCGCAAGGGGCGGGCCGGGCGGGCCGGGGCAGCCGGGGCCCGCGGCGGTGGCGGCGGCAGGGGCTTCGCCGCGGGCGACCCGATCATTTGCATACGCATAATGACAGGAGTCCCTGCCGCCGGCGCTAATGCTCTGCCGAAAGAAAACAAAGCTAGCACAGCTCTGCGCGCGTCGGGCTGTGGGAGGTGGAGCCAGCCGTGCACAAAGTCAGCGTTCATGTTCGGGCAAATCCGACTACGCACCGCCCCGATTTCTTGGGCATTTGTGCTAACAACAGTCGATGCCGGCCGCCCATGCTGCGGCAGGTGCAAGAGCAGCTCGACAGGCGCGACGAGACGGTCGCTGGGTTATCGATCTCCACTCCCCAGCAGACGACGCCGCAGCAGGAGTAGGCAACCGGCCTGCACACCTACACTGAAAAGTATCGTCGTAAATTTACAAAAAAATTGTAAACTTGAATTATAATTTAAGTTGTAAATTTACGACAGCACATTTTTTTCTCGCCAAGGGATTTGAATTCGACACATACTGCATGTACTTTTACGATTACAAATTGTAAGTTTACAACTTGCGTCAAGGAAAATTTTCCTGTAAACCTACCTACTTTTTTTCGGAGTGTAGAAAAAACATTTCTCTTTCCAAGTACATTTTATCTTTTCGTATCAAAGTAAATGCTGACATGCTGACACAATAAGATACTGATTTACTCTGCTTGAAAGAAGTCGATGTTATATAATTCGAATAGGATTACAAATCTTATCCCAAGGACAATGTCTTCTCGTTTCAAGAGTGAATTTGATCTTGTGCCTGGACCATTTTTCTGGATGCACGCGCCTGTCCGGTACAGTCCAACACCACAGAAAGTATGGGCATGGTGGGCGAGCCATCCTAGTACCGGGACCACAGGCCGGCGCCGGGGGCGGCCCACTCGCACGACGCACGCACGACAACAAGGAGACTCTGGCTTGCCATGAAAGGATGCGGCGGTAATCCCCCCCCCCCTTCTAGCCTCCATCACCTCCATCACCTCGGGCACGAGACCCGAAGACCCCGCGGCCCCGCCCGCGGCAGTCGCGCGGAGCGGCTCGGCCGCCTCCAAACTCGCGAGCGGCTTGCGGGGTTCCCCTCTGCGCTTGGTGTAATTATGATTATTATTTGAATAAGTTCCCTGTAGGGCCGCTGGAGGCACCACCCGAGCGGAGGCGGAGGGGTGGGGCGCCGGGGCGGGGCATGACGAGGAAGTGCTGCTGCAGGCGGACCAGGTGTTAAAAGCCTTTACGGCCCTGCAGGGCAGGCCGGGGCAGGACAGCGACACGTCGAGCAAGGCGCCTCCCCGGCTGCCGAAGGATCATGAGAAGGTCACAGCCAAAAACTGGTTATTATGGGGCGGGCCTTCATCATGGCGACGGAGCCGCGACATAAGGCACGACCCAAGAGCAAAGGCGCAGGAGGAAAAAA
>NW_026267150.1:2109158-2111973 GCF_000697945.3 Frankliniella occidentalis
CCCTCTTTGAAAAACCAACCACCCCCTGGAGAGCAATGCAACGCGGGCCACACAACTGGTGCACGGCTCGACCCGGTCTGACCCCTCCCCCCCTGCCCCTCTCCCAATGTCTTTACGCCTGAGGACTCATTACACGAATCGCTGCACGCTCTCGCGCCATTTAAACACTACGGGATTGTGCGTTATGAATTCCCTGGGATTGCAGGCCGGCGCGCCGCGGAGAACAGACGGCAGGGAGGGAAAAGGGGAAAGTTGAAAGCACGCTACTTGGCCAGCTCCAGCGAATTCAGGGCCGGCTCGTTAAAGTTCGAAGCTGGAGGTTTTGACGCTGAGTGCAGCACTTCATTTCGGTTTCTACAACCAATCCGACCTCTGTTGCGCAGACGGTCACGGTAAAAACTTTATCTGTGTTTTTTTTTTTGTGTGTGTGTGTGTTTTTTTTTTTGTTTTTTTTTTGAGGAAAAAGGGAAAAGTTAAGGAACTCCGTTCGGGTCGGATTTGCAGAGTTGAGGAGTTTTCCTTCAAATATTTAAGTTCTTCAAAGTTTTCTCTTTCCCCCAAAAAAATCAGACATTGTTTTTACCGTTGGTCCGGCATCGTCTAGTATAGTTTCTTTTTCAATATAGCTGTTTGGAGCATTAGTACCTCATTTCGAATTTGGTTAAAACGGAAGGCACTGATAACTAAAAGAGTAGGCCAAGACTGAAGAATGAGTCTCGTAAAGAAAGAAAGGCGCTTCTTCACCAAATCAACGTGGCTGGACACGACGACACTTCTCGAAAGTTTATCCCCGATGCGGGCAAAAAAACGGCCAGCAGTCGCCCCTGTTCTGCAGGTAGATACGGCCCAAAGAAGTGTCTCGCGATTGATTGCAATTGATTGTCGCCGCCCAGCCCGCCCCCTGCCGCCGCCTCCCCCCGCCCCTGCCACCTCCGCCGCCGCCCCTTCACCTGCCCGGCTCGGCTCGCCGCTTTCCCCGGTCTTGAAATAACTCGGCCCAATCAGGACACCCCATTAACCCGGCGCTAGCATCCCATTAGCCTCACTGACATCCCACTGTCAGGACTGCGGAGGGGTGGGGGTGCGCCGGACGGAGGCGCGCCCCGGGGGCGGGGCCGAGGGGTGGGCCGACAGCCCAGGGGGGGGGGCACCACTGGCAGGGTGCACACGACGAACGCGTGCGCGCTGTCGGGAAAGCCGTATTTGTTCCGAGGTGTCACTCGCACTGACGGATTGCGGATCTCCGGGATCAGCCGTGCTGCTGGCGGGGGAGATCGCCGCGGTGGAGCTCCTGCGGGATAAGCCGCCCCCGGCCCCCGGCCCTTGCAGGTCAGGCCGCTCTCCGGGGGCAGCTGGTGCCCCCGGCCCGGCCCCGGTGACCACGGGGGCCTAAAAGAGATCGACGGGGCTGAGGCCTAGGGCTCGGCCGAGGAGTTAGCGCCAATAGGACCTGCCGTGGCGCGTCAGGGGCGCAGAGTACACTTAATAAATGCGCCAGAGCAGAGCAAGTGCTCGGCAGAGGCAGAACAGAGCGCACCAGAGTACGGCAGAGCACGACTAAGGGGTCGCAGAGAACGGCCCAGGTTGAAATGAGCACCAAACCAAGGTGGTAGAGGACGGCACAGGCAGAGCTCTACAGAGGCAGAGCACAGCAGACCACTGCTGAGCGACAGGGCACGGCAGTGGCAGAGCGGGCAGAGCTGCCCCGGGGCGGCTCGGCCTCACTGCGCCGACACGGCTGCCCGATAGATTGGCTCGGATTTCGGGAGAGCCTGGATTGGGCCTGATGTGATGTTACCGCCTGCGGGTGACGCCCGCTACAGCCGCTACAGCCGCTACAGCCCGGCGCCGGGCCGGCCAACTGCCATTACCGGACTAACTGAAAATGATGTCGAGTCGTGCATCTGCAACCCGCCACCCCCCTGCTGTTCGCTCTGCCGCGCCCGCGCGGCCCGACAGACAGCGACCGGCACATGATGGTGTAGACACACCGGGACAGATACACGGGCATACATATGAACACCATTCGCGCTGCGCCGCAATATGTCGGCACCAAAGGGGTGTGTGTGTCCTCCTGCCGCCAGCGATGCGATCGCCAGATGAGTCTCTGGTACGCTCTGCTGGGCTGCAAAGTGCGAGCGGGGAGTACGTCGTACTCAATCTGCCTGTGGGGCAACGCGGTTGCGCCGCGCGCAGTTTGCAAAAAGAGGAGGACCAAATAACGTAACGAACGTACGTGCCCTCTACAACTTCGAGTGCAAAATCTAAAAAAAAAAAACAAAAACAAAAAAAAAAACATTTCCACCAAAAAGTTTTGGGGGCGGTTGAGCCACTGGTTTTGACCCCAGACCGTGGGGGCTGGCCAACCAGACGCAGTCGCCCCCACAGGTCCGAGGTGCGACTCACTTTGCACCACCAGACAATGCCGGGTAAAAATATATATACAACGACTCGAAAACGTGATGCACTGCAGGTGTCGTAAGAAACAAAGTTTTGAAGAACTCGCTAACTCAATCACTGGAACGGAAGAATTAAGTCTTACTTGAAAAATAAGGGTGGAGAGAAGGGGAGGGGCTGACCTTATCAGAACAACACAAGTTTTCTTTTGTCTCCTTCCTGTCGCTCGCCGTCGCCGTGTGGCTTCGTCGAGACTCTGCGCTCGGGGGCGTCATCTGGGGTCGGGGCCGCGGGTTTCGGCGGGGACAGCCGTTCAAGTTATTGTACTTTTGCCGCCGTCAGACTTCCGCCCCACGCTTCTTTGACTGGCACCACCGGTCCACGCGGTCCGACCCCCGGGGAGCCACCCACGGGCCCG
>NW_026267150.1:2112023-2113162 GCF_000697945.3 Frankliniella occidentalis
CCCCGGCCCGCCCCCAGCCCGCACCCGGTGTGAGTTTGGGCTCAGACCTCACGCGCCCATAGTGTGCGGCCGCCGTCCCGGGACTAACTATGTGCGATCAAAGTTTGTCGCCAGAGTCCGCCGGAGCCCCAAAACGCACCGGGGAGGAGGACGCTCTCTACACAGGCTGGGGCTGGGGGGCCCCGTGCGGAGGCCCAGTGACCGCACGCCGGTCGCCGGTATGGTCGCGCGGGCACGCCGGAGGCTGATCTGGCACCCACGGGCACCCCTATCTCCTCCCCCTCCCTGGCCCACCAGAATCTCCCGCACACACCGCACCATACGGCGCCGTCACCGGCGGGAGAGCGCTGGAATTTCGATCCCACTCGATCCATCGCGTACACCTCATCGGGAATGTTAGTCGCACGTGTGTTTCGCGCACGTGTCCATCCCCCCCCCCCCCCATCCGAACCCAATACAGGTAAGCGGAAAACAGGACTGTACGATGATGGTTGTTTCCGTTTCTGACATTCTTTGGGAGGAAGTGTGAAATACGGATGACAGTGTAAAAAAATAGTTTCTTATATTTCAAGACCTGGTCTTGGTTGCCCAATTGGCGTTCTCCATAAGATCCGAGATCGGGTCTTGAAAGACAAGAAACTTTTTTCGCCGTGCATCGCTTTAAACACGAACCGAAGCTAACAAAGCTCAGCCATCGAGCCACCCAACCACAGGAGACACATACTGCGCGTACTAGCAGGGTATGGCAATTCACTAATGTATAGTATAGCGACGAACGCGTATATCGGAATTTGAGATGAGAGAGAACCGATGGGGAGGGTAGAAGGGGGGGGGGGCAAATATAAAAGAGATGCGGCCGGTTCGTTGAAAAGAAAGCAGAGGAAATGAACTGTGGCGCTGCTGGCGCTGCCGTTGTGGAGTTTGGACCGTGATTGGACCAGTCTCTCGTCATGCGGTAAAATACGAGCAGGGCGAGTACATCTGTCCCGAAGCGCGAGCGCAAGACCTCATTCCACCACCCCATCGGCCTCGACCCCACGCTCATAAATAGTAAGCGCAAAGTACGAAGGGAAGCCTCTTATATGCGTTCCGTTCTGTTCAGCTGATTCCTTGCTGCTGCTCCTTCCATGCCCCCCCCC
>NW_026267150.1:2113797-2118639 GCF_000697945.3 Frankliniella occidentalis
AAATATTTTAAAAAAGTGATTTAAAAAGACTGACCGGCGTCTTCGAGTGAAAGTATATGACTAGCAAAGTATTCCGCCGTTCAAAAAAACAAACCCCCTTGTCATGTGAGAAGACGGAAGAGTGCCCACCGTGTGTTCCGGGAGGCAGAGGGGCTGCGGAGCGAGGCGTGGGGCGAGTGTGATGAGATGGGGCGCCCCGTCCCGGACCGGCACCGGCGCCGCGAGAGCATACGGTTTGCATTGCGCGCCCGCGGCTTTCAGCTCAGAGTCGGAACAAACGCGCCGCCGCCTCTCAAGGCTCGAAGGGCTTCGAGAGCAAAAGGGGCGGGAGACGGGGGGCAGGGCAGTGCGCGAGGGGGGAGGTAGGGGTCCAACTACTCTGCCTGCGTTAGACCGCGGGTCGGGCCGGGCCGGTAAGTGTTGCGTACTTTGTGGCGGGGCGCGCGCAGTCGGGCGCGCGCGGGGGCAGAGAGAGGAGCCGACCAAGTGTGTGTGTGGAGTAAATCGCCCACCTCCATCTCAACCGCCCGAGTGAAGCTATCCTCCTACCCGGCGAGGCGAGAGAAGGTCGCGGTCGGGTCAGGGAGGAGACGGGCCGGAGGAGGCGCGCTCACGCACAAACGCTTTCGCACGCGTGCCCCCGCACCCGCGTGCGTCCAGCTAGGTCCAGCCCCACGTACGGGCAGAGGGGAGACGAAACGAAACAAGCGAGCCGCCCACCCGCACCCACACCCACACTCGCACTCGCGAAAATAATCTTCTTGTTCACATCGACTGGCAAAGGGCGATAAATTTTGTCCATTGTAAGATTCTTCTGAGCCGAGGGGAAAACGATTGCCAACCTTTCTATCAACCGGATTACGGATTACCCGGATCACCTCTGGAGTTTCCTCCGGGTTACGTTGCATTTTCTCTAGGATTACCCCGGATTACAAAAAAATAAAAACAATAATCACCGCGGATTATCCCGGATTACTTCGATTACATCTGCTGAATTACCCTACGGCTGTCAGCCGGCTTACTTTGGTCGTTTCCCCTTCGAACTCGAACTTGTCCACCAAGATGGCCGCCAACAAATGAAGGCTACAGAGGGGTCGTGCACATAAGCTATCTACAGTTGGACAAATTGACAAAATGAAAAGTTGTCTAAAATGTGATACAAATTTGACCCAACTCGGAATTCAAAATTGCATTAATTTTAAGATGTGCGCTCAGAAGCATCTTGGAAAAACTGGAGTGCAGGTCATTTGAGTTGCCCAATAAGACGAACAAGCAGAATGTATCCTTGAGGAGGTGGCATGGCGTAGTGCAGTCCTAAAACAAAGCAGCAGAACGTAGGCGGCCGCGAGTAGTGGTATCATCCGCATCGGCTCTCGCTCTCGCTTGGCTCTCACTAAACCATGTTTTGTAGAATGTGTAAAAGGAATGGGTCTAGATTACATTAAGGTATTATTCTAGTGTCAAAAAGTGGTTCTGTAAAGTTTGTCTTCGGAAAAGTAAGTTTACACAATCTTCGAACTCGTCCCCGTGTTGTTGTCTAGGTTAGTTTAACGGACATGTGTTATATTGGTACAATCTTAACTCAATGAGAATGACTCTACTGTCGCAATACACGTTATGGTAAGGGTGATGGTGATACCAAGGTGCTAGATGCATAGGCTCGTTTGTTTGAAGCTGTTTGAAATCTAACGACACGCAACCTAACCTCTTCTAGACTGTCGCCCATTTTCTGCTTTGTTTAGGGATGTCGCTCCTCAACGTCACCCGCCACCCCGCCATCGCTACCTCCTTCTTGTTCCACTTTTGGGCAACTAACCTCAATGACAGCAAACGTGTCAATTTCACTGGTACCGGTAAATCAAAGGTAGTACATCCAACCTCTAGAATGAGTTGTTTCATAACAGTAAGAGTTGTAACGTTTTGAAACAAGTAAATTTCGTGCAGCGCGGCCGCGAACTGATGCGTCGTCGCCGCGCCTCTACTGAAGGAGCCGATGCCGATGTGGAGGTGGGGCGTGCTCCCGGAGCACAGTGCACCCCTGGGCCCTGGGAGGGGCGGAGCCGGGCGGAGCCAGGGCGGCGCGCGGAATGCGTGCAGGTGACGCGCCAGGCATGTCGCGGGGCTGTTATGTGGGGGCCGGCGGCCGCCTCAGCCAAGACCTGGGAACAGGGATTTAGGGAGTCCCCGGAACCTACCCACGCCACAATGAGCACCTTACCCCATTCGGTGGCGAGGTGGCAGCGCGTAGTGGGAACCATAACATGCAAATTTTCTCGTGCGTTTCGGTTAAAATGAGTAGTTCTATCGTCTTCGGTGTGAAAAATTAACTCCCTTCCACACTAGTTTTATCAAAAATAACACCAAAATAAGGGCGTTTGAGATATTTTAGCGACTAGAGGCTTCTGCTTTGTTATGGTTCCGCCGAATGGGGTAAGGTGCTCATATGCATTTTCCAGATAATGAATTTAAAAAAAAAAAATTTAGGCGATACACATGGAAATTGAAAGAAATTGTTTGATGTGAAATAGTTTTCCAAGCACGAACAAGTATGTCTTTTAAATCCGGGGTTTGCCTTTGTCTCTGCTGCAGGATGGTGGCCAGGTGAGGACCGGCCGCTGACGCCATGGTGTGCGCAGCACCTTGGTCACCGTGGGGCGCGGCCGGGGTCACCATGGCGCTGCTTGGCGCGGCCGCGGCCGCCGCGCTGCCCACGACGGCGCCGGACCTCCTTCTCCTCGCCACCCCGGGCCTCCTGGACGCCGCCGAGCCGACCGAGGACTTCGGCATGAACGACGAGTACGGCAACTACACCGAGGCCGACCTGATCGAGTTCATGAACCAGTACGACTGGCTCGAGGTGGTGCCCACCATGACCGTGTACTGCCTCATCATGCTCCTGGGGCTGGCGGGCAACGCGCTCATCATCTTCACGACGCAGCGCTACCGCCGCATGCAGTCCACCACCAACGTGTTCCTGTCGTCGCTCGCCGTGGCCGACCTGCTCCTCATCATCGTCTGCATCCCCGTCAAGGTGAGAGAAGCTAAAGCGATCGATTCACGAAGTGGGAAAGAGGGGAGGTGGAAGTTTACTTAAGTCTGCTTCCAATTGGAACTTCTCATAGCCTCTTTTTCACGTTTTTTTTTTGTAAACTAAAATAGCACCCCAAGTCACTTGGGAAGTAGTAAATATTGCGAGGCCACTTCGAGATTTATCTTTACAATTCAACTTCGCGTGAAACTAGCTAGGGTTGATTGCGACGTAAATTGAATCATTCCTCGAACTATTTTGTGTTTCGGGGAAGTTTTCCTTCCCTACCCACTAGAAAGACCCGTTAGTCCATTAACCGGTCACAGTGACAACAAAACACACTTTGCGGTTGATCCTTTGTGCATGCACATGCACAACAAAAACAAAGTAGAAAAAAAAAACACTGCCCTTTCTCACCCGTCGTAGTTTCATTTTTTCCCTTTTCCACACCGTTCGTTGGTATGGTATACAAAGCGGGCAGGAAACGCAGTATAGCACCCTGTCCGCTCGCTTCGTCCTCAAAAAAGTAAATTAAAAAACAACAACATAGACGCAACAACCCAAAGCCCCATCATCGCATCGGGGACGCCATTTTCTCGGAAAATTTTAGGGCGGAAGTAGGGGGTGGTGGCGCGCTGGACCGGCCCGGAGCGGGCGGCCAATCATGAAATGCAGCCATGTGATGAGGGCACTACAGCCTCACCCCCCCCCCCCTCCTCCCACCATGACTTTTATAGGCGCCGGGCTCGTCGTGGGCGAGCAGCTGACCGGCCCCCGGCAAACGCGCGACAACGACGGCGCCGCCCTCCTTCACGCTGCTGCAGCGCAGCGCCCGCGCATGGCTGGCGGGTGGGGGGTGTGAGAGGAGGGAGGAGGGTCGGAGGGCGCTTGTTCTGTTGACGGCGCTCGCCCGCCCTTGTGTGCGAGAGGGAGAGGAAGAGTGAGAGGTACAGGGAGGGAGAGGGAGGGAAGGAGAGAGAGGGAGGGAGAGAGAGCGTGCGGGAGAGGGGGAGACAGATAAAGAGATCGGGGAGGGAGGGGGAGACAGAGAGAAAGTGCTTGTGCTTGTGTGTGCGTGTGCTCTCGCACGATGATCATTTGCAGATGCAAATTATACGGGATTAATGAGCGTGCAGGATGAAGGGCGCGCCCTGCCGTGGCCCTGCCGTAGCGCCGCCGTGGCGCCCCGGCTGCGCGATGGCGGGAGGGCCGCCAGACCATTGTCTACCATTCAGCCGCGCCCCCTCCCCCTCGTCACCTCCCCTCACCACCTCCCCTCACCTCTCTTACACACTCCTCTAATGCCAACGTTCGCACTCTGTCGCGCAGCAGGACCCCCACCCTCTCCGCTCACACTCTCACTTTTGCAGCCGCCGGAGTGTTTCCCGAGCCCCCTCCACCCTTCCACAACACATCACGCTGGATTTAATATTTTCCTGTCGCCCTGGTCGGCGCGGGGCGGATACGGGGGTGCGATGGGGTGGATACGGCGCGTTGTCATGCGACTGACGCCACATTACAACTCGGCCCATGGAGGATATCCATCGCGGCCGGGCGGCTTCAGACTGTCTCTGGTGGTTTAGACATCTGCTGCCGCACGCAATGTCAGAGGGAAGGGCTGCCACCGTAGGGCGCCGCGGGGTCCAACCGCGGAGGACGCAGGGTTCCACAGGAGGGTGCCGCGGGCTAACCCCGAAATTACGTGCATGTGCGAAATGCGTCGCGAAAAGGATGCGTCGTAAAACGGCGATTACGCTTTCTTCTCGGCTCGACGCGCCCCTGCCACGCCCCGCCACGCCCCGCCCCGCCCCGCC
>NW_026267150.1:2121385-2128281 GCF_000697945.3 Frankliniella occidentalis
GAGGAGCGCCTGCCGAGGCAGGGGTAGGCAACCCGTCGGCCATGGACGTCCGCAGTTGTCACACTCGGCCATCCCGTCGGCCGGCCGCGTTCGAGGAACACGCCCTCCCGCTCGCGATGTCCGCAGTTGTCACTCCTGACCCTCGGGACCCAGGTCATGTCCGCAGTCGTCCTAACGCCATTCGAAGTAACCCGATGTTATCCTGGGCAACTTTTTTGGTAATCCGGGGTAATGCTAGAGAAAAAGCAACGTAATCCGGAGGGTGCTCCAGAGGTAATCGGGGTATAATCTGTAATCCGGCTGACAAGTTTGACAGTCGTTCTACTGCGGGATTAAGGCACCAGCATACGGTAATCTTGAACTTGAACCTCGCGGGTGACGTTGAATGGATGAATGGGGCCGTTCCGACTCCTGTCGTGTTGTTGTTGTTGTGCCACGCGTCGCTCCGCCGCCACCGTGCCGCCCGGGGTGAGGCCCTTGAGGGTGCCGCAGACCACTTCAGAGCGCGCGCCTAGAGCCTCCGCGTCACCGTCACGCCCAGCGCCACGGCCCGTCACACGGCCCGTCACACGGCCACACGCGTCAAAAACACAAACGCCGCTCTGATTAGCGAAGCAAGGCTGTGGCTGGAGGGGGCGGCTTGGTGGGCCGGAGACGGGCTGGGCGGGCCGGGGCTCAAGAACGCGCCGCATAGCAGATTGGCGGGAGTTTTTAAAAACGCCAGGGCTAAACGAAAAGCCGCACCACCACCGACCGGGGATGAAAGCTTCCGTTTCCTTTTTAATTCCGGAAGTGCCCTCTGACCGCCCCGAGAGGTTGTGTGATTTGAGCCCGGCCGAGGCTTATAGGCCAAACCGCGGCGGCAGGAATACTATGGTGAACGTGCGCCCGGGGCGCGTTCCACGTGAACGAAACCGTTCCCCTCGAGATCCACTTAGACGCATAACGAGATAGCGGTCGCTCTCGATTGTTTTGATGATTCCTGGAACTCGCAGAACACAGATTCACCAGATTTGGTCGTGCCAAGCAAGTCTGTGGCATAGGGCACATCCCCGTATCCCCCGCACACCCTCTGGAAGCCCTTTTCTCACCACACGACACGTGGCTCGTGCTGTTGGGTGTTGGTCGGTGGTGTGGTCCTGGCCTGGGTGGTCACCCCTTAGCCTCAGCACTCCAACAACGGTCTGTCCGGACCTCATCGGCTTTCAGGCTGGACCAGGCCGCCTTCCCCCGCCCCGCGCCCGGCTCGGAGTGGCCCGGCCCTCACTGTTGCGGCTTCTGATGGCCAGGGCGTCGGGGCAGGCGTGCGGGAGTGGCAAGGCGTGGATTCTGCTCCCCGGAGGCGGGGCGGGGTGTGGTCTTCCAGCACCCTCCTCTCTCCTCCCGTCGCCCCTCACTTTCCCTCTCCCTCCTTTCACCCCTGCTCTCTGGCATTTACTTTCGCCCGGTCCGCCGCTGATTACCAAGTCACTAGGCCGGCCTCGGCCTCAGCCTCGGCCGCTCCAAGAGCCGCCTCATGCAGGCCGGGGGCCTTCCGTGGCGCGGGCCGGGCCGGGCGCAGCAGGCTCAGGAGAGAGAGAGAGAGAGAGAGAGAGAGAGAGAGAGAGAGAGAGAGAGAGAGAGAGAGAGTAGAGTAATCACGCTGATCCGTCTGCTCGGCTATCCGGCTCCCCAGCTCGGCCACGCGGGGAAACGAATCCGAGGGAGGACCCCCTCTAAAAGAAAAAGGTTTAAACAGTTGTCAACTGAACAAAATGAAGATACAATCTGCGGATTTTCTCGACTTGTCCATCTGGCTGGATAGTAGTGTGATGATGTGGCCTTCAACTTCAATATCCCCAACTCGTCCCCCCATCCGTTCCCCTACAGCCCTGCTCGAATGGAACATGACCCCCAAACATGAAGCCTCGCTGCACTGCTCCCCCGATGAAGATCAAGTGTCCGGGCGGCCTTTTCAATGCCACGACCCCAACAAACATCAACCATCGTTATCGGAACATGGAAAGTTTCCGGCGGTGGGGGCAGAGAGGCGACGCTTTCGCACCACCGCTTTGCCGGCACTGCCGGCTCTGCCGCCCCTACGCCCTGTCGCGTGAGGGGGGTCCGCGTCCACGGCTGACCAGCGGGCGGTCAAGCGGCCCGAGCAGAGGGGGGCGAGCGCGGGGGCGCTTACTCGAATAACGAATCGATATTTCTCTCCCGACCGACTCGATATTTAATACGTGAGTGGTAAATTTATGGCACCTATTCGTCTCGCCATAAAAATCATTTTTACGGGTGCGAGGCCCACTTTGTCGCCTCGGCCCCCCGTGCGTGCCGCAGCGACCGCCTCTCATTCGACTTATTAGATGGCCGAATTATGTATTTGATTGGAGTCAGTTCAACTCTGTCTTTTTTTCGTGTTTTTTTTTGTTGTTATTTTTTTCTACGACACTCCCGCACATTGAGGCAAACGAAAGCAAAGCCTGGACCTCTTTGACACACAACGTTATGAAGGAGTTGTGTCTCTCACTCAAGGGTGTCAGGTGTCTGGGTGGGCGGGGCGAGGTCGGGCGGGGCTGGGCCGGGCAAGACGGGCCCCAAAAGCGTCAGGCTTGGCGTGGCAAAGGGCCACGGCCTGCGGGAGGGCTTCAATTAAGTCCCTGCTCGCCCTATAACAGGAAACGGCCTCGTGTGGGTGGAGCAGTGTAGCACGCACCGCAGCGTGAGCGAGCGTGAGCGCTAAAGATTTCATTTCATCCCTGCTCTCGCCTTCGCGCCAGCCTGGGCGCGCTCCGGCGGCTTGTTCCAGCCGGTTCCAGCACCTCCTCCCTGCCAAGTCACTGGTGAAAAGTGAGAAGGGCGTAAGTTCACGGACTTCCCATTTATTTATATTTATTTATTTATTTACTTATTTATTATTATGTCCCATAAGCAAAGGCTCGTACAAAGGGAAATTAAAAATTATGACAGTTTATAGCAGGTGGTGCTGATGGACAGTTTACACATAATTATTAAAAGACTCCATTTGGACTTACGCCCTTTTCACTTTTTACCAGTGAAGTCTCGCATAGTGTAAACTAACGGAATGTAGTCTCGCATTAAAAACTGGCATCACCTCCTGCATCTAGATTTTCAGACCGCGCACTGTGCTTCCGCGTGACATTGCCGCTCCCCCTCCCCTTTCCCCTTGCCCGGAGGAAGATTGCCCAAGGGTCGACGCGACGCCTTCCTCTGGCGCAAAGGCGGCGGGGTTGGCACGTGGCTCGGCGTGGAGCGGTTTGTTTCCGCAACGACAAAGCCGGAAGGAGCGAAATAATGGCAAACAACCAAGCGTCGTTGTTTTATCCCGCGAGAGCAAGGCATGATCTCTCCATGTCGGGGGGAGACGTTCCCTTCGCCCCAGCTCCTCTTACTGCTGGCAAGCGGCGGAAGCAGGCGAGATCTGTCGAGATCCCGCGCCGACGACGACGATTTGGGAGTGTACTGAACCGAGAACAATGAGACAAGCGCTAATGCGGGAGGAGCCAGACTCCCGACCCGACCAGTCACGAAGCGATTGATTCAGAACTACAATAAGGAGTCGAACGGAAAGGACTAGTATAGGGGTTGGCAGAAACGTTTCGCGCTTGATGTGCGAGCTCTTGAGGAGCACTTGAGCTGGCGACTAGTGTTGAGCTTTAACCAACCGTCGTGACAGAGGAGCGGGGCATTCCTTCCATTGTGATGGGATTGCTAATGAGCAGGAAGCCACCTCGTCGCTGCGTGCAGCGTGCCCCGATGATCGCGTTTCCTACGTGAAGACCATAGACCATGTTACTGATTGTGTGCCACCCTGCTTGCAAACCTCGGATTGCTTCAGCAGAAAATATTTTGAAAAAACTAAAGCGTTAACGCTTTTAGAATTAACACCCCTGGAAAGGTGTTAAATCACACCTTTGTTTTGCCGCTGAACGCGACATGTCCTGACTCCCCATCTCAAGACGCGTCCAGCGTCCATTCATGTTCTGTACGAAGCCGTAGCACCCCTCAGTCGCTCACAAATCACGTGACGTGCGGACACCCTTTCCTGGGGAAGTGCCCCATTCGAACACATGAGGCAACAGTGGCCTCGCGTCATCGATGGCAGACGACGTGTCATGTGCAGTGCGCACTACGGCTATCGACACACGAATGTGCGCTTTCCCCCCCGTGGTCTCTTGTTCTCACTCAACCGAGAAACAGACAGCATAAGCTACGAGGAATATCGGTGGTCAGCAAAAACCGATCGCCAGAAAAGTGTTTCCTTAAGGGGTGTTAACCTTTAAGCACTTTAAGAAGGCAAAAATTTGTGGTTTTGCGAGGGCCCACCATGGAATTCCTGAGAACGAAATGGGTTAGACAGACATCGTGGTTAGTTTGGGGTTTATTTACAGTGAACTTTCCATGACAGAAAAGATCCGAAAAGATCACATCACGGTAACACGTAAAGAGGCCCAGTTCCTTCTCAGGTATTTATGGTGGGCCCTGATGGGACCAAACATTTTGCATCCTTAAACTGCTTAAAGGTCAAACCCCCACAAAAACACACGAGGAAAATTTTTCCATCTTCAGAAGAATTCCATTGTACGCCAACGATTGGCTGGTATACTGAACTATTTTCATATCATTCCTGCCGTACTGCCAATAGCATGTTGATCTGAAATTACCAAATTTTCCGGGGGAAAAATCGGAAATAAATCCGACATCCCCGGGCGCGCCGGCCGCGCCGGGCCCAGGCAGGCTGCTCGGGGCGCCCGCCTAACCCCGCGGCATTATATTATAGCTCACCATTCTTGTCCCCCGCGGGGCCTGGCCCGGGGCCCGGGCGGGCTGCGTCTGCCTCTCAAGTCGAGTCAGCCCGGGCCGACTTCACAAGGACAAAGGCGCCAGGCGAGCGGGGAGCGATCACGGCCGCTGGGACACGGCAGTGTGACGCTCTGCTCCCAGATGGAGGCCATTCTGTCTCCCTCGCGCTCAGCAGCGATACAGGGGGCAATGCTAGTTCGTCGTCGTGTGGACAGTAAAAACAAAAGGCCGGCCGCGACGCTGCTGCACCCAAAAAATCGTTTCCTTGAGAAAACATTAGGAAATTTTTCTCTTTGTTAAAAAGAAATTTATTTTGTTTAGTGACAAAAAATTCTCGAATTAAAGACTTTTCCTTCAAGAAAGAAAAAGGTTTTTTTATGCTTTGTTAGATCAATTTCGCCGATTCAAGGCTAATTCTAAAGAAATTCTCTAGTTTCAAGGAAACAATTTTCTGGGTGTGTGCCGCGCGTCGGAGCTGCAGTCAGTGACAGCTAGGGGTGACGCGGGGCAGGATGGGGCGGCCCGGAAAGAGAAGAGAGGGGGTTGGGGTGGAATGTAGCCCGATCGCACCGAGCCAAAGCGATCCGCGTATCAGTGCTGCAGCGCGACAGGATGAGGACCGGCAGATGGAGTGGAGGGGGTCGGAGGGGGCCCGATTTATGAACGAATGTCCACATAAATATTATCTCTGGAGCGGCCCTCGCCCTGCAACCCCGCCTCCGGCGTCCACCCCTGCAAGTTGTAACTGTCGCTATCTGCCGCGGACACTTGGGAAGAGCCGCTGGTCTTGTAGTGCCGAAACTCTGCCGGTGCGGAGACTCCGAGCTGGGGCCCGCGGGCCTGGGGGAATCCTCGAGCGGCGCACCTTAAGAAAGAACGCGAGCGAATGCGCGCTTATTCGCTTATTGCTTGCTACTTATTTCTAGGCCTGCCGTTCGCCGTTTTGCCTGTGTGTCTTCGGTCGGCCGATTTGCGGCCGTTCGGCCGCAGGGTGGTCAACCCACCAGGGGGGTGAAGGGTTCCGAGGTTAACAACCCGATTGATCCGATTGGATGGGAAAAAATTGGTCCCGGATAAGCTATAAATTGGCTTTGGCTGCCCACGCACCGAATGAAGATACTGGGAAAGAGGGGTGGACTTAGTCGTACAAGCAAGGGCAACGGGCAAAACGGAATGCTCGAAAATTGCTGACGAATTCGGTAAGAGCATGCCGATACAGGTCCCTTATTGGTAGCTGCCTCTGACATGAGAGAGTTACTTCCGGAGCAAGTAGGCGATGAGTTAGAGCAGAAAAGAACAACAATAGAACCGAATCGATTCGGTTCTGTATTGCGTCGGTTGCCATAGCCGAGCAGCAGGGTATGCCGGCACAGCTTGGTCGTGACTGCATCGGCTCCGGGTCAGGTAGCAAGCGATGCGGAAGTGAAGAGAGGACAAGCAACGTGCGAGCGAGGCGAGACCAGTGCGCCAAATGGAAATATGGTCAAAAAAAAGCGCGACCAGCAACTACAGACCCCTCTGAACCCTCGCTGTCTGTCCGATGGTCTGTCTTGTCTGTCTTGTCTCCCACTCTTACGCCCGGGCCCTGACGCACATGGAAGTCCGTTGGCCGCAAAATGAAAAAAAAAAAAAAAAAAAAAACACCACAAACAACATCGATAGTACCGGGTGTAACTGTGAATGCGCAGCAGTGTTGCGGGTTTGCTTACCCAATTCGCCCGTAAGGCGCCATGGCCCCTGCAGCCCTGGCGGGTATGCAATCCCGCAACACTGCTGCGCATTCACAGTTACACCCGGTACAATCCTTGCATCATTCCCCGTAGGTAGGTCGCTGTGGCGCCCACCCACGCTTGAATGCAGACAGAGGGCGGCACTGCTTACCCAGAGTACCGGCTGGGTGAGTGGGTGGAGAATGGGAACGCGTCCAAGCGCAGCCCCTTGAGGCCCGGCCTGGCGAGCCCCACTGGACTCCCCTCTGAGCTGGCCTCTCGGGCCACGCGCTGCTGCACCGCCGCTCCCACGTGCATCCTCCGCTCATCCTCCCGAGCCGCACCATCAGCCCCGCCATCATCCTCACCATCAGCCCCCAC
>NW_026267150.1:2128556-2132212 GCF_000697945.3 Frankliniella occidentalis
GCCATCAGCCCCGCCATCAGCCCCACCATCAGCCCCGCCACCAACCCCGCCTCCAGCCTCGCCGTCAGCCCCACCATCAGCTCGCGCGTGGCGATGGTGGCGGCCGATGAGAGGGACGCTCTGCAAATGGAATAATAATAAAACAATCACTCTGACGGTCGCGCTGGTTGCGCTGGTGTAGCGGCTGTGGTGTCCTCTCTCTTTTCCCCCGTGCGCCTCCAAACACGCTGCTGCCGCAAGCCTGTTCCGAATACCAACGCTGGGGGAAATATTATTGCTTGACATGCCTTACTACCAAAAACCCCTCCTCTCTCTGCCGCCACTGGTGTTTCGCTCCGACCTCTCTCCTCACCCTCCCGCTCCCTACGAGAGCGCTCTGGGTGCTCATGGGACCCCCCCCCCCTCCTCGCCCCACCCCGCTACTGGAGCCTGCGGGAGAATCTAATTAGTCTCGAACGCGCGGCAAGGATTTCATACAGAAGAAAAATAATAATGTCTGAGTGCGGTCCGAGCGGCTGCTGCGTCAGCAGGACCCGTGGTTCTAATTATTATCATCATCAGTATTATTATTATTGTGATTCCCACAGGACCAAATGCCCTACACCAGACTTTTGCCCCTCTCCCTCTCGTCTATCGCTTTAAATGATAAAAAATCAGAGAACGCGCGCGAAATAAGAGACTCTGGCACGCGAGGGGGAAGCGCGAGCCTTGTCGCGTATCGGCTGACTGTAAGGAGCCCCTTGTGAGCGACACACATAACAGTGACAACCCCCGGGAGCAGCCGCGACGCGACGCCCGTCTTGCAATTCGATCCCTGCTCCGCGTCTTGCGGATCTCTCGAAGCCTGCCACGCCTCGCCTCGCCTCGCCCGGCCCGCGCTGTGTAACTGAACGGCACGGAATACAAACACGCCGCAAAGCGGTCGGCTGCTGCTTCTGCTGATGCCCGGGCATTGTTATCTCCCAACGACCGCGAGCGCGCGGCTCGGCCTCGGCTCGGCCGCACTCTCCTCCCTCGGCCCTGCTTTACACTGCTTTGCACGCCGCCCCGACGACCTTGGCGGGGTGGGTCTCGGTGGGGGCGCCTCTCCCTGCGCGCCCTGCTCGGGGAGCACCGGCCCGTAAGTGGCCCCCGCCGCCGCCGCCCACCCTCATCGCATAAACGGCGCGCGAAGAATCCCTCGAGCTCCGGCACTCGTCAACCACCGCGGCGGCGCGAGCGGAGCGCCCGGAGAAGACTGTTTTACAGACTCGAAATGTTCTGATGAAATTTTACAGTATTAAAATGTGTGTAGTCCTGAGCATGTAGCGTCGGAAGGGTTGCCGACCGTCCGCGTGGTTATTTTCTCTTCATCGCATTTTCAAGGAGTCCTCTCAAGTCAGCGCGAAATATACCAGCTGGTCGGCTGTACCGCACGCACGAGTGCGGGCGGGCTTGCCTATCGCCCTTGCCCACGGCGTCTTACGGGTAGGCAATAACCCGCCCGCACTCGTGCGTGCGGTACAGCATAACTACAGAAGTGAGCGGGATTAATCAGCCACCTCTGGGAAACCGCCCAACCGGGTCCAGTGCTTGATAAAATGAAGAGGGAAAAGTTTTCCTCCTGTTAGAGACAGTCTTGGGGACTGCCTGAAAAAGAAAATCGGTTCTATAACCGCACGATTTTCATGTGGGAGGAAAGAGGTGGGTTCCACCTGGGCCGCAGGCCTCCGCCAAGCGACACCTTCAGGTCCGTGGCACTTTCTTCGTCGGGCGGCGGGGGCGCGGCTTGTGGTCCAAGAGTGTCTCCGATATGGTCGCGGGTTGTCTCCAGCTCCCCCAGCAGCCTCTCCAGCCCCCCTAGACGCGCACGACGCCTGGAAGTATAACGGCGGCGTGCGGACAACTTTTAATTCGTCGGCCGTTGCCGCTAAGTTGCTTGATATATCGCCCGGACGGCAGGGGTGGGTGCGGCGCGGGGCTGGGGCTGGAGGGCAGCGCGGGTGGCGCGGGGGCGTCCGGCTGTTCAGCGCGAGGACGCGTCGCAGCCGAGCAGGCAGGCGCCAGTTGGAGCTGAGCGCGGCGAGGCGAGGCGAGACGAGGAACACCCATCAAGATAACCCGCTCCTGCTTCTGGCAACGGACGAGTCTCAGAAATAGTTGTTTGGAAGACATTCCACTTAGGAGTTTAGTTGGCATCCCTCCGCATGCCGTCGCTCTGTCACTGTAAATGGAAAGAAAAAGAGAACCTTTTTTTTTTTTTTTTTTAAAGTCGTACTGGATGGCCCATTTTTGTGCCAGGACTTCAAATAGTGAATGAATTTAGCACAGAACTTATACTCTGAAATACAGTTCAGACCGTCTTATAAACATTGGCCCTATTTGTAAAACTAAGTAGATTACAGTTGGACCGTAAACTGAAATAGGATGCTGACCTTAAAATAACATTCCGGTCGTATGTTCGTCCATACCTTAAAGAGACGTGCCGTTGTGGTGCGTTTTTCCTCTAACAGTGTGGCCAGCCCCCGAGCCGCACGTGCCATGGCTGGTGCGAATCCAGTGGCTTCAAGCACGGAGTCTGCAGTATTGCAGATTTCTTCTTGCGTTTACGTGGAGGAACTCAACTCTTTTTTTTGACGTACAAGAGGGATTCCTGTTGGCTCGCCGATGCGAGAGGATCGGCGCGCTAGGATCGCGATGCCCTCGTTGAGCTCCGCGTTTCCACTGGTTCACACTCAGTCTCTCCTCCTCGGTCCCGGGAACACTTGGGAGGCAAGTATGAGACCGCTCATCAAGCATTCATTGTGATCCCCGATTTAAAGGAATACGCAAACAAACAGCGCCCGTGTGTAAGCTCATCGAAAAGTCAGGAGTGGGTGGGGGCGGCGGGCGTGGCTGCAAGCAACCGCTGCCAGTGGCGCGCGGGGGCGGCTCCTGGTTCCTGGGGCCCTACGGCCGGACGAACTCACCAAACCAACGAAACGAAGCAATCTCCGCCTCGTGTTTTATTCGTCACGGCTTCCCCGCCGCCGCAACACGTTTCAACCGAGGAAGTGCAGCCTGTTAACGCAAACACCCCTTTTCCTTGTTTTTTTCTTTCCTTGCTGGTTACGTTCTACTTTTCGCCTAGTCGAATCCGTGGGAGCGTGGGTTAAATCTCCTCCACCCTCTTTCACTCCCCCGTCTATCCCGCTCTCCCCCTCCTCTCTGTTTAAATACTAAAGCGGTCCTGGGAGTGGGAAGCTTGTGGCATGTGCGGCATGAGCTAGAGGTCCGGCCGATCACGAGAGCTTTATTTGAGCGCGAACGACCTTTGACACGGTCGCACCGAGGACAGAGGGAGTCGTGTATAAATTAAAACGGCTTGGCGCTCACACACACACTCATACACATATACACTCACCGACACTCACCGCAACCCACCTCCCCCGCCAAGCAGGTGGTGAGTGCTCGGGGACAGGGAGGCCACCGACCCCCTGCTCGCCGCTGCTCGCCGCTGCTCGCCGCTGCTCGCCGCTGCTCGCCGCTGCCGCGTCCTGAACTCGCTGGACTCGCGACCGGGCGCGGCCCGCGACACGCCGCGACACGCAGTACCGAGTTAACACCGAAATGCTTTTTGGCAGCTGCGCGACCGCAGCTTTCGCCGCGCCTTCAATGTTTCACGAAAACGCCCCCCC
>NW_026267150.1:2136472-2137601 GCF_000697945.3 Frankliniella occidentalis
CCCGGCCCCAGCCCCGCCCCCGCACGCTCCAGTTTGCCCGAGACACACCACAGGGTATTAAATGCGGGGGAGCGGCGGAGCGAGTGTGGAAAGAGTCACCTGGGTTGGAGGTGGCCATGGAGGGTACCGGCCACCAAACCCACCGAGAGAGTGGAGCGCGAAGGAGAAGAATCCGAGGGACAGCAGCAGCATCAGCGCGGCGCCAGCAGAGGCCCCGCCGCCCGGAAGTGCCAAGCTGCCGTCATTTGTTTCCATAATCTGGTCGCATATCAAATTTCCTGCACCGTTTAATAACGGGACGCCGAGATTAACGGCCTTAAGCGGGGTTGTTGATGATGGGCGCGGCAGGGGCGGCAGGTGGGCAGGGGGTGCACGCCCCGCCACGCCAGGCCCCGGGGGTGACGTCTCTCTCCACGCCATTCCCCGCTACACTGAACGCGCGAGGATAATTATTCGTGCCAATTATTCGAATATGAAAGTAGTTGTCCCAATAATTGTATTTGCGAGCAAGAGTGATTATGTGTGCTCATGCATGCGTCATATGAATGACTTCATGCTATGCTGACGTGTACATGTGGACAACCCCTCATCTGCCTGGCTGTGTATACGCACAACGGCACGCCCCCGCTGCACTGGTGCAGGAGCTGCTGCCCCTCGAGGGCGGCGCTGCTGTCCACTATGGAAACGCATTCCATCCCACGCGGCACATCAAAGTCTGGAGCCTTCCACAGGCGCTCCTAATGGCTAATGCAGCCCCCGCGGACCCGCCGGGCGTGGGGGCGTGGGGCGTGCTTATAAAGTTGTGGAGCTGGCGGAGCACTCCCTCCCTGGTAAGACCCGCTCCCGCCTCTCGCTGAACGCCCCTCCCCCCCTCCCCCCCCGCTCTGCCAACGGTCCACACGGCGGCGCCGCGCGCACGTCTTGCCCAGCAGCTTCCAGCAGTCTGAGCAGAGTACGTACACAAGAGGCGAGCTTCCGGGCGGGCCGGGCGGGCCGGGGACCACCTCGTTACCGAATTCGATTATGTAAATTCATTGCTACTCGCCCTTTGGCGCGCGAACACACACACACACACACACACATCAACTCGTACCGTACACATGCATGTGCCCTCTCTCCCTTTCCCTCC
>NW_026267150.1:2137672-2140443 GCF_000697945.3 Frankliniella occidentalis
CCCCCCTCTCCCTCTCTCTCTCTCTCTCCCCCCCCTCGCTCTCTCTTTCACAACACACACACACATACACACACTGACACGCGCGTGCGTGCGCGCAAGGGTTCCGAACTGGCACGCCAGCCTGCTAATAGGGCTGTACCGCCCTAACAACGCGTTGTGTGCATCCCGCAGGCCGAGCAGCTGGCCGCGCTGGCCGCGCCGGCCGGATGTAAAAGTCTTGCGACTCGCCTCCCTGCAGACCCTGGTCCGGACTGGTAACAAGCTGGTAATGGTCGCCGCGGTCGCGCTGTCCGCAGCCTCTGCTGAGCAAACGAGGGAGTCTCGGACTCTCAACAAAATATTGTAATATTGCAATTTTACAAAAGGACTAATTTTTCTTTTCGGAATTTCCGATTAAAATGTAATTGCAATATTCTAAACACTTGATGGCCCCTCAGCAAAATAAAAAAAAAAACTGTACCCAAGAAAAAGTTCCTTTGATTTCACGTCAAAACCTGCTCCCGTTGTTCCAAAGAAAATTTTAAACTGTGATAATTTAAGGGTGTGAATGTTTCTCTGAGGGTGGCTAAAGATCGAGCTAAAGATGGTACTTTAAGAAAATCTGGTGTTTCCCTTTTTTCGTTGTAATAAGAGCTAGCCAGGGCTGGCGGGACACGGACCGCGGGGGACCGCGCCGGCAGTGCAAGGCAAGACCCTGTAATTACATCGGATGGGAGGGCAGCGCCGCCTTTGTACAACACAGCAGGGGGTGGGCGGGGACTCGGGCGGGGACCGGCGGGGCGGGGTGGGGTCGCGAGACGCCAATCTGTTGACGCACCCCGCCCGCCTCCCGCATCGTTTATGAAAGCCAGCCGGACGTCGACTTTCCGCCCCACCCCCTTGTTTATTTTTATGTTTATTTTTATTTTTGCCGCCCAATGTGGAGGGGGGGGGGATTGGGAGGGGCAGCGGAGGCTCAAGATGATATTGCTGCCGTGGGAGAGTAGTAGATTTAGAGCAAGAATTTTGCGGCCAATTATTTCGCCTCTTTCAGAAAAGAGAAAGAAGAAAAGAGAAGTGCCCGAAATGGTTTGCGGATGCGCAACCACCAATTATCTGTCCTGGCCCCATTCCACTTCTTTGCACACAAAAAGGGAGAAACCAGAATACTGTATTGATTTGTGATGCTGTAAATACCTTTATAAGCGCTTGTCATGCAACAATAATTGATTTACTATCAGAAATGGGGCAAGCAGTATAATCGTGAGGGGAGGGGACGCCGCCCGCGCCCAGCCCCGCGCCCTGCTATATGGACCGATTTAAGGGACGACATGGGCCTTTAACGACGCCCTTCCGCACGCCTCACTTCTGCTGCTGCCCCTTTCTATTTTATTATCGGCATCGGTGCGGGCCGCCGTGGAGGCGATATGGGGGAGGTGAAGGTACGGGGAGGGGAGAGCCTCCTGGACAGCTGTGTTCGGGGCGGGAGCGGTACCTGGGTGAGACTAGAGGCAGAGCGTGGGCCAGTGGGCGCACTCGGCGGGGGTTCCGTCTGGTCTGCCCTGCCTGGGGCTGCGGCCGCGACAGAGAACGGTTGGTTGTTGGTTGTTGTTATCCCCGGCGGATGGAGCGCGCGTAGGACGGCTCTATTTGTTTCCCCAGCGGCAGGACCGGCAGGACCAGGCCAGGAACGCCCCGCAGGGGGGTCGCTTCCGCGCTGGAGGGAAGTGATCAGCCGACTATCGGGCTCATAAACAGGACGACTAAGCCCGGCGCGGCTCGCCGCCCGCAGGGACAGCAGGGAGCCCAGGCTGGGGCTCAGCCCCTGGCTTACCGTGGCGCTGCGGGGTGGAGCTAGGGGCAACGAGACAGCTCTTTCCGCTGCGCACCTCTACGTACAGATTGACACCATAACGAAACTCGCTCCCCCAGCCCCTGAACACCTCGACCCCACCCGTCTCGGGGCCAGACTCACGACTTTTCCTGCCTCTCCAACCAGCGAACCGCCCCACGCCCCCTACCTTCTCCCCCTTTCACGTCATACCCATACCCCTCACCCGGTCCCCGGCACAGTTGGTTTTATCGCCCAGACGGTACGGTGTACGGGGCTCGAGCGCACAATGTTGCACTGCAACGGTCGGTTTCCGAGCTCTCCGTTTTCCTGCTAGCTGTTCTGCGAGAGAGATTTTCTAGAGAGAAACACACACACACACACACACACACGCATACACACACACACACACACACGTATTCAGCTACAAAACAAACAAGAACCATGCCAATGCCATGCGTATTAACGTCTCTCGCGAGGTAAAAACGAGTGGTCCGAACGGGTCTGCTGTAGCATGTTCGTTCTGCTTCGGAAAAAAAGTTTCCAACACACCACCCCTCTTCAGAGAGTGCAACATTTTCCAGAGCTGCGTCGAGTCCATCCTTTTCGTTGCACCTAACGATGCCTTCAATCGGGGCATTCTGCGAACTGGTTTGCTTCTGATCTATTCACTGCGATATCGAGAAGCCACCTGAAACGTCCCGATCTTCCCCCCCCCCCTCGTCCTCCCTAATCCACCGCCTTGCATTCTGGGAATGACTATAAGCCGGGTCTGAAGTTGAAGTTGAAGAAGAAGCTTACTGTCAGGTTCGCCACCCCTGCAAGGCACTGCTCCGCCGCCCGCGGGATCAATCGCAGCCCACACAGTGCTTGAGAGAGCGCACGGACAAAGGGTGCTACCATCACAATGGTTTGCGCCATGGGTGCGACCTAGTGTGAGCGTGTGTGTGAGCGGGGGGGG
>NW_026267150.1:2140493-2144447 GCF_000697945.3 Frankliniella occidentalis
TTTTTGAATTGGACGAGATTGCGACCTTTCGTTATAAGACTTCCTACGACAGGTGTTGCTCTATGATGTCTAGATCGGACTTCTGCTGTGGCGTGGGTGGACCGCTGGACCGCCCCCGCGCTATATGGCCAGCGGCTGCGGGCAGGGATAGGACTCCGGTCTGGCGCGGGGGTGGCAGAGAGGGTCGGCGGCCCCGGCCGCTCGCGGCTCTAATGCGATTGATCGCGACCGGCCCAACGCCGCCCACCGAAGCAGCAGCAGCAGGCCAAGTTGGCCGTGGTGACGAAGTTAATGACGCAGGTCGGGACTCAATCTGCCCCCTCCCCCTCCTCCCCCTCTCACCGCTTTCCTTCTCCGTCTGCCGCCGGCAGATGTTTCCTCCGCGTACGTCAGCTCCAGAGCTCTGCAAAATCGCCTTCCGAGACCGACCGCGCCAGGCCGCCTCGGTCTGCGCAGGCCGCCTGCCAGCCCGTGAGAAAAGGATTGTCTGAATACAGTATGGACTACGCCTGGATCGTGGCTGGTTGCGCAGATAATCCGCAGGCCTATTCCATAGTGTTGTAAGTGTTGATCAAGGTGTCATGCAGCTGAAATCCAGTCGACATTCAGTTCGCAGCCAGGCGCGATCGCCGTGCCTTACTACGGCTGAGTCCCACCTGAGACTCGACTGGGGTCTCTCTGGATCTGGCCTGGATATGGAACAAATCCATGCATTTCTCAGAACACATCCAGGACAAATCCAGTCGAGACCGAGGCAGCTCAAAGAAAGAGAGAAACTGAAAATCAATTCGCCTGCCCGGTGTCGAACCTTCGACCGAGGGACGACAGTCCAAGACGCTATCCACTGGGCCAGAGCGGATCGTTGGAGGCGACGGGCAGCGCACCGGTGTGGTTCATCCGGCTTGCGGCAGTAGCAAGCGGTGGCCAGCGGCGACTGGCCAGCGAATGTCACCGGTGCGCTGCCCGTCGCCTCCAGCGATCCGCTCTGGCCCAGTGGATAGCGTCTTGGACTGTCGTCCCTCGGTCGAAGGTTCGACACCGGGCAGGCGAATTGATTTTCAGTTTCTCTCTTTCTTTGAGCTGCCTCGGTCTCGACTGGATTTGTCCTGGATGTGTTCTGAGAAATGCATGGATTTGTTCCATATCCAGGCCAGATCCAGAGAGACCCCAGTCGAGTCTCAGGTGGGACTCAGCCGTAGTAAGGCACGGCGATCGCGCCTGGCTGCGAACTGAATGTCGACTGGATTTCAGCTGCATGACACCTTGATCAACACTTACAACACTATGGAATAGGCCTGCGGATTATCTGCGCAACCAGCCACGATCCAGGCGTAGTCCATACTGTATTCAGACAATCCCTTTTTCACGGGAGGTGAGAGGTGAGGAAGGGAGCCTCCCCGCTGTCTCCGCTCCTCACCTCTCGCCTGGGCTGGCGGCGGCTGGCGGCCTGCGACAGACCGCGCGGCCTGGCGCGGTCGGTCTCGGAAGGCGATTTTGCAGAGCTCTGGTCAGCTCCTAACTCGCTCGACGACCGGCTATAAACTTCGCGGCGACCAAAAGCGGGTCGCGTCGCCGCGGCCAGGACCGCCACCCGGCCAGTTCCGCGAACACGCGCCGGCCGTGTTTGTGTTGGGACGTTTTATCATCCGCTGGAAGGCAGCCGCAGGGTGGTGGCGGTGCGAGCGGCCGCCTGCCGTGCGGAGGGTAGGCAGCCGGCCCTACGCGCGTGCCCGCCCGGCGGCCCGCCGCGGGGTGACGGGCGGCGCTGAGGGGGCAGAGGCAAGTGACTGCGCTGCGCTTGAGCCTCTCGGCTGACAAGGGAACCTTTTCAGGTGTAAATCTCCGATTTCGCTGAAACTTAGAAAATTTGAAGGTTATTTATGTAGAAATCGGATGGCGCTTGAAATTTTTCCTGAACCTCACAATTAGTTTTCCCCTATATAGGGGTGGGAGTACGGTTTTTATGCATGGTTTTTATGATATTTTTTGTAAAATGTAAGGCAGTGTTCTAAGGGGTAACTCATCAAAGTAGCGCCCTTTGGGCCAAAATTTTGTCCGTTTTGCTCTATTTTGTACCGTTAAGGCGGCAGAGGGATATTTGGGACAAAAAGCAGTGTAAGGCTTAAGTAAACCCCCAGTAACTGTGAGGTTCAGGAAAAATTTCAAGTGCCATCCGACTTCTAGTACGATAACCTTTAAATTTTCCGAGTTTTAACGAAATCGGAGATTTACACCTGAAAAGGTTCCCTTGTGAGCCGTGACTGCGGGCTGTTGCGACGCCCGCGCCCGGACGACCTCGTCGTCCTCCCCTCCTAGGCGCTGCTCGCTCGCTCACTTTACAGCGCCGTCAAAGCGTCGTCGTCGTCGTCGTCATTCAGCGACCTGAGCCGGCGGTATAGCAGCAGAGGCTCGGGCGGACGCCAGATCGTCCTCAAGCGGGCGGGTGTTGGGCTCGGGTGCGAGAGAGAAGGCCCGCAGTGTGTTCTCGGGGCGAGGGGCCGTCGTGTGCGGTGCGGCGCGGCGGTCGGGGCAACCTGAGCCAGTCAGGGCGGGCCCGGGGCCGGTCACGTCCGCACGCACCGTGGCAGCGGAAGCAGGCGGAAGCACGCCTAGCTGCTACAGTTCCATGCGGACCCCGGCCCGGAGGCTGTCTCGGTCGCCCTGCTCGGGCCAGCAGGACGTTCGCGAGGGGCAGGATGATTAGAGGGGAGGTGCTATGCGCGCTGGTGACTGTGGGCCCGCGCAACCACAGGGAAGGGCACCCCGAAGGACACCCAAGCCACATTCGTGGAAGGACAGTACAGACGAGTGAGTCAAATCTTCTGATGTGTTGTTCCTCGCCCTTTAGAGAGTCAAAATACGTATATTTTGGCGGAGAAAAAAATCATCAGTCTTTTTCTTACAAATTCGGAAAACTGGAACGCAGACAGATGGACTTAGAGTTGCCTGACCCCTTTGCCACATTGTCTCACTTCGATCTGCTGGCCAGTTTAGAGATCGTCCAGAAAGCACATCATTCATGAGCCTGCCCTGCCACGTTCAGCTCTCTTAGCGCCTGTTGTGTAGGCAACATCTCCCCTGCAGTGCATGCGTGTACTGCGGGTCGGCCTACCCTGATTCTCGCAGGCGCTGAGCTCCATTAATTTGCCGAATGAGTGTAAAAAACGGACCTACTTTCTGGATGATCTTTGGTGCTCCATTATTACTCATGTTACTCTGGTTTGTAACACTGGTTTCCAAAGAGTTTAATAATTTTTTTAACGTTAAAAAAAAACTGAGCAAAATGAAGTGTTCTCGTTTACGCTCCGGTTCCTACTCTCACCGTATCGGTCTACACCTGTTGTGCTCGTGCTGGTGTAGCCCCAGGCGCCCCAGGCCTGGGAAGGGTGGCAGGACTCCCCTGAGAGCGCGCCAGGAGTCGGCGCCGCGCGTTTGAACGGCAACCGGAAGTGAGGAGGAGAGAGAGTGGTGCGATCAAAGGGTGTTCCTTGCGATTCGGCGTGTCACTCGCACCCGTATTGTGTGTTTCGTTGCGGGGGTGCTCGGCAAAACACTGGAACTCGGTGTTCTGCAGGCTGATTTCCCCTTCTTTGAGAGCTCCCTTCCCTCCCTTCCCATCCTCCGGCTCGACACTGTTGGTGTAGGCGTACGAGAGCGACCCATCGTTCCGAATCGATAGCGTCGTCCGCATGCACAGTCACGCTTCAATCTGCAAACAAACTGGCATTCATCTGCTTCAGTCGGCTTCAGCGCCAAACAGCCGGGAAAAAGCGATTTGGGCGCGCGCGTGCGGGGAAGACAAAGCACCGTGTTATGGCCGAGCGCGTCCACACGCATGACCGTATAGCGGCCGTAGTTTTGCTTTCCCGAGTATGAAATGGGACACAAGAGGACGCCGCGCCAGGGTGGCCGAGGGTCGCGCTCCGCCCGGGGCCCCGCCCGGCCCCTCCCCGG
>NW_026267150.1:2148376-2149329 GCF_000697945.3 Frankliniella occidentalis
GGGCGGGGTGGACACAGAACACCCCGGTCGGGGCCGCCTGCCGCTCGTTAGGATTGTGCACGCCGACACGAACCCTGGGATGAAAGAGGCTCCACGGAGCGGGGGCTCTGGTCCTTACGGGACGCGCGGCGGCGGGCTGTCCTTGTGGCCAGGTCCGCGCTAAATCCAGGTCATATCGCACGACCGAGGGAGAGGAAAGTATTTTTATTTGTTTTAGCTGCGAAAATAATCACACGCGAAAGTGTACGGCATTGGTCCGAGAGGGACGAGGGACATACTCTCGCTTGCTTGCTCGCATCACACGTCATCTCTCGCACGTCGTGTTTCGCGTGCGAGACAACCCCTTTGGGACTTTGCGCATCCTCTCCTTCTCCCTCCCTCCCTCTGTCTCGATGTCTCTCTCGCTCTGTCCCCGGCCGCTAATGACACGTCAAAGTTACTTGCTGCACACCGCAGCGCGCTCTGGTGATAAATCAACGTTCAGGCCGCCAGAAGAGAAGAAACGTGACGCCCTGCCGGGGACTGGAGGGACCTCCTAGAGAGACCTTGGGGGACCTGGAGGGACCTGGAGGGACCTGAAGCGCCAGGACGACCGCGCCGAGGGCCTCCTGCGCGCCCGCCCAGCCCCGTGCGATGAAGAAAAAGAGAACCGAATTGGTTGCTGCCGTTGCTGTATCCGGGCCTTTTATTTTTTACAAAGCCGTACGGAGACAACGTAATCGCTGGGCTGAAGTTCTTTTTGTTTGGATGGCGTCAATCGTGACAGGTGTGGAGGTGCGTGATGGGTGTCACTGCCGAATCGTTGCGAAGGAAAGCTTCGTATTACATAGCAAATGTAGTTGTCAAGTATTCTGGCAATGCTTTTGTATTAAGAAGTATCTGATACGACTTCAGCTGCTTGAGGATGCAAAATGACTCGTAATACACAGAAATTTCTTTGCAATGCAATACCG
>NW_026267150.1:2149379-2150916 GCF_000697945.3 Frankliniella occidentalis
GTTACGACGCAGTTGGCAGTTTCTTCTCCGGAATAGCGGACACGGTATCATATTTTCTCCGTTCCGTAATCGGATCAAGAGACAGTGCACGGCGCGCTCGGACCGTTGAGCGCAAGCCAAGCAACTACTTAATTACTTGGCGATACGGGACGCGCCGCTAGCTAGCCGCTAGTTAGCCGCTAGCTCCGGGCCCCCTCCCTGGAGATGCTCCAATGCCGACGTTTAGCCAACAACAACAGCAATAAGGGCCAAGTTCAATGAAACGAAAAGCAAACCGGGAATTCCACTCGGAGCAAGAGCACCCCCCCCCCCTCGGCCCATTTGTCCTTTTCTATTAAATTCAGAGAGCCAGAACCGGCCGCTGGCCGAGCGTCATTTACGACGAAATAATACGCCCTTGGAGCCCTTGCAAGTTCGCGTCCGCGGAGCAAAGCGGCTTCGGGCTTCATCGGAAAATTGTTCCGGTAAGCGATCGTCCGCGCTGGCGAACAGTGAACCTCTGTCGTTCAACCGTGTGTGTCGCAGACACCATCTTCTAGCGCCCCGATCGACGATACCTCGAAAGATATCGGTTTCCCGCTAACGGCTGCCATCTCACGGTTTGCGGGATTTCCGATTCCCAACTCAGTTGAGTCGTGTCCCGCTTAGAGCGACCGGCCACCGACGGCAGCGGGGGCGTGTCCCCGGGCTTCTTTGCGAACGGGGGGGGGGGGGGGGGGTTATTGCCTCTGCAGGGACACCAAAGCAAATCGCGTGGGGTCCATCGGAAGCAGGGCTGGCGGGGGCTAAGCGGCGCCCGTGGTGGGCGAGGTCTAGGCGTGGGTGGGAGAGAGATCTGTGCAGCCACTTGGGAATATGTTGATTTCGCGGCGCGTTGCAAGGGGATTTGGGGGACGGGAGGGATGGAAAGCTAGCCACAGCCAACAGAATGTCATTGTGCCTCGTAAGGAAATGAGCTTCTATTTACAACTCTACGGTATCAGTCCTTGCCAGTTGCACATTAAAATGAGTGCAAGTTTTTCCCAGCTAGCGTGCTTAACGACCTGATTTTGTCCTGCAGGCTCAACGTGGTCGAAAGCATACCGCTTTCAAAGAAACGTCAGGTCGGCTTCCGGGAGTCTCTGAAGAAAGGCGGAGGACAGATCCGCCTTGAGGAAGAGACGCAGACTGTGAAGCAGGTGAGAATTGTGAGTGTCTCTTTGGCTGCGATGCCCCCGCCCCACTGGGGCCCCCTTTGCTGGAGGCTGAAGGGTGGTCGGAAACGCTTCCGGCCATACATACTTCCGGTCCTAATCACGGAATGCCGTCCCGATAACTTCAATGTTTTATGAAACGAACCCTTTAGGTCTTTAGGTACTACTGTACCGGAAGCCCCGCTCCTTTGTTGAGCAAATCCAAGGAGAAAACTAGACAAAGTTGTAGAAATTTCTAGAACATTTGTACCGGGTGATTCAGAGCACGCGCCGCCGTGTTGCGGGTTTGCCTATCCTCGACTCGGCGGGCGCACGGGTGAGAGGTGAGGAGGAGAGGGGTCCCC
>NW_026267150.1:2150966-2159667 GCF_000697945.3 Frankliniella occidentalis
GTAGGGGGGTGGGGGGGGGGCGAGAGTGAAAGTGGAAAGTGATGACAATGAACCCCTCCGACAAGACGGCTCCGCGGCGTCCCCCTGGAACGCACTATGCGCCCCTGGGCCAACTCCGCCCCATGAGAAGGCAATTTGAGAATTCCGAGTAAGTCGGTGGCCTGTCGATGCCGCCATGGGCCGGCCGCCGCGCCTCCCCACGGTACGCGTCGGCAGCCGAGTCGGCAGCCCGAGCCGCGCTTCGGAGGGAGGCAATGAGTTATGGCCTCGCGTATGGCGCGGGCTTTCACCGCGATACAGCAGGGCGGACATCGGCGGAGACGCTGGGCCGCACTGTGGCGCCCTGATAACGCGTTGGGGCAACGACGAGGCGTGGTGAGAATATTCCAAAATTTCTCTACTTTTTCCTTACCAAAAAGTAATTAAATTATGAATGAATTTAAATGTAGTTTTTTGCTTGCATGCCCTTTTTGATTCTCGATAATGCAAAAACCGAGAGAGTCGGCTGTTGCAGATACGCGTCATATTAATGAGGTCACAATTACATATTGCATATGCCCAACATAAAGTGCCTGACAGCGTCGATTTTCAAATGTCCCCGCCATCCGCTGGCTGCGCGTTCACCTCGTCGTGTGTGAGCCCGGCCTTGGCCTCGGCCGCGGGGTCGCGATGCGGTGCAGGGCTGGCAAGGTCCCTGCGGCCGCGGGCGGGCGGTGCCGAACACTCCAAGGGCGAGCCCAGCGCAGCGCCGCCCAGCCCGCCGCCCCTTATGGAACCAATCAAAACTTACAAAACGCGCCAAGCGGGGCTCTCAGCAGATTAGCCAGCCGGGGTTCGTCGTCTCTGCTCGAGCAGCAGGAGGCTCGCTGCGGTCGGGGCGTTGCTCCAGGCTGGACCTGGACATGCGTGTGTGAGGGAAGAAAAAGAGGGTACATCGGGGGGTGTTCTGGTTCACGCGTTACACGAGCGCCAGCGACAAGCGCGAGGCAAGTTCGCGTATCGGTGTTTTTCTAGTTCACCGGCTGCGCAGACGCCAGAGACAAGTGTGAGACAAGGAGGCCCCTACTTCGCTCCGGCACGCTTGTCGCGCCCAACCCTTATATATTATGTGTGTGACGGCACTACATCGGCGTGGCGGGGCGTGGAGCGGGGCGTTGTGCGAACGGAAAGGCCCCGGAGATAAGGGTACAGGGTGGCCTTTGTGCTCCCTTGTGAATGGCGACATCACATATCCAGCCACGCCGCACCCCTCCCTAACCCACCACGACACCACGGCGCCGACCCCGACGGGCCGATGTTTGTAGTGATGGCTGACCTGCCGCACGGTGACGTGAGAAAAGGTGAAGGCAGGTCAGAGCATGGCTTGATCATTTTTCAGAAAATTCAAAGCTTCTAAAATCTCATTGGACTCGTTCAACTTTGGTTAAATTTGGTGAAAGCAATTTCATTTTTCGAGCCACAATGGTAGAGCGTAGCGTTTTCAGAGGACGCACGGACGCACATATGAGCCGGCTGTTGCTGGTGCGGTCAGCCAGTCCTCGGTCAGCTGTCTCACTGTCCCGCGCTCTGCGGTTCTGTCCCGGTTGCGAGCCTGGGCTCCACCCCCGACCAGCGCTAAGCCGATTTGCTCCTCTACGCGGCACGACGCGCATAGTGTGGTTGCGAGCACAAGTTGTCTCCCGGTCGAGGAAAAAGAAAGGAAGAAAAAAAGACTGACACAGTTTGCTGCTTTTATCGCAGATAGCTAGACTCATCAAGGGACCAAACTCCTTTGCCTGTACACTCTTTATCATTTTAAGTCGGTTTACATTGATAATTATATCACATCAGCAGTGGGAGTGAGTGAGCAGACCGAAAGCGGACAGGACGGAACGAGCAGCAGCTGGGTTCGGATGCGGATACCGGCCTCTGGTTTTGCTGCGTTCTGAAGAGAATCTAAGCCAGCAAGCGACCTTGTTTTCCCGCAGGTGGACTGCCGGACCCCCGGAACGAGGAAAACTCGGTGTGCGACGCGCATACCGTTAACAACGTTTGGCTTTCGCGTCGATGAATTCTAATCTAGGCTGACTTTACTGGCTCCACTTTACACTACAAACACCGGCAAAAACACAGACCGAAAAAATAGAGTGGAAAAAAGGGAATAATCCCCTTCACTTCTTGGTGGTCGTCAAAATGGTAATATATTTTCGTCGGACGGTAAACAGGTGCGGCTGGCAGTCTGCTGGCTTTCATCAGGCCAGGCCCTTCTGCTTTTTCTGGCCGCCCTGCGCCGCCCCACAGTCCACTCCCTCGACCGCCACGCCACGCCACTCTTAATGTTTGGTTAGCCTAACAAGCAGTGGCGCGCCCGTGGGCCTGTCTGCTGGCTATCATCCCCCAGCCCGGCGTGTACGGCCAAGCACCCTGACCCTGCCCCCAATCACATGAAACAATCCGCTAGAAAACGAAACAAACAAAAAAAGTCAAATGGCATTGAAATGACGTCGTTTTGATGTCACTTCCTCATCGTGTGGGGTCGTGTGTGGTGTGTAAACCGGCCAAAACGTACGTATTATTAGTCGTGAGAGTTCGAGAGGAAAGTTGGACCCCACGACACAGGCCCGTGCTTCCATTCCTGGCCAGATCACGCAGCGGCCACTCGGACGGGCACCGCGCTGCAAATGGACTCGAGAAGGACCCTATGGCGCCCTACACGGAGACCCGGGGGCCCGCACGGCTCACTTTGCCTCAGCCCAGGGCCCTACAGGAAGAAAAGGGCGTCTCGGACCACCAGGGTGCCGTGCAGGTCGCCTGACCCTACTTTGACGTCGTAAAAATTGGGGAGCTCGAGCCGAGCCCGCTCTTCTTGTCGCGCAAGGCTGATCGGAGCAGCTAGTGCGCATTCAAGTGCTTGGGCGCGCGGTAGAAAGGCTCGAGGCCTGTCGGCCTGATCCAAAATGTATTTGCTGGCGATGAATGAATGATGAGGGATGAGGTGTGGACTGTGAGAAGGACGGCCTGGAGAGGCCTTCCTCCTCGTCCCTGAGCCGCTTCTTTCCCCAGGGGGTTTGGTGGCGGCGGCGGCCCGTGCGGCCCAGCACCGGCAGCTATTATCGGCGCCATAACCGGCAGGGGCATTTACGAGCAGCGTATTCCCGTCCCACGACCCGGGCCCGCGACGGGGCGCAGGCGAGGGGGCCGCGGGTTACTCCGGGGCCCGGGGAGCGCCGCGGCGCCTAGGCCTCTAGGAGTGTGGGACGTGTAACTGCGCCGGAGCGTGGATCCGCTGTTGGTCCCTGCCGCACCGCCGCCCCGCTTCGCCCCGCTCCGCCTCGCTTCGCCTCTCCTGCCCACTACTTTGCGCAGCAAGGCCAGAGCTCACAAAGCATCGCGAAAAGGAAATGAAATCCAGACGCCGTCCGGGGACTGCGCGGGGGTCTCGGGGCGCGGGGCAGCAGCGGGGCAGCCGGACCGAGCGAGAGGGGCTGTAGTCCCGCTGAGCCCCCCAATCCCTCCTTGCCCCCATCCCCCCCTTTCCCCTCCTCCGCAGGCCGGCTGGAGCCATAGTGCGGCGACATTTATTTACTCTCCCAAACTTCAGCAGTGCGTGCCGTGTGCGCGCGCCGTGTGCGTTACGGTGCCGGCTGCGGTGGGTGCGGTAACATCTTTTCTCCTAACCGTTTCATTCCCGAAGTTTTCGCGCAGGGATACACACTGCACACTCGGCCGCAAGTAGTGGACAGGGCAAAAAATTAGCGCGACTGACAGATGAGTCATAACCAGGGCTCCGTAACTTATCATAACACGAACGAATATTAGTTACTCAACGTAACAAAAGACATGTTTAAGTAAAAGTTGTTAAAGTTGTGGATTTTTAAATATGTTGCTGTGGGTGGACAAGTCGAATAACTCACTAAGGGATCGTCCAGAAAGTACGTCCGTTGCTCTCAAAATCATCCTGCAAACTACAGTGGCTCGGCGCCTGCAAAACTCGGGGTAGGCCACCCCGCAATACACGCATGCCCGGCATGCAAGATTGTGCCTACCCATCAGGCGCCATGAGTGCTTGCATTGCCTTAATTTAGAGGGTTCGTAACGGCCAATGACGGACGTACTTTCTGGATGATCCCTAAATTTAAAAGAGCCACATTAAAAGTTACAAGCTGTTATAACTTTAACTCCTTAAAATAACGTTAAATTCTGTTAAGTTATAAGAAGCTACAGCGCCACAGAACGTGCACTACGCACCCGCAAACGAAAATCTCCGAACGTCAGGGGGACTCAGACGGGAGGCTCAGAAATCCCACCAACACAGTTATTACTGCTCTTTTGGGCCGCAAGTGCGCGCGCGTGGGCGGGCTGCCCACTCACCCGGCTCCGTATGGCGCTGTGGTCAGACACTGGCAAAACAAGTGTTTTATTTTTTCACGTCAATTCGTGTTTAAGTTCAAGTGTGCATTTTCTCAACACATTGTGATGTCTAACTTGGGTTAAACGTCAATTGGTGTTTAAACTTTTAACACTTCCGAAAAGTATAGCAGCTGCACACCATTGGTTCCTTTAGATTTGTGTGCGTCCAAGTTGCAGAATTTAAACGTTTACGAAACGTGTATAATGTGCACACCACGCAAGTGTGTAACTTGAGTTAAACATCAGGTAATGTTTAAAATCATAACTTGCACACGTTGGTGTTTAAATTATGCACACTTGTTTTACCCGGTGAAGACTTGGGTGAGCATGCCGTGCAATGGAAGTTGATGAACCAAGAAAGAAAGGGCGAGCAGGTTCCTTCAGCTATGCCAGGTGGTGTGGCACCCGCGCGTTGCGGAGCCCTGCGTCGTTGTCAGTGACAAACGCGAGTGAATCGACGGAAGGGCCGCCAAGCTTCCTGGCGCTATAAAGACCCTCCTCTCTGCCGTTCTACCTGAGTGGCTTGCTTCGTTTAAAGCTCTGCTCCCCCGCCTCTCCCGGAGGGCCGCACGACGCCCGTAGGCGGGGTACCCCGCCGCCTAACCTCACAGACACTGCCGCCACTTCCGGACGGGAAATTGAAGCTGTCAACCCGCGGGCAGTTGGGGCTGCGTCCGAGGCGCCGTGTATGCTCTGAGCGCGGCCGCCGGGCTGCCTCTGCTCGAACAGGGCTCCCCTAATCACTCATCCGGACGCAGCCCGTGGTGAAGGGTAGTGAGGCCTGCCAAAGGCTCATTACTTATCAACTAATTCCGGATACTCGAGCGCCACTCCGCCGCTCCCCTGCAACAAACGCCGTTTAAAAAGGGTCGTTTTGAAAACGTCCGATCTGCAATCGTATTTTTCAAGAACATCCGATCTGCCAAGTGCTTATTTCAACTGACTTTGGACGTACGTGGTTTATAAACCAAGAGGGGGGGGGGGGCGACGTGAGGGTCAGCCGGACGAGCGACGGACGCCGGTCGTAGCAGTCAATAAAGGCGGACGGCACAGTGTCAGGGGCGAGCTCAGGAGCAGCTCGGTGACCGGAAGTCGGTAGACTGAGCGAGGAGCCGTCCAACAACGCTAATTGTTACCATAACGCGACGCGAAGCGGTGCCTCATTCCCTGAATAGACTTTGTAACGCGAGCGAGCTGAGGGCTCTACTTTTCGACACAGTCTGTGGCAATGGAAAGGCTGCTAGCTGAGGAATCGACGAGCTGAAAAGCTATGGAGTGGGGAAAGAAAAGGGTTTAGAAAAAAACTTTCAAGGCGCATCCTCGTCCTCCAGTCCAGGGTGTCCGTCAAGCTTCCTCGATTGTACTCTTTCGCCCGGATAATTAAAGGCATTGCCTTTCCCCTATAAGGGGCTCGCCCCTAACGAGACTTCGCCTGCTCGCCGGGGGGCCGAGCCCGGGGCGCTGCGATGGGCCGAGAGAGAGGGCTGGCCGGGCAAAGGCGCACTCAGTCACGCAATTATCCTTTACCGTTGACCACCCTGACGGACAAATCCCTTTTTCGGAACCATCGTAGTTCACTTTAGAGGAGGGGAATCTCCTTTCATCTTCAAGGTTTGAGAGAGGAACGCAATTAAAATTAAGGAAAAGACCTCCTGGGAATGCAGCATAGTAATCACATCCCAAAAGATCTAACAAAAGTCGTCCCAAGGATACATCAACACAAAACGAGAGGGGAATAAAAATATATTTGAAATGAAGGCAAAATGCGGAATAACCGAACGACAGCTAAATTAATGTTTTCATCGTCGGCGCAACAACCAGTTTAATCCCGATTGAGCTGATTTAATTATACTTTCCAAGTAATCCAATAAGTCGCTGGCCGAGGGGCATTGCCACTCAGTCGAAATTTAGTACACAGATTGAAAGATCGTCATTTTCGAGTCCATTGGAATTGCTTTGCAATTAAAATATTTGTCTTTTATCGTATTACACTACTCCGAGGGAACATGGCAGAAACGGGATGAAAATTCGTCCTTTCTTTTGTATTTCTCCGGTTTATCCTTCTTCTCCACTCCATAGAGAAGAAACTTGGATGGGAGGGGGTGAGGGATATTCCAGAAAATACATCCGTTTTTATCAGATTCATTCGGCAAAAATATTGGGAGCTCAGCGCCTGCGAGAGTCAGGGTAGGCCACCCCGCGGTACACGCAGGCAAGATGTCGCCTACCTATCAGGCGCTACGAAACCCTGCACGCGTAAGCTGAAGGCTAACTTGGAGGTTTGTAACGGCGAATGATGGACGTCCTTTCTGGAATGTCAGTGTAGGTGTACATTTCGAGTGCGCGGCGTCTGCTTTTGTCGGAAGTTTTATACAACAGCAATATTCATTTTTGTTGCAGTTGGCCAAATTGATGTCCTTCACCTGGGAGGCGGGTTACTTCCTTTGCAAGTTCGTCCATTACATGCAGAACGTGTCTGCCATGTGTTCGGTGTTCACCCTGACGGCGATGAGTATAGAGAGGTAAGTCCCAACCTAATCCAAAAATATAACACCCAGGGGCCTTTTGAGTTAACTCAAATAACTGAAATAGAGCCGATTAAATTAAATCGGCACTATTTCAACGAGGGCAAAACTAAAAAAAAAATCTTTTAGCCATTATTATATTCCTTCAATCACATATTACTTTCGCGAATGGGGTTGTAAAAACACACAGTTTGCGTCTCGGCCACATGCACAATCTCGCGCAGAAATTTGTTTAATTATTTGGGGGTGGGCTGCGCGGATACTGCTCGACAGCTCGACCCGCATACCCCGCGCACGGGTAAGGCTTTGCGGGGCGCGGCGCACTTCCGAGGAAAAAGGCGTTGTTCATTCTACGAAACTCGACGCGCACCGATCAGCACTGCTCGGCCAGCACTGCAAAGCGGGCGTGTGGAAGCAGGGGCAACACCCCCCAGTACACAGTACAGCGCTGGCAGTGGTAGGCGCTGCGGGATCGTCTTTGGACCACGCGATGACCGGCAACAAAAAAGAGCTTTCCGGGGAGAGAAGAGGTGGGGGTGGGGGGATTCCCTCTGGTGGTCAAAGCGGCGGGCCCCCCCAGCGGGCTGCTGATAGGAAAACAATTCCGTCCACAATCGGGCATAGACGTTGTTTATTTTGTAGTCCCCCCCTGCGCACGCGCGCGCTCATGGGCAGTTTTGATGCGACGCGCCGATTCATCCACTGCGGATCGCGACCATTTCTCATATTATTGTCGTACCAGCAGCCCCAGCCTTGTCTCTCCGCATCGCCTCGGGGGTTTGTGGCGCAGACGCCCACGCGCCACAACCCCACGCGCACCCCCGACACACACACAGGCCACCTTGCCGTATCACATATGACGCCATATAGGGCAGTCAATTAATTTTTCCCCGTTTAGCCCCACTTTAACGGGAAAATTCAAATTAAGTTAGCCCCGCAGGTGCGCTACTAATGACTAATGCTGCAGGCGGAGCGCGCCGTTTTCATTCGGCTTTGTTTATGGGGAAGGAGTTTACGCATCACCGCCCTCCCCGGACGAAAGCTCTCTCTCCACCCCCGCGCGCGCAATCATCGGGGAGAATATACACTGTAAAAAAGAGATTGTGATGAAAATAAGAATGTTATGGCTAATTACTTTTACAACCAATCTTATCACGGAATTTTTTGTTATCTATTAAATAGATTTTCGTGAAATGACGAGAAATCCGTGATGAGATGTTTGTAAAAATTATTAGCCATATGACATTCTCATCCCTATCACAATAAGTTTTTTTAAAAGTGTATGCCGTGCCGTGCCTGTCGTATCTTTCGCACAATACACACACAACCCTTACCCCGCTGCCCCGCGCGCCAAACGATTGTGTTCCTCGGCTTCCGCGCTGCAGCCCTTGCCTTGCACCCCTCCAGCCGCGCACCAGCAGCCCGCCAGCGCGGCAAGGAACGCTCACAAATCGACGACAATATCTGACCACAAAGAGTCGCAAAGGGTGCCGCTGGGAAATTCCAGCCACACACGCGCGTGTGCAGTCCATGGATGGGTTAGGAAAGAAGAAAGGTGAAAAAATGTACATGGGTAGGGGGAGGGAGAAAGAGGGTGGTGTGTGCGCTACGCGTGGGTGCGGGGAAGAGGGTGGGTGCGCCCTGCGATACGTGAGGGAAACAAAACAGAGGCCAAATAGAGCGTCTCGCGCCCCACTCAGCGCTCTCTCGGGCAGCGGGCCGCGCCCCCGCACCACCCGCCACACACCGGGGGCCGCCTCTGCGGTGGGAAGAGGGGGGGGGGGCAG
>NW_026267150.1:2159717-2161373 GCF_000697945.3 Frankliniella occidentalis
GGGGGGGGGGGCTCGCCTTGTTTGCTTGTAGCCTCGCCCTCGCAGCGTGGGACGTTCCGTCAGAGGCCGGGGGGGAGGCACCTCCGACACCATGTTGTTTGTTTCCCCCCCGGAGCACAAGTCTATCTCCGAGGCCGTTGCGAGTGACGCCGACACGGACACGGCGTCGCTGTGCCAGCGCATCCCATCCGCAGACAAAAAGAAATGGATAAATAGACACAGAGGCGCCCGGGAAGGTAGAGGGTACACAGGGGGGAGGGGGGGGGGGTATTAGACAGCGTTAGAGCATCCGGTTGCAGCTAGCCTCCTAATTAGCAACGCGATACGGCGTCCACAATACGTTGGTGGTGCTCTCGGCGGTGTCCCGGGCAGCGCGCAGTGCTCGGGGCCGCTGCGGTCCGAGCACTAACTTGTTGCTCTGACTGTCAGCGTCGCGAAACTCCCCGTGTCCGGCACCGTGGCGACGAAAGTGCAGTCAGCAGTCTACACGGTCAGAAAATAAAAATGCATGGCACGCACTCATAAATTTTCGACAGTGTGTACCACTTGCCGGTGTGGCTTGTTTAGCTCGCGACCCTCGCGACATAACAAACAACGCGGAAACAAATTCCAGCGGGGCTTCTCATTCTCGGAAACGGGCTATAGTAGTGAGAGTGGCTCTGGGCGCCAGGGGCGGCGTGTAGAGAGGGTGGCGGGGGCGGGCGCGCGCCGAGCCGCTCAACAAGTCTGCGTGAGCCCGGAGGAGACGCGTGTTTCGATGCCTTCTCACGGTTCCTTTCCGCGCCCCTTGTGCCCCCCCCCCCTTAACATCTCCTCCTCCTCCGCCCGACAAGCGGCGGAATAATGTCGCTCTCTCGACGCCGATGTTGACCGACCTGGCCTGGCCTGCAGCGCCAGCGCGAGCGCCCCCAGCAGCGCAGGCAGGGGCCTCATTCCTCTTGCCTTTGTCGCCCCCGCCCCTGAACTGCCTCTTATATACCTTTTGGAGTGGTTTGCAAACTGAAACGAATTATACACCCAGGCGCTTCCCGTGTAGCAATGTTGTTAGAGGGGCTGTGGTAGGGGCGTGGGAGGAGGTATGGGGGCGATAGCGTGGAACAAAAACGCACGCTCGCCAAAAATAATATCCAGAAAAAACGACGGTGAGAGTAGAGCCCATACCTCGCCTTATCGGACACCCTGTAAAGCTGAAGTGAAATATGCGGAAATATGTTTCGCAAGTATCAAAATTTCATTACCTCAGCCAACTTGCATTTTGTCCATTTTATCACTTCCTTTTTTAGACAATAGAAAAAAAAACATAATCCAAATTAAGAGAACTCTAATTATTGATTTTATTTCATGCAAATTAATTTCAATTTACAATAATAATTATTACTCATGAAGTAATCGGTTCTCTGGGTTGCTGAAATTTTTGCTGCGTCAATATAAAGAAAAATAAATTGTGAGACGAAAAAAGTTCTCACGAAGAAAAGGAGTACTTGTCTCTTCTTTTCTTCCCTTTATTGGGGGTGGACTTGTCCTAGCCATCTGCCGACCGATGTTAACTTGACCCGCAGCAACTCACCCCATAAACGGCGCCCTTTTCAATCTGTCAATGGAGATAACACAAGTGCCAAAGTTTTACGAGACGAGGAGCGACGCGAAAAGGGCGGG
>NW_026267150.1:2166988-2168349 GCF_000697945.3 Frankliniella occidentalis
GGGGGGGGGCAGGTCTCCACCGTGAAAAAGGCAGGAGGTGCTGTGGGCCACAAAAAAACTCCTCGCCCGCCCCCGCGATGGGAATCGAAGCGACCAGACCCGCACTCCTCACCGAGGAGAAGGGAGACGCGGCCAAGCACCACTACTCTTGTAGTGCGGCTTTTGGGGTGCGGTGGGAAGTCCCAGCGGCCCCCGCGTCGCCTCCAATTTAATGAAAGGAGCAAAAAAGGCTTTCGCCAGGGGGTGCGGAGCGAGGCGAGCTGTTGCCGTCGCGTCGTCGTAGAGTTTAAAGGAGAGAAATATTTCCGTGACCAGGGATCTTGTGGAAATGGCCCCTGCGCCCATAAAAAAGCAGTGGCTCTCGAGTTTTTATTTTAATCACGTTGTCGCCATTTTCTTTGACATAGATCTTTGGGAACAAAGAAAATAAATACACATTGAAAAGACGAGAACATGCACTTGTCTTTGTGGTAAAGTCCGGCACAAGTAGTGCGACGACGCTGTTGTGTGTCGGTCGCCACTCACTCTCGTGCGGGGCGGGCTAAAGTCGCCTGGGGAGAGACCATCTCCTCGTCCGGTGCCGTCTCGTCTACGTGCCCTCGGCCCGGCGCCTGGTCGTTTCCCCACTGTCGTATGGAAGCTACCAAACTTTGCTAGCAGCTTCCTGAGAATGCCCCCCCCCCCCCGCGTCTCACACCCGCCCTGTTCTTTTGCCCCTTTCAAGTAGTTCGCGCGACAGCGTGCAATCTTGTCTTTGAGTTTCACTCGCATGCGAGCTCCGCTTCGTCTGGGTCAAACGCACAATCACGGCATGGACGGTAGAGTTTGCATTCGGCGCGGCGCGCTTACCCGACGCGCGCTGGCTGCTCTGCCCTACCCGAACTCAGGTGGCGATCACCGTGCGTGCGAGAGAGACAGCTAGTGTCGTCTCTCTCGCCCGCTCGGACGTCGGGCAAGCGCACCGGGCTTGCCCGACCGATTGCAAACGCTAATGGACGGCCTCCTCCCGGGGGGATGCGCACGGCGCGCGCGCCCGCCCCGGCTGCTGGGCGCCTGCGAGCCGGCAGCGCGCGGACGCGCGAGTTGAACGGGTGGTCTATCGCCCGATTCACAGGGGCTCTGCTCCGCTCTGCCCCGTTTGACTCCGCTCAGAGCTTAAGTGAGTGCCATGTTCCCTGCGCAGGTACTACGCCATCATTCACCCGATGCGAGTCAAGTACCTGTGCTCGCTCTCTCAGGCCAGGAAGATCTGCGCGTGCATCTGGCTGCTGGCCTTCGTCCTCGCCAGCCCCATCCTGCAGACCTACGTGAGTCTCCCATCATAGACGCTGCGGCGCTTCTTCGATTACATATTCTTTAAA
>NW_026267150.1:2171969-2185440 GCF_000697945.3 Frankliniella occidentalis
GAGGTGAGGAGGAGAGGGGTCCCCTCCTCACCACCCGTGCGCCCGCCGGGTCGAGGATAGGCAAACCCGCAACGCGGCGGCGCGTGCTCTGAATCACCCGGTACATGGTGGTCATTGGTCAACAGACCCCTTCCTTTGTTTTACTTATACTGTACCGCATGCAGTCGTGCGGACCTGTTGCATACTCACACGGAGCCATAAGACCACCTGTATACCAGGTGGCTGATTAACCCCGCTCACTTCTGCAGTCATGCTGTACCGCACGCACGAGTGCGGGCGGGCTTGTCTATCGCCCCTGTCCACGGCGCCTTACGGGCCGAGCGGGTAGGCAATCCGCCCGCATTCGTGCGTGCGGTACAGCATAACTACAGCGGGAGCGGGGTTGGTCAGCCACCTGGTACGGCACCAATTTTACTGGTGGTAAACCGAACTTTCTGCAGTGCACATATTAATACAACAACACCAACATTGTTCAAATGCGGGTGATCATAGCGCGAACACTTCAGTCTCGTCGCTTCTTGTGGGTGTGCATACCGTCTTACACTGCAGTGACGCCTCACGGTCTGATAGAATAAGCAAGCTCACAACACTCTGCTACATCCTATGGTAGCTCGACACAACAACGGATGATAAACTTTCGATATAACATAGAAGGGCAACTTTATTTCGCTAACTATGGGTTCGTTCCGAAGTTATTCTTAATGGGTATTTTTTCATGAAAAACGCAAAAACTTTGAGGACTGCATCCAAGATCGAGATCGAAAGCCGTAAAAAACCGGAAGCTCTCCGATCAACCTTCTATAGAGGGCCGGGTGTCCAGCTCGCGGGGGCGCCTGTGGCTTTTGGCTTCTAACGACGGCGCGGCGGTCCGGCGGCTCGCCTCGCTGCTCCTTGTCAGTTCAGGACCGAGGTCCCTTTCCTCGTGCTGCGCAGGTCATCAAGATGCTGGTGGCCGTGGTGGTGGTGTTCGTCATCTGCTGGGCGCCCCTGCTGATCGAGCACGTGCTCACGTCCTACGGGGTCATCGCCAAGAACGAGGAGCGCACCGGCGACAAGGTGTGGCTCAAGTACATGAGCATCGGCTTCCACCTGCTGTCCTACTTCAACAGGTGAGGCGGGCGCGGCCGCGAGCAGGTATAGAACGGCGCGCGCTTTATCATATTGTGAATCACTCTGACGTCAACACTCGCCCCGGCAGCTGCGTGAACCCCATCGTGTACGGCTTCATGTCACGGAGCTTCCGGGAGAGCTTCCGCCAGGCTCTGTGCCGCTGCTGCCGCTCGGGGCGGCGGCCCGGGCGGCAGCCCTCCACGAACACGAGGACCACGTCGCTGCGCCTGAACGACACGAGGTGGGTAAGGGTGTGACTGGCAGATCAGACAGCCGCCGCGGGACCTCCACGGCGACGCTGGCTCGGAGCGGATCAGCATCACCACGATTAAGACAAGAAAATTATCCACATAGATTTCACTTTAAAATACTACCAAATTCTTCCCCGGGCAATTGTTCGAATTTCTTGCACATATATGCTCCCCAACACTCAGAGAAAAGCAAGACAATTTATCATAAACCAAATGAATATTATGAATAATATGAAAAATAAAGACGCCTGATACCCATGGATTTTCTCACGATAGTTTTAAAATGCATCCAATACGACAATTTAGTATATGCACACAGTGCAGTTGGTGCAATATCGGTGCTCAGACCGGACCGCATTGCGGGCGCTGTTAGTTCTGATCTCTTCTTCTTTTACAGGCAAAGAACTAAAGCCGAGAGGCGTAGAAAAGTGTTTATTTTCATTTGCTAAGCCCCCGCCATGGTTTGGAAAGCCCTGGCAAGCCAAGTATCCCGTGATGGGAAGTTAAAAGTACGTACGTAAATCTGCACTATCGGTTGACATTGGGCTGTTTTCTTTTTCTTTTTATTTTCAAACATGGTGCTACTCGCTTTCCTTTCTTCTCCCCTTTACTTAGAGGGAGGAGACTTGTTACTTGCGCATCTATTATTTTAATTTTCCTATTTTGAGAATTTTTATTTTCTTGAGATTTCCGGGTATCAGGTGTGGTGCTGATTTCTTTCTCACTGGATTGCTCTAAAAAGATCTGCTCGGAGGGCTTCTTTGTAGCATGCATATATTTTTCAGTTTTTCAGTTTGGTAGCGTTCTCATTTTAGGTGTTTAACTGACAAACATTTACAACTGTGCAACAAAACTGTTGCTGTGATAAGTGTTTACCAGTGGAGTACTTGCATTGGCATTGAGAGCAAGCGAAAGTGTCATTGTAAATATCCCCGTAAAGTAGTAGAACCCGTCCCGTCCGTCCGGCCGACCCAGCTAAGCGCACGCCTTTGGTTTTGCCGCCATTCCCCCACTCCTCACAAAGATCACGTCCGGAAAAGACCGACCACTGCGAACGCAGCCACCGGGTTGCGCGCGCTTCACTCCGCCAACTAGCGCCATCTGTCGGGTTTCCCTCTGAACTACGCGTCCCCCTTGCCACGTCCGAAGTCGAGCATCAATGACCATATCCCCTCAACGTCGGGGATATAGCTCAGTGGTAGAGCATTCGACTGCAGATCGAGAGGTCCCCGGTTCAAACCCGGGTGTCCCCTTCGGCACACTTTTTTTCTATCTTTCCGAACTTGAAAGTAGTGTTCCGATTAATATGGGCAAAATAACAGATTCCATTTTAATTTGTTTGTTTCAGCAAACGTGTTTAATGTAGGGGCACTAAATTTTTGAAAACTTTTGATTGATCGCGAAAAAAAGTATGTTTAAGGTTGCAGATGCACGTAAACCATGGTATGTTTGCTTTCCTTTCTCGTTTCCCGGCTTCCCTCAAATTGACTGTACCGTGTTAGTACCCTTTAAAGAATCAGAAAAAGAAACCGACGAGGATGAGATTCGAACTCACGCGGGCAGAGCCCATTGGATTAGCAGTCCAACGCCTTAACCACTCGGCCACCTCGTCTCTTGTCGACGCCGGCCGACTGCTCGCGAACTGCCTCTGGACGGAGTCTCCCGAAGCCGGCCGGGCCGACCCGCCCGGCTGGCGTGCCATGTTGCCACTCCGTACTCCGTGCCCGAGCAACAGCAGCACACACAGTCGGTACCTACGCCTGCCTACGCCACGCGCCACACACTTTTAAACCAAAGCGGTTAGCCGGGCAGGCGGAAGGATGCCTGTCTTCAGCGAGCGACTATTCTAGGTCTTTCTTTACATACGTATTTTCGGAGTCAAACTCACACAAATAAACCTAAACAGCCCTATTTCCCACACACCGCGCAATCCCTCCGGAAACATGCACTGGCTTAATGTCCGTGGCGCAATTGGCTAGCGCGTCCGGCTGTTAACCGGAAGGGTTGTGGTTCGTGCCCCCCGGGGGCGTACTTCTTGTCATTTTTAGCCATGAAAATTGACCGTTTTGACTTGGTTCTAATGCACCTATCGTATCCCCAGCATGTACGGTCCTTCCCCATCTTTGATATTTGTAGTGCCTAAGACTTTCAATAATGCCCCGTTTCGCCCGCGTGTGTTGCAGCTGCAGTGTCGCGGGGAGGTCGGTGTCCGGAGTGTCGGGTTACTGATGGCGGCCCGACTGGGCTGCTCCAGAGCGCCACTCGGTGCTCTGGAGGAGTCCAGCCGAGTCCCAGACCGCCTCCATGTACATGGCCGCCAGCCGCCACTGCCCCTTCGGCGTCGGCTCCGGGCCCCTTAAGGCCCCCTTCGACTCCCACAACAACCTGCATCGTGAGAGCTACCGACTGATCCAGGTGCAAGCGTCCGCAGGCTCCACGGGGGCCCAGGAGCAAGGCCCCCAGAGGCCGCTCACCACCCCCATCACCACGCGGCCAGACAGTCCGAGCTCCATTGGTGGACCGACTCAGCTCTGAGCACTTCGTCACGCCCCAGAAAGTGGCCGATAATTGCCACAGTGCGATATCGAGAAAACGCGAGTCTAACTTTGAAGATACGTTAATGAAAACCAAAGACCATCCATGTATAAAGGGTATAAAGTGGTGTAACTTACGAGTTCACACAACTTCTCTAGTGTAATCTTTGTGATCTTACTACTAGTTTATCATTCCTCAAATGTATGTTGTAAATAGTATAAGCAATCTTATATGGAAGTTTCACAATTTCTTCTGCAGTATAAAATCCTCTGCACTTAAGAATAAAGATTTGATATTGATAGACAACAAAGTCTAATTACCCAACAGTAGTTGCTCTAAAATGTCAGTGTAAAAATGAATGTGCCATTATAAATTTTTGTTCAATGTTGTATCAGGTGACAATGTTAAATTTGTTGGAAAAAGGAATATGCATTGTAACCAGGAAATAAAATAAAACAGTGTTTGGAAACGAATTAGGTATATTCCCGTACAGTAAAATAATAAGTTTAAAGTCGAGTGTCCACCAGCATCGTTTACTGCAAAGAAACAAAAAGTTCAGATTAAAGAAAAGCCATATGAAGCAAAGATTTAAGACACATGCCAATACAGGATAAAGCTTAGATGCATTGTTATAGCTTAAATTATGGATGGGATCATTCAACAACAAACAAATAGGTGAGTGTTAACTCAGATGGAAATCATTGTCCCAAAAATTCCTAAAGAATCAACATATTGAAAGCATTCTGTGGGTGCACATATTACTGGGATTAGAATTCACTTGTCTAAGTTCATGTAAATGTTGAGAATCAAAGTCACTGAAACCAACACTTACAGATTATGGGGGACTGTTGCAAAAAATTGTTGTGAGCAGAAAAATGAGGAACAGGCAAAAAATTCCAATAAAAGCAGGAAATCGGTTAAGTGGGTTTCACTGTAAGTCAAATAATCACTATTTCAAAAAACAGAAAGCATCTTTTAACATGAAGTTGACCTCTGAAGTCACGTTCGCGAATGGCAATGAAATTTTATCTATAAAATTGACAATACCATCAAATCTGATGTCAAAGTCTTACTTCATCAACAGTATATAGCTAAATGACAACTTCTAAGAGTTAGTACTGTGAGATTACAAACAAGTTGAACACAAAGTTAATTGAAAGATTAGTTTGCAAAAAAACTGTCACACTAAATAAGGAACCATACTGTGGAATACCACAGCCATACCCAAAGCACCTCCCACCACCCACCTTATGACCCTACAAGAAAAATAATGGGGTGGGTGTTACATCCCAAGGATTTGAAAGTTCTAGTAAGGTGAGAAATGGACCAAATAACAGATCACAATAGCAATGACCATGGACTCGAAATCAAACACCCATAACTATGGGTGAAACGTCTTTGAATATTTTTAAAACTATTTGAGTACCATGAATAAACCAACACTTCTGATGCTGACCAAAATTGACACCATAATTGAAAATGTAGAATATTCAAAGTTGTACAGTGGGAATGAAAGCTCACCTTCTTTGCCGCCGCTCCAACCTTTGATTTCTTGGTACCTCGAACCTTCTTCATACGGTTCTTTCGCTCCTTACGCTGTTTTCTGGTCTGCTGTTTCTTCTCATAGAGACCATGCTAAGGAAGGTAAAGAGAAAATAGAGAAATCCATTGTAACAAAAATACAAATAAAACTGTAAATAACATTAAGAAGAAAAACATACCCTGGCTAGCCTGTGCTTGGGTTCAAACTTCTTGGCGAAGTCCAAGGTGTCGTAAATTAGTGCAAAGCCAGTAGATTTGCCACCACCGAAGTTAGTTCTAAAGCCGAAGCAAAATACAACATCAGGAGTAACTTTGAACATCTTAGCAAGTTTTTCTCTAATATCGGCCTTTTTCACTGAGGCCTGACCAGGGTGGAGAACATCTACGACCTGAAAAACAAGATTGCAATGAGTTCAAAATATCCCATTGAACTGCTTGATCCTATGAGTTAATGAAGAGAACTTACCATTTGTTTCCGGGCAAGAAGCCGGTTGGTCATGAATTTCCTCGTACGGACAGTGGCTGTACCCTCAGTCTGACAAAAAAGAGAAAGGAAGTAAAGCAATAGGGCAAATTATCCAGGATCTCGATAAAAACGCATCACAACCAACAAGGAAGCACGATTCGGGGGATATGGCAAAGCAGAAAAAAGTATTAAAATAGATGTTGAAGAACTAGGAATGCGTGGATAATAAATTGGCTCTCAAAGAGTTAATGATCAGTAAAGGATCCCGCGCCGGTACATACACCTAACCTATAGACTAAGGTTAGGTGTACATAAACACTGTTACCTAGACCCTAATGACCAAAATTCCACGCGAAACCGTCGTAGAAAAGGTTTGATGGGATATTTACAGATAAATACAGGTAACGACCGACAAATAAAGGAATGCACGCAACTAATACTGCCATGAACACTCAAAATAAGAGCGTAGAAACTTATCAGATCAGGAACTACGTCCAGTATAACAAGATAGTTCATTCCGTGATGAGGAAAAAAGATTTCAATAATGGGGAATCGACAGTTTGAAGTTCAAGCAATAAAATACAGCCTCAACAGCGAACAGACTGACACACATGCAGCCACAGTTGCACGTCACTTCACAACAGAATATCTGTCGATATTTGGAATATTAAAGACCAATAAATACATAAATTCAACAACTTGGCCCGCAGGAAATCGTACTTCCCCTTAAAATAAGTTAACAAGTAAGGATGGATAGGTAAAATCTTGATAAAATAGAACAAGCATTACCATTTTGATGTGTAAATCAACACGACTCGTGCAGGAAGGAACACTCGCTTCGGACCCTACAGCCTTGCACAAAACCGGAAAGTAAAAGAACCTGGCTCATCTCATCGCCTGCTCGAAACCTTGTTTTCCGTTTCATACCAACCACCAACTGTTGACAAAATATCTAAGCTAGTCCGCTTTTCCAAGTTCTAAGTAGAATATTCAAATACATTTACGTCTGATAATTTTATTTTTCGAAAATTCTTACTGCGTTTTGTTTTAAGTACATCAACAAATTTATAGTTTTATTGTTGAATAGTTGGTATTTTTGCATGTACCATTTCCTCTTTTTCTTTGGGGGAAATTTCAAACAGGGAGTTGCAAACTTCACAATTTTACAAAACCAAAATACTTTTAAAAAATCACTGTTGAAGAAGAAAACGAGAGTTCATTTAAAATTTTTACTTTCTAAGCTTTGTCTATGCTGTTACTTCTTTACAACAACTATAACAGTGTCACGGGATGGGACATCAGACTATGACTGATACTGAACGCTGACCGACGCCAGTTGCCGTCGGCTGCAGTGGGGTGGAGCCGAAAATGACAGTAAACATAAACATACGAACAACTCATTGATTTGCCACAGTCATTTAGAAATGATTGTTCTTCGAAAAATTATTTTTACACGGGCTAAGTGGTCGTCGAATGGGCGAAGTATTCAGAATCTCCGAACTTTCAAACTTCAGATTGTTTGGTAGTGTAAGAACCGTTGTAGGTTAGATATACATTGCTGGCTAAGTCATCGTGAAGTAAACATTCCAAGCAAGCCGTTCGATATCTTGCATCTCTGTGATACTGTGGAACTCACTTTTACTCAATTTGATGGCGTTGAGGTACAAAACTTGGTAAGACTATTGTCATGTAACCCCTCATGTCATTCTTACAATTTGGTTTAATTCTACCTGTCATGTTTACTCTGTTTGCAGGAAATGGAGGCGAACAGCAACGATAATTTCAATTTTTTTACTAGTTTTTGGCATAGAATTTTTATCACATTTCTTTCAAGCTTGGACTTGGGAAAGGCTGTCGTGCCCATCAGGCTCAAGTTGCAAACGCCTCCTCTTTGTCGCTGATCCTCAAATACTAGGAGAGCATGATGAGCCCAACTGGATTACAATTTGGGATAATGATCGGTAAATCCATAAAATTCAGATTCATAGACATGTTTGGCTTATTTTTAGTCCATATTAACTGTACTACTACCAACTTTAATCAATAATTATATATTTTCTAGTTACCTTCGTCGCACCTTTTCACTTGCAACATCACACGTTCAACCTGATGCAGTTGTTTATCTGGGAGACTTAATGGATGAAGGAAATCGAGCTGATGACTTTGAGTTTGAAAGATATGTCAAGCGCTTCTTTAATATATTCCCCCTCAATCCCAAAATTGAAGTAATTTTAGTTTTTATTGTTGGAATTATTGTAATTATAATGTACTGTGTCGTGGTGTCTTTTAAGAAATTGGTACTTTTTCCTAGACTTTATTCCTACCAGGGGATAATGATATTGGTGGTGAAAATGGGGATCCCATTCTACCTTCTATTGTGCAAAGATTTCGCCAAATTTTTCATAAGAAGACAGAATTAGTAGTTGGTTTATGTCATATTATTAAGGTAGTATTGAATCATTTAACATTGTAATTTTATGATAATGGTACCAAATTATATCCATTTTTTCTTTCTCTTTTTTAGATTAATCCAGTTTTGGAATCTATTTCTCAGCTTAGCTCAAACCAATTATCTTCTGATAAGTCAATTAGAATTGCAGTTAGTCACTTTCCGTTAATGGGTATGAGCACCCCATTTACTGAAAAGGTATCTACGTGGTCTTCTGATACTTGCAGTACAAATAAGTTCAACTTATTTTAATATATGTCCTTTCACAGCAAAGTATAATTTTTAATTTCCTTTCCTAGATACTGAGGAACTTTCAGCCGCATTTGATTTTCTCTGCTCACTCACATCTATCTCGTCTTCGGGGACCATCAATGAAGTCCCCATCAGCATTGTTAGGTAGGCTAGGACCAGTACAATTTGACTGTCTAAATAGAACTAAAGAACACGATCATGATGGTGGATGGAAAAGTATTGCCGATGTCCATGAAATAGAAGTACCCACATGCTCTTATCGAATGGGAGTTGCTGACATGGGGTTTGGTTTTGCCCTTATTGGTAAGTAAAGTTGTGCTTGATTTTAATTAATGTATGACTCAAGGGTTCATTTTCTTGTATTTCAAACTTCTCAGATGAAACAAGGCGTGAGTTCCAATATGTGGTTTTGTGGCTACCGTCTAGGCTGAAACACCTCAAGTTGTACATGGTTGCTGGAATAGTTTTCATGCTTTTTACTTTGTGGTGGTGTCTTTGTGGCTATGGAAAATCTCATAAGTACAATTCTATCAACCATCAGAGCTGAATTGATATTTTCAAAAACTTGTATCACTGCTCTCTAGAAGATTCCGGTTTGAGTGTGAGTTGTGTGCCATTTCTCAATTCTGATATGTTTGCCTTTTACTTATAGAACCATGTGGTATTCAAATTGATGTGTAGTATTTAATTCATTATAGTCAAAGACTGTATGTTATCTTGAGATATGTTATAGAAAACCAAGTTGCCATTCTTACTCATATCTGGATTTTGTCCAACACCTTCTTAAAAGTATACATACATATCTTCATTTAAGTTTGACCTGACTCTCTCAGAAAGATAATGGTCTCAAAATGAGTCCCCATTTAGATTAAGTGATTGACTGAGCTATTGATTTTGATGGATCGAGATGGAAGTAATTTCTTTGTGTAGTATAAAACATGCTGATATTTACTATAAGTTGTGATTTGTTGATATTCCGTCCTATTTTGCTGTTTAGTGATGAAAATAAGTAGACTACTAAAAGACAAATTTTTTGTACTGTATTTTATGTACTTACATTATGACCTTCAATGTTTCATCAAGTCCTACGTTTCTTATCTTTGCATTACTTCTCATGATAATTTGATACTTAATCTGTTTTTTCTTTCTTTTACAAGAATAAAATATTCTTATACTTCTATCACTCTAGGTTTTGATGGGACCTGTGTACCTAGCCACTAGCACACCTGAATTTTTACTAAATTTGTTACCTTTCTCTTCTGAGGTTGTAAGTTGTATCAGTTCTAAAACATTGCAGAGGTTTTTTAAATTACAAATTCAGTTGCAATATTTTTAAAAAGACAATTTTAGTCCCTTACAATATGTTGCAATTTTTAAGAAGTTGGTCATAGATAATGTATTTATATTTTGCCAAACCAACATAGTTAAGGATCTATTTTACAAATGATTGACCATTAATTTGTTAATGTTTTCAAATTTTGTGTATTTGTAACATATTGCGTGTTTTTATTAAGTTATTGTGTAACATTTAATTTTTAGTTTCTTACATTTTTCATCTGCACGTGTGTTACTTGTTATTTATTTCATGTGTGAGGACATATATTTATCCAAGAGCCCATATGTGTAATGTGTGATGTTTTTTTACATTTTCTCCTCCATCAACCCACATAGCATTACAACTCTTGCATATCTATGAATCTCTCGTAAATATCAAATTCGTGATGAAAAACTGCTATTTTGATCATAAAGATATTTATCATTATGGAGCTGCATACAAATGGCGAGGGCTTTGTAGAGGTATTAATACCCTTCGTTGTCGCTTTAATTGTCAGCGCTGTTTAGCCTACTTCTGGTTGATGTCCTATCATGTGCGGACGAGATGAGTGCGTCTAGTCGGTTCAGTTTAAGCAGACTCGGGCCCTGTCTGTAGTAGCTACAATCGTGTAGTTACAAACAGGGAGGTGGGAAACAAGGGATCGGCTGCGCAGTGCCCCTTTTGCTCTTCCGTTTCACTTTCTGAAGGCCCAGCTCTTGAAATACCATAGAGTCTTTGGCAGGCACAACGAAACCTATTTTGACGTTGACGCGCGCCCCAGTGTACAAAACAGCCCTGCCCCGCCGAACCCGCCGAACGGACTTATTTTGGCGAACGGCCCTACAAGCAAGCAGCTTTGCTCTTTTTCGTTTTCCTTCATTAAAACAAAAAGGAAGAGCTCTAGCGACCATCGTACGGTTAATTCAGGGAGCACCGTAAAATATGGTCGATAATACCTTATCGCATGATTGTGAGAACCAAAAATATGGTTTCCATCACGTTATCATTATTGTTGTTTCAATCGTATTTTATGGTGCTTGCTGCGGCCGATCATAAGACGTTTTTGATGCGTGTTAGTCGCATTCCTGATGGAAAAGATTATTATCAGGACATCATGAGAGTTAGTGATAGTTTTGGCGGTGACACACTTAGGGCGCCTGTGAAGCGGCCGGGGTAGGCCACCGTCTCCACACAGCTGCTCGGCGGGTTAGCCTACCGAGCGTGTCTCTGGCGCTGTCGTGAGCATCGTGCATTGATAATCAGTGATAGTTTTGGTGGTAACACACTTGGGGCGCCTGAGAAGCGGCCGGGGTAGGCCACCGTCTCCACACAGCTGCTCGGCGGGTCAGCCTACCGTAAGACTTTTGATGTGTGTTAGTCGCGATCCTGATAGAAAAGATCATTCTCAGTGTCAGCATAGAGGATGGTGGGTCAGTTGTTTAAGGTCTCTTAGTTACTTCTATGCATTAGGTGAGCTAGTAAAGACTTAGGTTGATAAATTTAGAGGTGAACCCTACCGGCTCTCAACAATTAAGTAGAACAAGATAAGTGTAAGAACTTTAGATAGTTTTATACAAGTTACAATGGTGGTTCAGGTTTGACAAAAGGTGTTACACTTGGCTCTCTCTTACCCTCTCGTGATGTGTGAGTTCTTCCCCGTCCAGAGACCGCCCTGCCACCACGGCCGACCGAACCGCATCTAACTCGAGCGCACCCGCGCTCGGGTTTTTAAAGACGCCTCCGCTCGGGGGCGGGGGCGTACACGCGGCGCGGGCCGAGCGAGCCAGAGGGGGGATCTACAATGGGGCCGCGCGCTCCAGATTTGCGTTTGTTGACGGATTCGCCCGCGCGGTTGTATTGTAACACTTTTGCAAGTGTCACAATCCAACATCAGGACATCATGAGAATCAGTGATAGTTTTGGCGGTGACACACTCTGGGCGCCTGTGAAGCGGCCGGGGTAGGCCACCGTCTCCACACAGCTGCTCGGCGGGTCAGCCTACCGAGCGTGTCGCAGGCGCTGTCGTGCATCGCCGCGAAAACAGAGAGAGACACGAGGTAGCGGGTCAATTGAGGTGCACCTTACAAATGAGACAACTGTCACGGCTATGGATGGAAGAGATAGGAGGGTCACAGAAATGGTAAACAATCATCATACTCCGGTATTCAACGAGTTTTCCCAGAGTGACCCTAGCAAAGCAAGCTTCCCGAATATAGCGCTAAGTATGCAAGGCAGGGTTTCTTTAGCTACACCCTCCTCGCGGGAAAAAATCAACATAGGCTACATGCATGGAACTGTCAAGGGAACTACCACATTTGAAGTGATATCATGAGAATCACGGGAATAAATACCAGACAGCCAGAAGTCAAGGGAGTTGTCGCTCGGTTGTCGCACCACACCCACCCGTGTAATAACATGAAGAAGGTAGTTGAGATTTATTTCCAAGTAACTCTTGACGCAAAAGACTACTCGGCATCTACTGCCCAACACCAGAGGCTTTCTTTTGAAGTGGCCGTTCGAGTATTTTTGTTGGAGGGGTTATAAGGGGTTCTTTTATGAATCAATCAAAGGATTTTACTGACGCAAGAGCGCATGAGTAGCAAGGACGCGTGCACCAAGGTATCGAAGTTTAAAAATTTCTTTCAAACGATTACCATCTGTTAGCTTCAACATGCCAACTGTTGTACAGATAACTACAACCTACTTAAGAACGGGGAAATTTTACTGCTGAATCACCCTGTAGCCTTAAGTGAGTCTCAATGGTTTCACCGAGGACGCCTTAGAGAGAAGCCGTGGCCTACCTCGCAGGCGTCCAAGCGACAACTCGTGTCGCGGCGACAAGTGGTAATAGACACGTCCCTGTTTATGGCCACAAATGGGGCAACATACGATGTCCGACGCCACCCCCCGCCACACGCCACCTTTTGTAGCTAAACGGTTGTAGCTAAAGTTGACATGACCGCATGCAGCTTCATCCGCTTCTTCAGTAAAACAGTCGGTCAAGTCCACCTCCTCATCGCGCTGAGGCCCGGGTCGGATAACACGAAAAATGGGCAATCAACGGCCTGATTCGAGCGGGACTGCCCATTTTCCGAGTTATCCGACCCGGGCCTCAGCGCAATGGAGGAGGTGGACATGACCGCCTGCTTGACACGGAAGACCAAGCCCGTTGAGTGGGACCGGGTTCTGACCTGACAAACGACAGACGGAGCCGACGGTCGAGTGGCGAGGGTGCCGGGCATTGGTCCACGACACCGTCAGGCGAGGGATCGATTCCTGTTCGAAGCGAGATTTTTTGAGGGGCCTGCTGAGTAGGTGGTCGGTTAAGCGCACCTCCTCACCTCGCCCAAAAGCGAAAGCGAAACATTGTCCTATAGTAATCGAACCAGCGTCTATCTGTATGAGGATCACGCGCTCTACCAACCGAGCCAACGAGGCTGTTGAATAGGTGATGTTTTTTTATCGCTGAGGCTCACACCCGGAAACACATGGCCGACAGAGTATCAAAAGGGTTTCGTCGACTAGGGGCTGTCAAGTCAAGCGCGCCCGAC
>NW_026267150.1:2193150-2196087 GCF_000697945.3 Frankliniella occidentalis
TCGTTGTAGTAACATATCACCACTAAACCTGGTTCTCGTTTAAATCAAGCACTTAACCACTCTAATCATTTCAAACCAGTATTATTTTAAATTTGTGTTTTCATAGGTTTTATGAACCTGGAATATCTAAAGATAGTGTAACAGCACGAAATCTGTCCATAGTTTTCTCATTTCAGCGTTGGCCATTCCAACCGACGGCGCGAAATTCAAACAAACATTCGAAAAGTTACTTTCACTATTTTTCCCGAGGAAAATAATTTTAACGGCTTGAGTGCCCCCCCCCCCTCGTGACAGTCGAATCAAGACTTGAAGCAATTGGGCCCCGGTTCGTCTGATGTCAGACTTTTCTCTCGGCCCACGTCTGACGGCAGAGCTAGCTGACTTTGCGACTAAGTTCAAACTGGCTTAACGCTATAGGGGGCAAAAAAAAGGTCGCCCCATCTTTTGATATGTTGTTCTCTGTGCTTCAAAACGCCTAAATAGCCATACCAATTTTGATCAAAATTTTATTTTTCTGTCAGCACTTAGTCGCACCGATGGCCGAAGACCAAAAACACTAAGTCCCCGCTGGTTCACACTATATGGGTGGAAAAAAAATGTCCAACCATCTATTGATATGTTATTCGCCATGCTTCAAAACGCCCAGATATCTTCATCTTAAATTATCGATTTTTTGAAAAATATTTAGACTTAGAAACTTTTGAGCACTTTGCTGTGCGGCTTTCGGTGCTTGCTCGGCAAAAATTTAGCATGATGGCTTCAATCCGAAGCCACCAGGCCAAAATGCGAAAAAAAGCCGGTAGGCTTCCAAAAGAAGCCAGTTCTCCTCCTCGCAGCAGGTAGACCCCGGAGGGATCGGGGCGGGGGTGGGGCCGGCCAGCCGAATTAGCCGAGAGGCTAGGATCTAAGCCACCCGGCTACGAGAGAACAAAGGCGGGTCCCAAAAAGAAGCCAGAATGCTTCGACATAGCCCGTTCCTAGCCAAAACGAAGCCTCTTATTTTGCTTCGGGTTGGTGGCCAACAACTGACAGACCTTCCAGCTCTTCGCGGCCGGGACCTACCCGTCGACCCAGACCCAGTTCAACCGAGCAGCCTTGGTGGCCAACAACTGACGGACCTGCCAGCTCTTCTCGGCCTGGTCCTACCGGCCGACCCAGACCTAGTTCAACCGAGCAGCCTTGGTGGCCAACAACTGACGGACCTTCCAGCTCTTCTCGGCCTGGTCCTACCCGGCGACCCAGACCTAGTTCAACCGAGCAGCCTTGGTGGCCAACAACTGACGGACCTTCCAGCTCTTCGCGGCCTGGTCCTACCGGCCGACCCAAACCTAGTTCAACCGAGCAGCCTTGGTGGCCAACAACTGACGGACCTTCCAGCTCTTCTCGGCCTGGTCCTACCGACCGACCCAGACCTAGTTCAACCGAGCAGCCTTGGTGGCCAACAACTGACAGACCTTCCAGCTCTTCGCGGCCTGATCCTACCCGGCGACCCAGACCTAGTTCAACCGAGCAGCCTTGGTGGCCAACAACTGACAGACCTTCCAGCTCTTCTCGGCCTGGTCCTACCCGGCGACCCAGACCTAGTTCAACCGAGCAGCCTTGGTGGCCAACAACTGACGGACCTTCCAGCTCTTCTCGGCCTGGTCCTACCCGCCGACCCAGACCTAGTTCAACCGAGCAGCCTTGGTGGCCAACAACTGACGGACCTTCAAGCTCTTCTCGGCCTGGTCCTACCGGCCGACCCAGACCTAGTTCAACCGAGCAGCCTTGGTGGCCAACAACTGACGGACCTTCAAGCTCTTCTCGGCCGGGACCTACCCGCCGACCCAGACCCAGTTCTACGGAGGAGCCTTGGTGGCCAACTGACGTAGCTTCCAGCTCTGCTCAACCGAGGCCTAGCACTACGGAGTGACACTGAAGAGTGATGAAATGTTGAAAGTAAAGTTTCATTAAAAGATAGATAGATATTAAGTGCAGTACCATTTATTGATTGTCAGATTCTCTAAAACCCTAGACGGTTTAACACATACATGTTGCTTGATACTATTTCTTCCCAAAGTATCGGAGTAGTTTCCTTTTTTATTGCTGAAGTAGTTTCCAAACTGATAAGTATTTTTTCTTAAAATCACAGAGAAGTAAGTGATACACTCTTTTTTGCACTATGTACACAATATGTACCCAGGTAGCATACATCAAGTTCAATGACCAGCCTTAGAGAAAAATACAGGTTTCCACATTTCAACATTATATTATTTAACACTCTCTATTGAACAAAACTCCTATCAAACAATTCCACAAGAATAAAGGAATATATACATTTCAAAGGGAAGTCTACTACATAAATTACATTTACCATTCCAATAAAAGTCTTTTAGGAGAGAAGAAGGCAGGGGCAGTAGGCTGCTAGCCCATAAAACATCTCCTCTGCACTAGCAGGGCAATTCACCTACTGAAACAAGGACAATATCTTTATAATTTGCAAGATTAAATTGCACGCTGTATTATTGCTACACATCCGACACTATCACAGATCACCTCAAGGAACGAGTGATGACTAGGTTTCACTATTGCACTGTATTTTGACTCACTACAATTAAATGAATAACAAAAAAAGACGTCTCTTCAAAGAAATTGGGGAGATATGGATTATGTTCTATCTGGTTTACAAACTGATGCAGGAGGATCACACAGGTACTGTTGGTGAGATCACAAAGCATCAAACATTTTGGTCAAAAAATGTACCAAAAACTGCAGAATTTAGTCCAAGGAAATAGCATGTGTACAATTTTATCTTAACCCTTTCAAGCCTTTTCTAATCGATAGTAAACAAGTTGTATACAATTGGAAAAACAGGCAAGGCTTATCTGACAACCAGTGATGGAAATTTAATTTATAAAATATCATATCAATCACAAAAATGATTGCCAAATATTTTGC
>NW_026267150.1:2196137-2198546 GCF_000697945.3 Frankliniella occidentalis
GATTCGAACCAGCGACTGTTTGCGTACCGGCCCATCACATCAGGTGTCGCACGGCTTTAAAGTAATGCCAGCGGAACGCTAAAAATATCACCGCGACGAGATACGAACCAGCGACCAGGTTCATACGGACGCTACCGGCTTGACCACGAAGGAACGATACGATAGTGACCATAACTTTCGGTGGCATCCACATCTCAGCTGTGACTGACGCCAGAAGTCACTTGGCCAGCAGAGCAGGAAAAATGATCGCGGACGGGATTCGAACTACCGACCATGCCCACGATCACGCTTTAACACGCTCGGCTACCAGCTTACTCTTCCGAGCTATATTCAACTAAGCATTTCTCTGAGCTACGCGCCCTCAAGCGTACGCTTCTGCAAGCGTGAGCAGGGCGAGGGGCAGGGGGCGGGGAGGAACGGGGCCGGCAATCCACGCCGCTTGGGTCACGCTTCGCTTAGGGGCGCGTAGCTCACGAGAAATGCTTTAATTGAATATAGCAGTTGAGGTCTGAGCTCGGTGCTGCCTAGCGGGAGACAAGAAGCGACAAAGAAAAAATTTGTCCCGTCCGGGTTTGGGCTCCTTTCGATCCCAGGCTCATAAATCCTTTCTAAACCTAAAAAGTGACGCTGTGTCAATCTTGGCGTGGGTCGATGATTGTCGCTGAAAACGCCTGGAGGATAGGCAATGCTTTCCTGAATCGGGCGGCAAGTCGTGGCTGAGGGCGCCCTGGAGGTAGGCAATCAGTTCACCAGCTACCCTCTAGTTGTGGGGGGTGGGGGCCCCCGGCCCATGGGCCCCATATTGTGTTAGTTTAGGTGCATTCAGAGCCTTTCGGCTTGTCAGGAATTAGGTGCAGGGCAAGTCCTTGTCTTCTGCCTATACATTGAATGTTCGTATTTCACATTACCTGAAAAAGGACGTTCTAGAGTCGGGTCGGATTGAGCTGACTCTGGCCGCCGGCATTGTTGCCACAATTTTGTGGCCAAAAATAGGGACGTTGATCGACCTATCACCGCACACCCAACGCACAGCGATGTGCACTAGGTTGCCTAAGTCCACCCGACCGCTGCCGGTTTACATATCCTCGCTCTCACGGCTCCTTATGGCGCCGTGCGAGTAGGCAACACGCCCGCATGCGTGCGTGCGGTACAGTTTAACTACGAAAGTGCGCGGCGTGAATTAGCCACCCCTTATACTCTGGAAACACCTTTTGGTGTGAGGAACTTTTATCCTACACCTTTTGGTGTGAGGCACGTGTGTGTACTACACCTTTTGGTGTGAGGCACAGTGCGTCTGACACCGTTAGTGTAAGGCACAGTGCGTCTGGCACCCTTTGCTGTGAGTCGATGTGAGGTATAGTTCGTCTGTAAGGTATCAGACGCACTGTACCTCACAGCAATTAGGTGTGGGAGTGTCCCACACCCAGGTTTTCTAAGTAAGCATGCAACAGTTTGGGTAACGACGAATACTGCAGTATGAGTAACACTGGAATGACTGCCAGGAGTAAAGGAGATCTCAAGCAAAATCGTGACTCAAGCACTCTTCATTTCTTCGCAAGTGGCTCTTGACGCAAGATACTAATTGACATCCACTGCCGATCACCATGGCTTAAAAAAAAACAACCGTTGAGCGAGTAAGTTTTTCGACAAGGTTTACAAGTGGCCTTTTGTAGAAGATAGAACGGAGTACTTCGGCGGTGTCAACCACGTCAGCAAAAGGAAACGGCTGTTTTATTTTATTCGAAGTGGTACAGATAATGAAATCAAAGCGTTTCAATGACGCATGAGCGATCGAGTAGCAAAAAGGAAAGGTTGCACCAGTTGTACCAGCAGCAGGTCGACGGCACATTCCCACCTGCTAGCCTTATAAGGCTAAGTGTTTTACAGATAACGACAACCTACTTAAGGTCAGGAATAGGCACAGCCCAATCACTCTGCCATTGGACGTGAGTCGCAATGGTTCCACCGAGGATCGTCGTGGTCGTGCTGCTGGCCCATTTGGGGCTGGCCCTCGTGTCAGCGGATGAACGCGCCGCCGCGCTAACGCTAAACGTGAACCAAAACCTCGACAATCGTCCGGAAGAATCTACGAAGGATCTACTGGCCTCGTGGAATAGAAGCTCAGGTCGGCCAACTCAACGACCATATTCCACACCAAGGTGGGCGCCTACATGGAGGGCATTCAGTGACCACTTACAACGGAATGGTACGCCCCTCAACAAAGTAGATTGGCCTTGGCCATGGACTTTGAGGTCCAGCCAAAGGCCGGCAAGAACCACTCAACAAAGATCCACTTCTACGGCGCATCCTTGGTGGCCCACTGACAGACCTTCCAGCTCTTCGCGGCCTGATCCTACCCGGCGACCCAGACCTAGTTCAACCGAGCAGCCTTGGTGGCCAACAACTGAC
>NW_026267150.1:2207941-2211677 GCF_000697945.3 Frankliniella occidentalis
GGGGGGGAGCAGCGCGAAACCGGCGTGTAATAAGTGTCCGGCTGGCCGTCCAGCCATCACTCTGTGTCTCTGACGAGACGCGCCGCCGCAGTGAAGCGGATTGTATACATTACATTCCGGACAGGAATCCTCTGCCGGCCATCCAGTTTGCCCTGCTCTTGCGCACCCTTCTCTCCCCCACGGCCCATAGAAACGGAAACGAAATAATGATGCTGCTGTTGCTGCTGCTGCTGCTTCTGCCTGTCCCGGGAATGAAACATTCCACGTCCGCAGTGCTGCTGCCTCGTGCTCGCCGGCCGGCCCGGGCCGGGGTCGCGCCGCGCCGGGCCGGCCGCTGCTCAAGGGATTCGCCCGAAGTAGCGCGCGGAGAGCGGGGAGGGGCAATCCTCTCCAGATCAGATGAAAGGATCGCGAGAGGCGGAGGGAAAACGAGGGGAATTCTTTGACACGCAGAGCCTTTGATTAAGCAGAGGAGGGATATGACAGCGCGGATCACTGGGGGAGAGCGGCGTGCCAGAGCATCGACGAGCCGAAAGCAATCACCACTTCAGTCCAACAACGGACAGAAAATGTTGCCGCAATTAAAAAGTAACGGATCAGATACCATCACCCCCTCCCCCTCCTTCCTCCCTTTCCGCCTGACGTTTGCTGTTATTTCGCGAAGCGATAATTACGCGTTGTTTTGGATCAGGCACACTGAAAGCCGCAAATTGTTTCTCGTTAACTTTTGCGGCCCCGGCAGAGCAGCCCCTGTAACCTGACCGGAATCCCGACCTCCCTCTCGCCGCCCACCGACCCGACCTTCCACCCCCAATTTCGCTCTGGCTCCCTCAGTACCTTTCTCTGCTCTCTCTCCCGTTCTCCTTTTCCCGTTCGCAGGATACGACCTCCGCCCCCGCAACCCTCTTTTATTCATCACAGGGAATAATTACACTGCCGGCTCTGGAGTGCACGGCATGGCACGCGGTTACACAACACACCATGCACATATATACGCTCACACACATGAAGTAGGGACTGACCACAAATGCGCACGATCCTGTTGACGGGGCAACCGAGCCAGGCCTCCGCCTCCCGGTAGATGGTGGCGAGGAGCGTGGACTTGCCCGTGCCGGGCTGGCCGACGAGCAGCAGGGGCGGGTGCCGCTCGGCGGACGCGTGCTGGGCCTGGAGGCGGGTCCGCACCTCGGCCAGGACGCCGTCGAGCGCGGGCCGCTGCTGGTCGCCGGGGCCCTGGCCCGACCCCAGCCGTTGGCAGAGGGCGAGGTGGCACAGCGCCTCCTGGTAGATGTCCTGCAGAGGGCGGGAACGTTAGCGAGAGCGAAACACAAAATGACAGTGAGGAATGTGAATAATGTGGCCACTGCTGTGCAGGTCTTTTTCATCTCTCCCACCCGAGAGCAGTGTGCGCCCGGGTGACACCACTTGTGAGAGAAGGGGCTCATCCTCCGTCAACTCGACAGGAGAGGGCCCGGGGTAGGGGGGGGGAGGGGCGACCTGCCCTGGCCTGCTGCACGCATACACGCACACGCACGCACAACATATCAAACGCGCATTCCATCTTGCTGGCTGGTTGAGGGAGGGGTTGGGGGAGAGGGGCAGCAAGGGGGGCAGCCCGCACCGCACCACACGGCGAGCTGCGCTGGCTGGCATCTGCCGTAGCTGGCCTGAGGCCCACCCGGGGCCACCACCCCACCCCACCGCCCAGCCCGCCCACCTTTATAACCCCCAGCAACTCATATCTTTTCCCTGGACTTGCCCCTACTCCCCCGCCCCGCCGCCTCCCGCGGTGGAGCACATAAGACGAATATATTGAGGGGCCCATCCGGTGTGCGGGGCAGGGGAGGGAAGGGGAGGCAGGCCCTTTTATTTGTCCGCCGCTCAGCCACGCGCTCAGCGAGAGCGGCTCCGGTGCCACTCACCATGACGGACTTGTTCTTGACGCTGGGCTCGACGCGCGCGCTGATGGCCCGTCGCATGCCCCCGCCCACGACCAGCCGCGCCTGCAGCTGGAAGCTGTCCGAGTACGCCTCGTCCTCGTAGTTGCCAGACGCCGGCGGCCTGGGAAAGGGACAAAAGCAGACGGCAAACTTATTGACAACCAATCCACGTAAACCATGTCGCATACGTTAGTGTTGTGCTAAACAATAACTAACTAGGTTATTGCTGACAAAAAAAAAAAAAAAAAAAAAAACAACAGCAAAAAACACGTCTGTCTGTAGGTTTACTGTTCCACACGCTTAATTCGCAGTACTTATGAGACGGAGCAGTTAGGCAAACAATCCGCACGCCTGCGCACGACGCACAGTATAACTACGGAAAGGGAGCGGGTCGTTCAGCCACCAACGAGGACAAGTTGGGTGTTCTCAATGGAACTAGTGGAACGCACGAGGGGTACATCACTCCGATTCTGGGCGTACACCTACTTTTAGTCGATTTTTTTGGGCCGTGACTTTTTGACTTTTTTTGACTTTTTTTGTACTTTTATTTGACTTTTTTTTGACTTTTTGATCAAATTTATTTGACTTTTATGATTTTTTCCCTGCTATATTTTATAAATAAGGGAGAGTTGTAATTTTTGGGCTAGTAATAAGGTTTTTCCAAGACTTTTTAGCACTATTTATAGCATGAATCGAATAAGAAGAAAATTCGTCATCAGAGTGTACACCCCCTAAGTAAGAAAAACAAGGTATTTTCAGTATTTACGTTTTTTGATGAAGAAATCCCATGAAATCCGATAATTTTATTTTTCTCACTTCACCCACCACCCACCCCCCTCCCTCTTTAAAAGACAGTGATCTAGGACTTTCCGATACAATCACAGTTCCGTAGCTTTTTGGCCCCTTACAGGCAGATATTGCACTCGCATGTTGACTTTCTGTTGACTTTTTCAGTGCCTTTTCTCTGACTTCTCGTCGACTTCTCGTCGACTTTCATTGCCTTTTTTTTGACTTTATTTGACTTTTTTGACTTTTTATTTGACTTTTTGACTTTTTATTTGACTTTTTGACTTTTTTTGACTATTCAAATGACTTTTTGACTTTATCTTGACTTTTTTCTTGACTTTTCAAAGCGCGTACACCTACTTTTAAGAGTGGTGTACCCCTCGGGAACGCACCATACCAGGTGGCTGCTTTACCGCATGCATGCGTGCGTTCGCTTGCCTACTCGCACGGGGCCATACAGAGCCGTGGACAGCGACGATAGGCAAGCCCGCCCGCACCCGTGCTTGCGGTACAGTATGACTACGAAAGTGCGCGGCGTGAGACAGCCACCTGGTGTTTCACTGTGACATGGTTGACACACGACACACTCAATTTTTGCGGGGATATATTTCCAAGAACCCCTCCGAGTACTGGAACATCACATTATACACTCAAATTTTTGCGAGGACATTTCCATGAACACTCCTCGAGTACTGGGAATGTCGCACGGAATATGCCATGCAACTCACTTGACGGAGCCCCTGTTCTCGGGCGGCAGGTGCTCGGCCAGCGCGCTGCTCAGCGGCTCCACGGACGGCCCGGGTCGGCCCTGCCTCGTGATGCTCATGATGCCCTTCCTCGCGTCCGGGTCCAGGCCTGCAACACACAAACACACCCCGCTTGTCATTCTGCTAGCCGCCTGGAAAATTATTCCCCAGCTGCCTCTTCCCGCCGCCGCTGGGCTAAACAGCGCGCCGCTGCTGCTGGAACGATATCATCCATTTCTGCCGGGAGTCCCCCCCCCCTACCCC
>NW_026267150.1:2212186-2216576 GCF_000697945.3 Frankliniella occidentalis
GAGGGTAGGCAAACCCGCCCGCACCTGTGTATTATCTGCAACACCCGGTACATGTGGTAAAAAAAATAAAAAATAAATTGATACGTGGACAAATTAACGTCGATCTAGCAAAAAAGATAATGCGGGAAAAACTAAAAACTTCCAAACTTAAGGTATTGTGCGTAAAACAAATTTTTGTTGTTTAAAAATTGACCTGAATATCGAGAAGGAAAACAAAAATATTTTGTCGTGCTGGCGGTACTGCGGGGGGCAGTGCGGGCGCAGGGCGGGCGCAGCAGGGCGAAAGGCTGCGTCGTTTATTTGATTTGTGCGTTGAGGTCCCTCGGCGGGGGCCGCGGGGCCCCGCGGCTGTTTACTGCCCAGCCGAGGGAGCCTCCACGACCACCGCCGTCTGCGGCCGCGGCGTGGCGCAGCGTAGCGCTCTGGAGCGCCCCGGGGCCAGCATACCGAAAATTGGGCGGTTTCCTCCGGACGCCATAACTCCCCTCTCTCCCTAACAAATCGGCAAAAACTGGGGCGAAAAATATCTACTTTTTTTTCCTGGGCTAGCCCTTTATACTTTATTTACACTTCAAGCCGCAGTATGTGTAGAGGCGGGGAGGCTACGACTGGGGTATGTACTCACTCAGGGCGAACATGAGCTGCCGGTGGAGGCCGGACTGTAGCAGCACGGCGGCCTGCGCGGCCGCGGGGCTGGCGGGCCCGATGCGGCGCGCGCCGTCCCGCAGCGCCGCGAGCACGCGCTGGAACTGCTGCTGCTGCTCGCGCGGCTCGCGCGCCGGCTCCCGCAGCCGGGCCGCGCCGTCCTTGGCCGGCACCAGCCAGCGCTGCAGCAGCGTCCGGGACTCCGGGTCGGCGCCGGCCAGCAGCTCGCGGTGCAGCGCCGCGTCCAGGAGCACGGGTGGCGGCGCGGCACGGGCCTCGTCGCCCACCAGCACCAGGAAGAAGCACAGCTGGTTGACGCGGAAGCTGTCCCGGATGTCCTCGAGGTGGTCGTCGAACATGTGCGGGTCGAGGAGCGGGTCGCAGGTCTCGGCCGAGCCATAGTGCATGTCGACCAGCTCGATCTGCAGCGGACAGAGGGAAGGGAGGGGTCCCTTTCATGAGGAACAGCTGATGCGAATCAGTAAACTTGGAGAAAATCTATCAGAACTCACCTCAAAGCCCGAGTTATCATACTGCGTCTGCAAGTCCGGCCCCACCTGCTCCAGCAGCATGCGGCGCTCCTCTGCGAACTCTGGAACACGACGGGAGTGTGGTCAGCGGCGAGATAGAGTACGTACTGAGAGGGGTCGCGGCCGACGCCGAGTTCCATGGACTATCCGTTGATTAATTAATTTGGAAAAGGAAGAGGGGGAGAAAAATACAGAGGTACGCAAAAAGGGGAAGAAAAAGGGGGATGGGGAGAGATAGAGGGGGGACGAGCGCGAGGCATTCACCGCTGCCATCACAAGGCAAGGACGAAGGCCCCGGGTGGAGAGGCTCAACTTTTTCCCTCCAAAGCGACCGACGAGCAGCCGGCGACCTCGTCACAAAAGGACCCCCTTCATCCCAAGTTAAATTAGTTCGGAATAAAATCCAATCAAACATGCCAAAACAGTAATAAGTCCGAATGAATGGCGCCCCGCTTTCACCTCAAAATAAACGAAGGGGTATTGGGAGGCATGAACAATTCGGGGGGCTCTACTCAGACAGCCTTTTACATTGGTTCATCTCTCTCAAAAGCTTTGCGGCCGAACCCCCTTAATGGCGAGGCCTCAGCACGCACCTCTCTCGCCTCTTACCTCCATCCCCCCCCCCCCCCCCCCTAACCTATACCTCCCGTTATTCCGACAGAACAGGACACTTGGCTGAACACCCTCGCTGTCAGACCTAACTCCTCTCGAGCGCTGGCTGCTGGACCCCGCTGGGGCTATCCATCCCGCTCAGCGCATCCTCAGCGTCTGCTCGCCGCCCCCATCGCCGGCAGCCTCCAGCACAAAGTACTCTGTGGCCGCCGCAGCCCTCCTGCCTGCTGGGGAGACTGAGTCGAGTCAAACTCAAGGCCTCGCAGTGGCACATTAAAAATTAGTGTGCTGCAGTCAGAACTTATTTTCATGAAGTGATGTATCTTAAGTTTTCGTATACATTGCCGAGAGCAGAGCACAGTCGCAGTGCGCCCGCGGCCCCTCCTTCCCAAAGGACCGGCCGGACCCGCCCAAAGGCGGACAGAAGACGTACGGATAAAGAAAAACTCCCGCTTCTCGAGAAGTCGAGTGAGAAGCCATACGTCATGCGGCAAGGTCGCTGTCCTCGTCCCACTCAAGCCCAGACGCCAAGAGCTGCCGAGGTGCCCGACAGGATGTGCGGGGCTTGGCAATAAATGTGAGGAAAGGGGAGCAACGGGTTTGTGTGAGTGTGAGCAAGAGAGAGACAGGGAGAGAGGGAGAGAGAGATAGAGAGAGAGAGGGGGGAGGGGGACGGCATAGGTGAGAGGGGGTGGGATGGAGCAAGTGGCCCCGTTGTCTGTACCGCCGAGCTAAAGCCCGGCGCCTGAGCCAGCCCTCCGTCCTCCCGCCCTCATTGACCTCCCCTGGGTGCGGGTCGGGGGGCTGCCGGGGGGAGGCTGGCAGGACGGGGGCCGGTGCAGGTCCTGGCCAGGTTGATTAAAACCATATCCATCCCCTAACCGGGGGTGGCGTGGGGGAGAGGGTTTGGCTTTATCGGAATCTCCCCCCTCCGCCCTCCCTCCCCACTCCCCGCTGGTCTAGAGCCCAGCCCGAGCTCCCCGTCCAATGACCACCCGCAGTACCCGGATACTCCGACGCTGCCCGCTGCGAGAAGACGTGATTTGCGAGTCTCATTACTTGACGCATGTGTCCTGTCCGGGGGGAAGCGACATCCTCGCCTCGGCCAGCTCCGGCAGCAGCTCCGGGCGCGTGGACGCGGGCCTCGCCCGCCCAGCCCAGCCACCACGTCCGGCGCAGAGGCCACTCAGTCGGAAGGGGTGGGGGTGATGAACACGTGGGGGGCGCGGGGCGGGACGTCTGCTGGACCCATTTCAAACACTTCCGCGTCCTTGTACCTCCCCCCGCCCACCACGTCACCCTCTCTCCCTGAGGGGGAAGAGGACGAATGTGGCGCGAGAGGCACAAGAAAGGGGAGCAGGGGGATGGGGGAGAAAAAAGTCACCTAAGCGAAAGAGAGGGCGGTGCGCAGGGCGAAGCCACAAGCCACGCCGAGTCTGGACGCGAGACGGGGGGAACGAACAACAGGAAATGCCGGGGAAATGCCATTAACCGGCTCCGACATATTCCGACTACAACTCGTAACTCGTTGCATTAGGAATAGGCGCATGAATGAAATATTTGTTGCGCGAACATTCTTCGCCCAAGGAAGGAGGCTCTAGAGCAATGCAAAGAGGAAGAGTGAACACAGGGGGATTAAGGTGGGGGCTAGAGATGAGCGAACATGTTCGAATTCGATCGAACTCGAACGAACATCGAGCTGTTCGTGATCGCTCGTACACGAACATGAGGTATTCGGATTCGAACTATTCGAGCACTTCTCGAACACAATTCCAGTATATATTTCAGAAAGACGCATAATGTATGGTCGCAATTAAGGGGGCAATGGCAGGTTAATAAATAACTGCAATTTTAAACGTTAATGGCAATATTGTAATCCATCATATCAAAAAACAAATTTCAATAATTGTTCGTGTTCGGATCGAATTTTTGAACATTAAACTGTTCAGGTAGGTTCGTTCACAGATAAAAATGGTTGTTCGTGTTCGTGTTCGTTCGAAGATGTTTAGACCAAATTTGTTCAAGTTCGTTCAAATTTGAACTGGCCTGTTCGCTCATCTCTAGTGGGGGTGAGTCGAATCATGTAGTCGACGCGAAACCCGGGTGGAGCCCACCCCATCCCCCACTGTCGCGTCTGGGATGCGCCAATGTGGCCGGACAGGCCGCCTGGCACACAGGGGGGCGACCCGAAGGGAGGCGCGGCGTGGCCCTCCCTGACCGGCGCGATATAAACGCCCAGCCGTGAAATCGCATCACACGAGACAAGAGACAAACGCTCGGGCCGGGCGCGTCGTTGTGTACAGCAGCAGCCGGGCGGGCCGGGCCGGGCGCCAGCCACGCGCCCCGCGGCGGACCAGGAAAACAAAACAGAAAAGGGGGGGAATATAAGGGAGTGGAAATGAAAGGGGTAGGGGGACTAAATTTACAAACTGGGTCGCATTCTGTCGCACGCTTCGCGCAGAGCGGCGCAGAGCTCGGCTAGGCGGGCGCGAGCGGAGCGCGTGTGTGTGGTGGTCCGGCGGGTCCGGCCCCGCTGCCCGGCGACAGTTGGACCGGCACAATCCATCAGCGGCCGCCCCGCCCCGCCCCGCCCTGCCCCGCCC
>NW_026267150.1:2221416-2229531 GCF_000697945.3 Frankliniella occidentalis
CAAGGGCTCCTGACGGGCCATCTGTCGCCCAACAAAGTCAGCTCAGCTCGGCTCACGGGCCACGGCGGCGGGGAGTGGCGGGCGAGGGGTGGTATCTGAGTTTGCCACCAGCCGTCTGTCTTCACCCGAGGCATTTCGGAGGGCGCAACAGACGGTGTGGCTTCAATAGGGCGGGGAGGGCGCGGGGAAGGGGGGGACTCTGAGGAGGAGGCTGAGGAGGGCGAGGGTTGAGCGCCGGGACCATGCGGGGTGGCGGTGCGTGGCGGTGCGACGCGGTGCGTCCCCTGTCGTAGTGGTGGTGGTGGCGGCGGCGGTCAGGAGCCCTTTGAGACAAACTCGGAACGTCCTCCGAGTTCGGCGAACTGCGCGGCGGGGGGGCGACTAGCAGCAGTGTAATCCCCGAGAGCGTGGAGGAGAGGAGTGAGCGCTGCCGTTATCGGCGAGCCTCGCGTGCGGAAAACTGTGCGAAAGACGGACTTTTCCTGGAAAGGTCCGTCGGCCCGAGCCACCCCTCGCCTCGCGGCGGAGACCAACAAGTTGGGGCACAAGAACACGAGGGTGGAGGGGGGCAAAAGGGGCCGGTCGGGCGTAAGTAAGGATGGGGTGAATTGAAAGGCTGCCACGGCCGCTTCGACAGGGTGCAAATGAGAGGAGCAAGGGGAGGGCAAGGAGGGGCGGAAAGTTCAAGAGGGGCGAAAAGGGCTTTGGGCAGAGGAATGAAGGGGTCGAAGAAAGTGGCGTGCATAGGCAGTCAGTAGAGATGTGGAGACAGACAGACATACAGACAGACAGACAGACAGACAGACAGACAGACAGACAGACAGACAGACAGATAGATAGATAAATAGATATCAGGGCGGGGCGAGATAGCGAAGCGATGATGAGAAGTAGCTACCTGAGCTGTGAGCCCCACTGATAGCTCGAGATAGCTCCACACAGTCTCAAGGAGGCGAGCAGTGGAGAGGCAGCCACACGGGGAGGGGTAGAGAGATAGGGAGAAGGGGGTGGAAGTTGAGGAGGATGAAGGGATTAGACGAGCGTGCGGTACACTACTACTTGTAGTGCAGAATGGTCGATACGAGCAAAGCGAGCCAGGCAGCAGTATGCGAAAAGCGAGACAAAGGGGCACAGCGCGGCGCGAAAATTAATCAAAACAGATAAAGATAAGACTTGGCGACTCGGCGAATCGCTCGCCATTATTGTCCAGCGTGGGGTGGCGAAGGGGAGGGGGAAGTGAGAGAGAGAGGGGGAGAGCGGAGAGGGGCGGTGAACGAGCAGGAGGGGGTAGGATTGAGTGGAATGGAAAGATATTTGCAGGCGGCAGAGGTAGGCGAGATGGGCAGAGCAGAGGGTGCGAGGGGTGCCCAACTGAGGTAATCAGGTGTACACAGAGTAGGTAATCCCTGGTAATCACCGGTAATCATTGGTAATCGCCAGTAATCCTTGGTAATCACCGGTAATCCGTAGTAATCGCCGGTAATCCTTGGTAATCGCCGGTAATCCTTGGTAATCACCGGTAATCCCTGGTAATCGCCGGTAATCCATGGTAATCACTAGGTATTCGTTAGTAATCACCAGGTAATCGTTAGTAATCACCAGGCAATCTTTGGTAATCACTAAGTAATCCAGCAAGGAAATTCCTGAAAATCTTTGGGAATCACTGGTAATCTTTGGGAATCACTAGTAATCTTTGGGAATCACTGGTAATCTGCGGTAATCAATGGCAATCTTTGGTAATCTCTGGTAATCTTTTGTCAGTGGTAATCTTCGGAAACCATTGGTAATCATAGGTAATCTTCGGTAATCTTCCGTAATCTCTGGTAATCCTTGGTAATCATCACTTTTTGGTAATCAGGTGTACACGAATTTTTCGAGTTGGGCACCCCTCGAGAGGGTGTTTAGAGGTGACGGTCACGGCGAGCGATAATAAGACGAAGTCGGCCCGCCTGCCCGGACCTTCGCTGGGAGGCGAGGCGAGGCGCTGTCGCTGTCGGCGAGAAGGACCTTTTATTCTGTCGCTAATTCGACTGACTGCGTGAGGGAAGGGGCGGCGCGCGGCCATAGGGCGAGAGGAGGTTCGAGGAGGGCGAGCGAACGCACAAGCTGTCGCCCTTTTGTCCCCCTGTCGCCGTGCCGTACCCACGCAGCGCGAGCAGAGCAGAGCAGAGCGTCTCCAAGGGAACCCCAAAGTCGCAGAATTGGAATGGAAAATCAATCACGAGTGATGCGTGTCTCCCTTCGCCGCGCGCCCCTTGACGTCAGGTCGTCTCTCTGCTGCTGGCGGCGACAGGGTCGGGTCGGGGTTCTGGGGGAGGTCGAGGGGCTCTTCCCCACCCCCTCTCGCCTTAAGGGTCGGGCCGGCTCAGTTTGAAGCACCTCCATTGCACTCTACGTGAGCGACAGTACCTCCCCCGCCCCCTCCCCCCTCCGACATCCCCTATGACCCGACTTGACGGGCGAGCAGACGGGTCCTGGAGCCCAGATCATCAGACAAGTGGAGGGGGGAGGGGGAGGGGGTAAGGACGAGAGCGGGTGTGCGTGGGGAGCTGAGGTGAGCTGCACTACCGCGCCGAAAACAATCGAGGGAAAAACACCCTGTTAACCGCAAAGGAAGAAGCCAGCAGAATTTTTGCATTATTATACTGATCTAGTGGGCGGATCATTGCAATGGCAGCGAGAAATGGACCACGTAGATATGGATAAGATGGAGGGAGAGAGACAGAGAGAAAGTACGGGGAGTGGGGGGGGGGGATGAGACAGAGAATGACGGCGAGGGGCAAGTCAGACTTGGCGTTCCCTGAATGTCCGTCAGACGAGCCGTAATTACTGCGGAGCGACGTGACCCCCCTCCCCCCCCTCATCCTCCCCCGACACCGTCCTACCCGCCCTTCAGCTGTTGGGCCCCTCCAGGCCACGGCCGGGGCAGGGCAGGGCGGCGCGCGGGGTGCGCCGCGTCCCACATTTAGCCCAACAGCGAATTAAATATTCATGAGCGGTAAGTGGACTGCGACGCCATAGGGGACCACGTGTGGCCTGCCCCCCGCCCCCTCTCCCTCGAGGTTGCGGCCGCAGTCCGGGAACCCCGCTCAGCACCAACCCCCGCACCGCCCCCACCACCACAATTATTATCATCATCATCATCATCCTTTTTCCGAAGCCGATGGTGAAGTGGAGCGAAAAGCAGACCAGACGCAATAAGGGGCTCGAGTCTTTCCGGGGGCGGGGCGGACCGCGAAAGGATTGTGGCTTCCATCGGGGCCTTTCATAATGACGGGGAAAAGAGAAGAGGGATCATGTTCCAAGGAGGAAGTCATGTCATCTGGCTGATTATGAAATAAAAATTGTCGATTGCCTGCGCTTGTTTAGCGAAGCGAAACATTTCTTCTTACGAAAATAAGGTGGAAAAAAAGGTTTCCCGTATTTCAAAAACCGGTCTTTGATCTGATGGGGAACGCCAATGACATCCAAGAAAATACAAGAAACTATTTTTACCGTGGCATACGGGAATATGAAAAGGGAATCTTAAACCATGCTTCACTTTCGTCCTGTTGATGATTTTTTTGAACCCTTGGGCAGTATTCCTATCGCTCAAAATCCCTTCATAAGCAACTGACAACACTTTTTTCTTGGGTGATATGAAATAATTCATTTTCGCATTACTGACATTTTTTTCTTTTATCAGTAAGTTACGTAGAAAAAAATATATTCAGTACAGTAACAAATTCGTCAGTAATCCTGCTGCGCGTAAAACGTAGGTCTTAACTAAGAAATAAATCAGTATACAGGTCTCTGAGAGTGTGAACAGTAATAAAGGGGCCGTTTGAACGACACCGCATTCTGCCTGAAGGCCCGCTGCGATGGTGTGTGTACGTACATTTATAACCCTAACCCCACATGAATGATGTCCAGGCCTGTGGTCACCCACTGTGGGGTACGGAGGCAGAGCCGTGCCGAGGCGGTTCACACGGAGGAAAAAGGAGGAGGGCGAGGGGGGAGAGGGAGGGGAGGGGAGGCGTGGCTCAGGGCATAGGCGTAGTAGGGGCGCGGCAACAGGTCTCAGATAAACTGCGCAACTCTAAGCAGCCGCGGGGGTAGGGGCGGGGGAGAGAGAGGGGGGCGCCGACCGGGCAAGTTAGGTGGGAACAAAGAGGTAAAAGGCCGCTGAGCAAATACGGCCCACCTGCACGGCACAGCGGGGGTCACCCTCTCGCCATACCGCCGGGCGTCGACGTTGAATACCTCACACTCTTTTGGCCCCACCGGCGCCGACACCCGTCACCGGTCACGGACCTTAAAGGTCACAGGCCCTTCGGTGCGGGCCGCCGCGGACCTTTGCCGTCCGAACCGTCACTTTCGCTTATTCTTTGTCATCCCTTTCGCCCCACCGCCCCTCCTCACCTGTCAATTTGAGCAATTTGAGCCACAATCGCCCACGTTCGTCGCCCTCCCACGCTGCTGGAGTCGAATGAGCGCCGCCACTGCCCGCCGTAAGACCACCTCACCACTGGCTCCGCCCCCCGAGGGCGGACAAATAAAGGCGAGCGCGCCGTGTTCCACGCGACGAGCGAGATCAGCGTGACGGTTTAGCCGCGCGCGTGTTCCGAAACGTGACAAACTCAATGGCTATCACAGTCGAGCGAGCAGCGGGCGGGGGCGGGGGGCGGGGCGGCGGCGGCCGACCACTTCCACCCCGCCTACCGACTCAGCCCCTACATGGAGCACCTCTACTCCCCCGCGGCATCGCTGCACGGTAAGCATATTTCACCTTCCAAAATACTGATAGCTTTGGTGCCAAAAGAAAAAATTACAAATCACCCCCCTCCCCCCCTAAAAAAAGGAAAAACGTTAACGCTAACGTAAAAGCAGATGACTTTTACGTATAGCGTTGCTTCGAACTCTCACGTAACGCTCAGAGCCAACAAATAAAAACATCGGCGTCGAACGCGGCAACGTTAAACGCTTCACCGTTGAACATGGCAGCGTTGAACACGGCGGCGTTGAACGTCGGCGCGGGTTGTCGCATTGTCGGTGCAGCAAGCAGGGCGAGAATCTCTGTTCCTTGAAGGGAGGTGGTCGCTAATTGAATGCGCCATCCTGTCACGAGCCGGTGGTGGCCGGAGGGGGAGTTGGGGGGGTGACAGGCGGGGGACACGCCGCATCCGCGCACGTCCGCGGAAGGAAGCGAGCGGTGCGCATGAGCAACGAGGCGCCACGCGCCAAACACGAAGGGAACAAAGCCTTTAGGGGGGTACAAAAATATCATGGGGTGCACATACCCACGTAACATTAGGGGGATACAATTACATATCATGGGGTCCCAAAAGGACCAGGATATGGTCATTTGAGCTCTTAGGGAGCCCATGATAATTTTTCCCCCGGGGCACAAATATCACAGGCCTCCATGGGCTCCAATGATGGTCCTGCATCGTCTTGCGACCCTATAATATTTGGGATTCCACACCCTGGTTCTCCGAAATTTACTTTATCGGCGGTAGTCGGTAGCAATGTGCACGTTAGTATAGTGTTGATTAGATCACGTCATCTTTATCGATCTTAATTAATACGGTCATATTTGATCACGGCGCGCACTTGCGCCCGCATGCATGCTCGCGATTGCACGTGATCAAGATGATGTGGCAGTGAAAACAAAAAGTTCAGTCTTCCTGCTCTCGCCCCCCATCCCCATCCCCTACTTCCTCCCCCTCACTTCCTCAGGCCTCTCGATATGCTCGTGGCTCCTTGTGCGGTGCGCCCCCCGCGGAGTCCAGCCCGCATCCGCTATCGGTAGCCCCCCCCCCCCCCCCCCCCCCCCCCCCCTCCCCCCCCCCCCCCCCCCCCCCCCCCCCCCCCCCCCCCCCCCCCTCCTTCCCCCCTTTTTTCCCGTTGTTTGGGGTGCTAAGAGAGGAAAGGGAGAGGAGGGGGGGGGGAAGGAGAGCGGGGAGGGGGAAGGTGTGATTAATCGCGCGGCGAACCGCCGCGGACAGGGATGATGATGAACGCTGAGCAGCCTCGGCAGCAGCGCGGGGCGCGACCGGAAGGAACCTCGGCGGCGCCAACTTTCTCCATCTCGCAGACCCTTTTTTTCCCACCTTTTTTCCCCCCTTCTTTTTCCCTCTCTTCTTTCCTTTTCTTCCTTCCCCGCGCGGCGCGGCTCACGGGCGTCGCGGCTAATGGCGCTCGTAATGACGCCAGCCGGCCGGCCCGACCAGATTGCCTCAATCTATTCCATCTAATTTATGTGACCGGCCAGCGGGGCCGCCAGGGGGTTGGGAGCTGGATCGTGCTGCTGCTGCTGCTGCCGCTGCTTCTGGACCAAGCTGCCCGGCCCACCCGGCTGGTGGTGGGGGCAGGCAAGCGCTGCCAACTTAACAAAAACACTGACGCGCAGCCCGAGGGCGTCACAGCAGCGGCGGTGGCGGCAGAGCAGGGCGGGGGAGCGAAAACAATCGCAACGTCATGCAATTAATAATAATGGCGGAGCTGTTCCCGGGCCTGGGCCGGGCCGGCATGAGTCGGGGAGCGCAACAGTCTGTAGCACCGAGCGACCTTATCTGCGCACCAGCCGCGGGTCTCGTTACAAGTTTTGGCGCTGCTGCTGCTGCGTGGCCGTGTCGCTCGAAGAAACACGACGAGTACGCGCATGGTGGCGTGGCGTGCGCACTCGCCGTGCCACATTAACTTATATTACTCTGGCATGGAGCACATCCTGGACTCGCGCGTGATGCGGTAGTGGGGGGCCGGGCCGGGGGGGGGGGGCAAGTTTGTGCCGCCCGCGTCAACCAAGTTCTACGCGATATATAATACAAACGGGGGAAACGGTCGCCGCGCGCACGGACGGCGGCGTGTCAAGGACGTCATCACGAGATGGCATGGTCCCGTGAAAGAGAAAAGTGGTCCCCCGAAAGCGAACAAAGCCACCGCAGCCGCCACTCGGTCGGGCGCTGGACCCGATGCCCGGCCCATCCGTCAATTAGGACTCAGTTCGTGGCAAACTTGTCCGCGGGCGGCGCGGGGCCTGGGCCAGCCGCTTTAACTCAAACAATGGCGTTTCAAAGTGACTCGAGGGTCCTTCTGGGCGCGGAGCACTCCGCCCGGCCCGGCCCGGCCCCAGAGGTGCCGGCCGCGGTAGGCGCGCGGGGCGGCGCGGTCACGCGGCCGCGCACCAAAGTTGGAATTTTATCATTGAAAGAGGTTCGGCTGGCGGAGCGAAGGAGGAGACGGGGAGGGCCGAGGTAAGGTAGGGCAGGGGGAGAGAGACAACCAAGTTCAGCGAACCTACCGCCGCCCGGCCCTTTGTCAATTTGTTCCATTTCGAGGATTGACTTTGGGGAGGGCACCCCCGCCCCGCAGCCCCAGCGTCACACCGCGCCAGGGCTAGCAGGCCCGGCGGGCCACTCAGCAGGCGAGGTGTTTGCACTCCACCTGTCCGCCGCCCCGCCCCGCCCCGCCCCACCTCATTCACATTCATACGCGGTAGCCGCACCTCCCCGGGGCGCGATCCACCCGGCTGCCGTCAGCGCGACACGACGTGCCCCGCGGCCGCGCGGCGTTGTGTGGATCAGGCGCAGCTGCACAGTCAAAAATATTCGTCTTGTAATTCCGTCGTGTAAGTCTTACGGGACAGTTTTTTGGCAACGTGTTTTGCAACATTGAATTTGGTGTGGCATTTGTAGCTCTGCGCTCCGGTGACAGATGTGAGCTTCGTGCTCTTAGAAAGCGTCAGATTTTTCGCAGGACAAAATGTCATTATCCCATCCCGTTTTACAGTGGACGACACTGCGTAGCACTTTGGCACGCGGGCGCCGGCGGGGTATACAAAGTTGCGCACTTTACCGTGCCGCGCTGCGTGTGACGTGCGAGAGCACTACCACTAACTTACGTGAAATACACTACAAGGGTTACGTTTTAGTACTTTTGAGCCGCCAGCAGCAAACTGCCGCCCGCGGCGGCGGCGGCAGCGGCGGGTGGTGCTGTGTGCGTTCCCCCCAGCCTGCTGCCGCCGCCTGCCGCTGCTGTGGTCCTGCGCGCGTGGTCGTCGTTGTCGTCGTCGTCGTCGTGCTGGAGTAGAGGCGCTGCCCCCCGAGCCCCCCAGCCCCCGCGCCGTATTGATCCGCC
>NW_026267150.1:2234691-2236659 GCF_000697945.3 Frankliniella occidentalis
GGGGGGGGTCCTTCCCCACTCCGCCGCGTTGGACTGGCAGCCCTGTCCTGTCACACGCGAGCTCCATTGTGCTCTTTATTCCTCCCGGCATTCTTTTAGACCCCCGCGCCGTCTCGCATCTCAACACCCAGAAGACCGTTTGGTCCAGAGAACCAAAATTCAACAAAAACAGCTCTGCAAACCAAATTTTGTCCGTGGCGATGAATTAATTTAAACTGATGAACCAACTGCAAGTTGCACACTTACAACATGTGTTCAGCAGTTACACACTTAGTTGTTCAGCAGTGGAGTGAGGCTGCTGAGCCAGTTTGATTAGTGCAACCATTTTTATTTTTCAAAAGAAAAAAGAGGTTACTAAATTTTAGTCGTTTGCCGTTTTGAGGAACTAAAATTTTGTTTCTCAGAACCCCGATTTGGGATGTGATGTGTTACAAACAAAGCAAACAAAGTTGTTCTCTAGGTGAACGAACCGAGCCATGACAACCTATTGGAGGCAATCAGCGCTCTCTGTCCCTCTGTCTCTCATTCACTCCCGTTCTCACCTGTTCGCAGAGGCGGCGGCTATCTGGGTCAAACGAGAAGTCGCATCCCCCGAGAGGAGAGGGAGACGGCGAGCGAGCGGGAGGGGGATTCAGTCGGGCGCTGTCCCCAAATTAAGCAGTTGGCTTCCCTTATTCCCCTGAACAGCACGTGGATTAGACGCTCAAAGCGCCCCCGGCACTGAGAAAACTATTTCGATCAAGAACTGTGATACGATGCAAGTGTTTCTCAACACCCAGTTCCTGCTACATTCCCCAACAACACTGGTGTGCGCAGGACAAGAACGTGTAGTCAATTGAAATAACTAGAGCCGATCCTAAAATATTTTCCAAACGGAGGTGGGCAGAGCTTTTGCTCTCTCCTCAGATCCATGTACCATGTACCATGCCTCCATTGAGAGCCAGGGAGGTTGGCGGCGGCCACGACCTCCAACCCCCAACTACCCTCCGCGTTTCGGGTCGCGCCGTCGATGCTCTCGGGGTCGGGGGTGTGCCGACGGACAGCTGCCATTTCGCCCCGGACGCTCCACGCTCGGACCCCCCATCCCCACCGTGCCGTGAGAGCAGAGCGGGTCGGTGTGGAGTGGAACCGGCCCGGCGAAATTCGCACAACGCTGGCCATAGACTAAAATAGGCGCCCCAAGGCTCGTTCGGGCGCCACGCCTGCCTGGCCTCCGCCGCCCTGCCTCCGCCGCCCCGCCCCTCTCCTCCCGGCTCGATTGCTTGCTCTTGGCTCGAGTAGCGCCCCCCTCGCTCTCACTGGACGAGGGCGGACAGCTGGGCCTGGTCGCACCCTCCTCCCCTCACTCCACTTACCCTACCCCCAACCGCCTCAGCTCACTCGGATACAGTCCCTCTCTGATGGGCGTCAATTTACACCTGCCATCAGCATGCGAGCTGAGCGGCGAATGGGGAGGGGGAGAGTGGGGGAGTGGTGGAAGTGGGGGTCCCTCAAGCACCACGGGCTCCATTACAACCCGACGGCGGGTCCGACTGACTCAAAGGCCTTCGAGGCAACACGACGGGGCTCCCTCTGCTCCCTATCGGCCCCTTTTCGAATGGAGTGGTAACCGCACTGCTACGAGCAATGAGCAATGGCCCGCCGCAGCACACGACAGGTGTCGCCCTGCCCCACACCGCCCCGCCGTGCCCCGCCGTGCCCCGCCACGCCCCGCCACGCCCCACCACCAGCCACCGCTATGGAGCCCTGGCGAAACTACTTACTGCCTTCCTCCACGCACTTCCTTAATAACGCCAATCAATTCAGGGAGGGAGCCCACCAGCAGCGCAGGTGTGCCGGAGCGGGCGGATGGAAGGAGGGCGGGTATAGGGGAGGAGGGGGAAGAGGGGGGGTTAAGGGAGGAGGGCTAGAGAAATATAGCACATCCTTATCCCTCCGCCTCTGCCGCCGCCGCACGGAGCACTTCCC
>NW_026267150.1:2236709-2240648 GCF_000697945.3 Frankliniella occidentalis
CGCCCCGCCCCGCCACGACTCACCCCGTCACGCCGTCACGGCCAATAAAGCGCGGAGGCCGGGCGGGGCGGGGCGACTCAATCGCGACGCCACGCGACAGCCCCGCGTCTGTCGTCACTCAAGCGCCTCAAAGTGTCCGGCGCGACGGCCGGCCAGAGCTATGACGAGTCACTTGTGGAGGCATCCCGGTCTATCCTTGATCCAACCCTCCTCCAACAATACGCCTGGTCCCCCCTGCACTTCCGCTATGACACCGGCGATGAATAACACCCGGCCTCCTGAGCGCCTGTGGTCGGCGGGTTAGGCCACCCGCTCTACCGCCGTGCGTGGCTGTGGGATGGAATGCCTACCCGACCCCCTGAGCGCCTGTGGTCGGCGGGGTAGACCACCCGCCCTACCGCCGTGCGTGGCTACGGGATGGTATGCCCACCTGAGCCCCTGAGCGCCCGTGTTCGGCGGGTCAGACCACCCGCTCTACTGCCCTTTGATTGATTGAATGGAACGCGTGCCCTTTTCCGAGCTTGTTCGCGACTACCTGCGAACCTGCGAGTCACAAGAAAATGATTAATCTCACCTTGTGTCGTTCTTCTGTTTATATCGCAGTGTAAGGCATTCCTTATTTCAACTAGAATGGCATCTCGGCAAAATTGCGCAGCGATGTGGGGTTGGGGTTGGCCTGGGTGGATCGGGTGGGCCTGGCAGTGGCACTGAGGCAGTTTGCGCGCGCGTGCTGCTTGGATAAACCCCAATAATAAACTCTTTCAAAAGAATACTGCTCGCATGCTTGAGACGAAAGTTAGAAATTGTGTGAGTGTGTGTGCGTTGCGCGTGTATGTGTGCGTGTGTGTGTTTAGAGACTTGTGACGAACGAATCGTGAGTGACACGACGGACGAGGGGGAGGAGGACGGACGTGGGCGAGGTCGAGGGCTATTTTTTTCAACAAACGTTCCCAGCGAGCGGACATTAACAATTTACCCGGGACCCAGAGAGCGCGGGTCGGAGCGGGGCGCCGCCGGCGTCGAGTGCGCGGGAGGGATGGGGGATGGGGATGGGGATGGGGATGGAGGCCAGAGCGCGGGGGGCAGAGCCAGGCAGACCCCGGGAGCTTCAATCATTGATTATATCTGCTGGCGAGGTGCCAGTCCCTGGCGGCCCCGGAGGCCGGGGCCGGGGCCGGGGCCGGGCCGCACTCTCTGCTTTTAACTCACTGATCCGGATCTCCTGCTCCACTGCTGCTGCCGCTGCGCGGTGGCGGTGCGCCCAGCTCTGCCCAGCACCGCCACCCGCACCACCACGCCAGCAGCCGGCACGACACGGACGACCTGCAGATAATGGCCCCCAGGCCATCTACGGCTTAACTTTAAAGCTTTTGCGCCGCTCAAATGTATTACTGCCAACTTGTGCCTGCCAGCAGCCGCCTCGCCATAAAGAAGTATAGCGCCAGCCGCCGACTGTTTCGCTCCGCGGTGGTGGTGGTGGTGGTCTATGCGAAACGGTCTCCAATCGCAAGCCTCTTCCGAGCGATCCGCGCGATACTGGTGACATCATGTTCGGAGAAGAGGGATAGGGTGGGCTCGTGTATAGTGCGCGGAGCTTGCTCGTGAAAGCGCTTGTCACTGCCATGACCGTGTGCGGGACGAGACTGGGCGGGGAGGGAGGAGGAGCAGGGCGGACATTCTAAGCCCCTTCCTCCCACGTGTCGTAAGCAGGCGCCCTAATCTGCATCGCCAGGGGCGGTCATGCGCGTACACAGCGTCCACGTCAGCAGCGCACCGACCCCCCCCCCCCATCCCCTCTCCCCCAAGCCCTTTTCACAGGACAGGACCCGACCCGTAAGTCATGTATTCTGCTTATATGGTATTCTCTAAGGCTCCGCCAGGCTCCGCAGCCACGGCGTTATTTGTTGGCCTTTTAGACTCCCTCTAGCAGCACCACGTGGGGTTGTCCCCAAAACGTCTCACATCCTTCCATCTCCTTTATTCTGTAAACCATATCTCTCTCTCTCTCCTCTCTTTTGTCTCTCTCGCTCCTCCCTTCACTGTTAAAAGCTTACGAAGAAAAATACCAAACCCTTCGTAGGTACGAAGTGGAAGATTTGTAGGTAGCAAATCCTTCGTAGGTACAAAAGTTTTGGGCATTCTGCTTCGTAAGGTTTTAAGTCTTCTCCCTCCGAAACTCCCTCCCTCCTTCCCTCCCTTTATCTCTTCTCTTCTCTTCTCTTCTCTTCTCTTCTCTTCTCTCTCTCTCTCTCTCTCTCTCTCTCTCTCTCTCTCTCTCTCTCTCTCTAACGCATACACACAAGCATACGCTATACAGGTAGGTGTGTACTCACCGGCCCGGTCGCAGGAGATGAAGACCTTGACCTGCTTGGGCGCGGGCAGGGCGTCGCCGGTCCGCGTCCGTCCCCGCAGCACCTCCAGGACATCCTCGGTCGCCATCCTGCCGCCTGTGCAGCCGCTGCTGTAAGAGAAAGCGACCTCATTAAAACCTCATCACGGCAAACATAGCCCCACTCCTCACGACTCGGCCTGGCACCACCCGGCCCCGTCGGCAGCCTTGGCCCAGCAGCATCCTTGGTCCGCAAGCTCTAAAAAAAACCACAAACCGTTTAAAAATGCACGAAAATTATTCGAAAAAAAGTACGTTAATCATCAAAATGAAAATTATTCGAAGCACCTGTCTGTCTTTAAGCTTCATGTTCGTGTTCAGCTTCGTGTTGTGCGATAACATATAGTCAGAATCGCACTCTCATCCTGTTACTGATGTCTTCATTCACCCCTTGTCAGTTTTTCTGTTGCGTAAAAGCCTTTTAACGCTACTGACAACTGTTTTCATCAGTAAAACGAAACAATTTGTATTTTATTTACTGACAAATTGTTATTTTATCAGTGAGCTACTTACAACGATATACGGAATAAGTAACAAATTAGTCAGCCATCCTGCTGCTGCGTAGAAACCTCTATAAGCTACAAATAAATATATCAGTACAGGTCTGCGAGTAGCCCTAGCCCGGTAACCTAAACTTTAGTCACAGTTGTTGAACGTTTCATATACCCGACGCGTCCCGCCCAATACCACAAGGAGGAAAACGGAGGAGAGGGGGAGAGGGGCGGGCTGCTGGACGAGTCCATACTAGTCACACGAGAGGACGGAGGCGGAGGACCGCAGCGAGAATAGGAACGACTTGATGAACAGATCGGTGAGGGTGACGCGCAGCGCTCAGCGGACCCGGTCGCCAAGCGTCACCGTATAAAGCTCCCTCCCCTCTCCCTATTCCTATTCATTGCCCCCCCCCCCCCGCCCCTTTCCTCCTCCCCTCTCCAAGCAGCCCGGACGACCCGGGGATCACTTGCCAAAGCGTTCTAAATCGTTCCGTCAATACCCCGACTGCTGTGCGGCCGGCTGAATGACGGCGAAAAGCAGAACGAAATAGAGAGGCAGCCCCCCACCCTCCCTCTCCTCTAAGCAGAGCAGCGGGCCCTCCTCGCCATCGCCTTCCGCGAAAGCTGGAGGCCGCACTGGGGCCGACGAGAGGCCCTCTAGCGAGCGCTACCACTAATTAAAGGCTTGTAAGGGCCGCGCGCGGAGCCTGGAGGCTGGAGCGGGCTGGAGGCCCCGGTGCAGTGGCGGGGCGGGGGCCCGGCGGGCCGCAGGAGGGCCCGCAGAACGCACAAGGGAGGGGTGGGGCCGGGCGGATACGGCGAGATAGAGCGAGGTGGGGCGGGGTAGGTCCACCCCACAGCGCGGACAATGAGGGGTGCCGCCCCCGGGCGACACAGCACCACAGCGCGGCGCAGTCATGGGGCTGACTTACAGCGTAACGCGGTGGACATTTATGGGCCAGCGGGACGCTATGAAATGCAGCCACTGGGGCGTGACGGGGCGTGGCGCGGCGAGGTGGCTGCTCGTGATGTGATGATGCTGCCCACCCCCCACCC
>NW_026267150.1:2240698-2243020 GCF_000697945.3 Frankliniella occidentalis
CCCCCCCTAAATCCCCGGGATAACACACTAACACAGCGCGCCTCCGCGAAGGTTTGACTACGTGGCGCGGCGCTATAGCTCCTCAAGCTGCACAAAACGAGCAAAATTGTATTTCTTTCAAGGAAAAAAACACAACAGCACACAAACAAAAAAAAAGACAAACAGCAGTGGACTGGAGTAGCGCGTGGCGGGTCCTTTCCTTTCCCTGACGAGAGACACGCTCCGGGCCCCCCTTCTTTATTCCGCGCGAGCCTCGGGGTCCGCCCCCCCCCCCCCCTTACCAAACCCCCTCTCCCTCCCCCCTCTTTTTACAGGGCGTTCCGTTCCGTTTGCGCTGTTTCAGTTTTAATCTTGCAGGCGGGGAATGGCGCGGCAATAGAGCGCCCGCGTGACGGCCTAATGCGGCTTTGTTCCCGTTTGCCAATTAGCTTCACCTCTCTCTCTCTCTCTCTCTCTCTCTCTCTCTCTCTCTCTCTCTCTCTCTCTTCCACCCTCTCTCCCTGCCTGGGCCCGGAGCCCAGCTAGTTAGCCCTTGCCTTGCGCTAGCCGAATATTTACCCCGTCCGACAATGAGTCTGCCTGGGTCGGGCCGCCGCGGGGCTCCTGGGGGCGCAGCAGCGGCAGCAGCAGCGTCCCGAGGCACAACAAGGAGAGCGAAGCTCGAGCAGCCCGACGCTACCCGTCCCACGTAATTTGATTAACATCCTCCGCCTCCTCGATAACACACACACAACAACGAGAGAGAGAGAGAGAGAGAGAGAGAGCGAGGGAGAGAGACGCGCGCTTTGCAGATTCGGGTAACGTTCCGAAGCGATCGACGGAACTTTGCGGTAAAGTTAAAACAGAAACGTTGCAGAAGAAAAACAAAACAAAACACACAGTATACATGTAAACAAAAAAGGAGGAGAAGGGCAGGCGCAGCGTGGCTTGAACCACATTCCTGCGTGTAGAGTCGGCATGCCTTTAGTGAAAACGTTATTTTTTGTGTTTCCGATCGACGATCGATGCGACGGCCCGCCCGGGCGGTGAGTGATTTCGGAGCAGACAAACGCCATAACACCTCGTCTGGCACGTTCGCGTGTCACTTTATGCCGCGCTCGAGACAGCCCACGTTCGCGTTCACAAGGGAGCTAAGGCAGCCTCAGCACTCTCCCTCTCTCTCTCTCTCTCTCTCTCTCTCTCTCTCTCTCTCTCTCTCTCTCTATTCCTCTCTCCGCGCGCGCCTTTCCATCGCTCGCGCCGACCTATTGGCGGGAGCGCATCACGCTCTCCAAGCGGAAAAACAGAACAAAAACGTGCCTTCCTGCTGCGCCGCGCCATCCCCATGGCTGTATGGGGCCCGCGGCAGCACCCGCGAGGAGACATCGGCGGCAGGCCGAACTCCGGTGGGCCGTGAGTGATAGAGGGGCTGTACTGAGAGCGAGCGAGTGGGGGGCAAGCGAAAACGGGAGAGAGAGGAAGAAAAAAAAGAAAAAAAAGGGGCAGAGAGAAAAAGGGAGAAAGAGAGAGAGAGAGAGAGAGAGAGAGAGAGAGAGAGAGAGAGAGAGAGAGAGAGAGAGAGAGAGAGAGAGAGAGAGGCCGAAAGAGGAAAGGGGCAGGGCGGAGAAGGTGGAAAGTTTTCGGAACAGGGAGGAATTAGGGTGGAAGCGGCATTAATGCGGGGCAACGCAAAGGAGACAAATGCTCCAAAGTTCACGACATGCGGCGGCGGGCCGCGCCACCAGTGACACTCCCCTCCCCCGCCCCCGCTCCCGCCCTGGCCCCTGCTCGAGGAATGAATGTTAGTGGTGCTTCCAGTCCGAACGGCGGCGGCCGCGTGGCACGGCGCTGGGCGGGCAGGGCAGCCGCCGGGACCCACGCCACGCGGCGGCAGCGCGCGCGGAGCTTTTGCGCGCGGTTCTCTGGACAATATAAGTCTCCCCGCGAAAACTTCCTCCTGGCTGCGCGTGCTTGCGTGCGCCAGGGCTGGTGATGGACGTGCCTCGCGCGGGAAAAGCTTTCAGGATCTCCGTCCATATAAATGATGATGAAACATTGAATTTGCTTTTTAGCTCATATGGTTATTTTGGTTTTTCACATTAACAAATCCAATGAGGAGTCAAGTGTGCGTGTGTTCGAGCGCAGAAAAATCATAATCTAGATACGTGTAGTTTTCTATTTATTTTTTTATTCTTTGCTACTTTTACTCTTTAACACGCGTAAAGTGAAAACAGAGACCAACAGACCCATTTTCTACACCGTCGCGACGCTGGGACTGCGCCCATGGAGCGAAAATTGATATTAAAGTTCGAAAAGATCATTCCCCTCCACCGCTCTACCCCC
>NW_026267150.1:2243070-2244928 GCF_000697945.3 Frankliniella occidentalis
AATCTTCAAAAAGGTCTGGCTTCCTCCAGCAGAGCGCAGAGCGGGAGATACGCCGAGCCGGCTCGGCTTTAGCTTTAGCCGCCGTGGCCGGGGCCTCTCTGTCGCTCTCTCTCTCTCTCTCTCTCTCTCTCTCTCTCTCTCTCTCTCTCTCTCTCTCTTTCTGAGAGTATAGCGCTGCTCTTGAATTTTGCTCGAGGGTTACCGCAACCATACCACGCCCCATGGCCTGGAGGCCAGACGTGCCCTGATGTCGTTAGGAAAGGCGCGTTCGCAGTTCCACGCGAGGTGGAGAAAGACAGACGCAGCAGCAGCCTGCTACGCACCGCACAAGGCTTGGAAAAACGAGGCCTATAGGTTTGCATTACAAAATTGTAAATTTCTTTTTACAACATCACGCAAAGAATTTTTAAAGAATTATACTGTACTTAATTTCAAAGGTGGATGGCTTTGCAAAACTCATATTTTTTGCAAGACAAATTGTAAGTAAATAAACTTTCTGAGGCAAAGGCTGGAAAGTATCTATTTATCGAAAAAGACTGGTAAGAACTAATAAGGGCGGGTATTGGACATGGGCCGCCTGATGAGTACAAGTGAGACAAGTGAAAAATGAACGCAACCTCGCGGCCACCCAGCCATTTATCCCAATTACCGAGCGTGATTCGGCCTCCGGTGCCGCTGCGGCGAGCGGCGAGGCGAGCGGGCGAGAGAGCACGTAGCGCCGCAGTGGAACAAAAGAATAAAAGAAGAATAAAAAAAGAAAAATGAAAAATGACGCGGGATCGGGTGTTTGTATTTTTGCAAGCCTCTCTGCAAAATTCCAGCTGTTACGTAGTACTATACTATTTGGCGGTCGTGAGCCTTGAAACGCTCGTATAACGAAATGTCACCACGATGTGCGCGTGGGCCGTGCGCTCTGTGTGCCACTGTGCAAAATAGTTGCAGGATTTTACGCGAAAATTTACGATGAAGCGTGTCGTAAAATTACGATTAAAAATTGTAAAATTACTAGCAGTACAAATCGACTTAAAATTCTGCGACGAGCATAAGAATAGCCGTCGCAAATTTTCAACAGGTTTTGCGAATAATATCAATAATATATACCAATAATGCATATTGTAAATGTAAGAGAATATTTTTTCACAGTGGCCTGTTCAACCTGTTACGCGGAGCGCATCGCAAAAGGGCACAGGAAGGAAAGGGGGGCTAGGGGCGTCAGAGCCAACGGGGAAAGAGGAGAGGGGGGAGGGAATTGGACAAACTAAAGCAGTCTGTCGTTATATAAATCCCCACCAAAGCGTTGCATATTCATTCGAACCAGTGCTCTGCCAAGCTCTCTACATCGCCCCGCACCGCCCGTAGCAGAACGCGGCTGGTGGCGTGTCCGCGGTCATTATCGCCCTCGGGGAGGATTCGCTTCCAATCTGGCGCGGTGTCGAATTGCATTAACGCCCCTGACTTTGGCAGAGTAGTGTGAGCGCAAACTATAAGGCGGTATGGCGGGGCGCTGGCGGGGCGGGCAGCAGCAGAGGGTAGAGCAGCCTGCTGCTTGCACAACTTAGGTGGTGCTGCCGCTGGGCGTTACAGAAGAAAAGAGCGCGAGAAAGAGGAAGGAGGGGGTTTTGGTTGGAACGGAGCGGGGTTGAAGCAGGGGAAGAGGGAGGAGAGGGGGAGGGGGAAGGAGAAGAGGAAGAAAAGGACCGCGATGCTTGAAAATTTACGTCACAAGTTTGTCGTAAGAGTTTTCCCTTAGCCCCACTCCGTCGCATCCTTCCCCTGTGGGGAAACATCTCCTCAGTCACGTTGACGCTGCGGGTCGCGGCGCGAAGGCTATGGTGAGGTAGAGGTGTGTGTTTGTGTG
>NW_026267150.1:2252992-2254199 GCF_000697945.3 Frankliniella occidentalis
TAATAATAATTACAAAAAAGAAACATCGCGAGTGTACCAAAATTCTAGACGCGGTACCACGTTTGCACAGGGCCGGCACGGCCTGCCTGAGGCCTGAAACCCTGCAGAGCAGCGGAGAGCGGCTTCGCACAGCCGTACCGCACCGCTGCCAAATCAGCTGATGACTGGAATTTCAATGATGCTCTGCGCCCCCGCCCCACTCCCACGCCCCTGTTCTTACCAATGGATCTGATTACTGAAGTCAGATTACTCCAGCCAATCAGAAGACTCGCGCACAGCTCGAACAGGTCGAGGCCCCCTCCCCTACCGCTCTCTGTTGCCCAACCCCACTTCGCTCCCTATCCAATCGTCCACCGGGCGTTTCATTCTATCTCGCAATCTAAAACGGCAATTGTTTTTATCGCGCAGGCGAAAGGCGTGTTCAATCTACAAAGAGAGGTGTGTTAACTCAAGACAATTAAAATTGCGTGCCTAACGCCATACACACAAAATTGTGAGAATCACGAATGACGTCATTCGTAAATAACAGAGGTGTGTGGGCGCACCACATACAGAGTAACATTTTTTTAAACGCCGTGAATACGTAAATTCACATCGATCAAGTTCACAAGAGATCCTCTGTTTACAACAAAGTTGCTATGGTGCACCATGTCATGATAGCCTGCCCGCAGATTCCGTCTTGGTAGGCCTAACAAAAAACAAAAGCATCACGCCTGTGGTCAACTTACCGCAATTTCACCCTGTACTACATCCGTACCTGAGCTAGCGTCACGGCGTCCACACGGTGTCAGCAACCCCCCCCCCCCCATGACATACAAAAATAATCAAAAACATTGCGCTGGCAAAAATTCCCAGCCTTACATTCATCCAGAAAATGGGATCTGGAAATGGGCGTCCTTCGATATGGTGGCCGCCCGACCCGCATCGGCATCCAGGAATAATTTAGGAGGGGAGACAAATCACAGGGTGGCGAGGACCCCCGGACCGAGCACATTTCAATAAGTAAACGGGCAACGACGGCCAGCGAAGCAAGGACCCCAAACGAAAGGTTCCCCCCTCGCTCTCCTGCTCACTCACTCACTCTCTCTCTCTCTCTCTCTCTCTCTCTCACCCTCTCTCTCTCACACACAAACACACTTTCTTAGCTCTCTTGTCCCCACTATCGCACTCTCTTATTTCCTTTCACACTCAAAGAGCAAAAGGGCCC
>NW_026267150.1:2257480-2258604 GCF_000697945.3 Frankliniella occidentalis
GTCAACGTTCCTGGCCAGGTTTTTTTGTGTGAACCTTTTTCCCACTGGGTTTTGGTTCACGTGCCAGCAAGTTTTCCCTGTGCCCTTGCACCAAATGGTGGGAGCCTTTTGCCCGTGAAGCTGCTCTGCTTGTGTATAAGTACGTGCTGCAACTATCGGCCCTGAACTGAGCTGCCTGTCTGCGCTCAGTCTAAAACCTGCGAAAGTCTCGTCGGAATGCGTTTCTGCTGTTGGATTTCTCATCGCGTATGGATCCGCTGATCAAGAGCTTCTCTTGTGCTGCCACCCTGACAAGGCGGTCGAGCACTCCCGTCCTAGAGGCGGACCCTAGAGAAAAACAGGCGTTTGTCGCCGGTGTTCTCACCCCTGTACACTGAGCAGTGGTTTGTTCCATGCCCGTGTAAAATTCGGTGCCCTACTGAAATCCCTGGGTGTGGCTTGAAGTGGTTTGTCCACTTCGCCACCGGGGTCTTCCCTTCTCAAAACGAAGGGAGGGGAAGTGTTGTGATGTGCGATCACACACGCGTTCGTCATTCCCTGAGTATTTGAATCTCGCTGCGTTTAGCGCGCGAGATAGGCAACCCGACTCCTGGTCGCTCCCGCCCACCACGACTCCGTGCGTGGCGAGCCATCCAGCCAGCCGTGTCTGGCTGCACCGACCGGACCCTAGCGAGCTGCGCCTCGCCCGCCCTGGGCGGGCGCCCTCCTCCCCGAACCTGAGCGAGCGAGCCCCTGGCTCGCTCTCACTCTCACTTCGCCGCTGGACTTGGAAGAGTCAAGACGTCCCGTCCCGAACCGTACCGTATCGCGAAGTCCCTACTTACAGACTTGTGTTCAGAATGATAAATAAACCTGAGTGTTCATCTGTAACTCCTGCCTATCCTTCCTAACGCCTTACTCTGCTGCGAACACGCTACACAACAATACCTACGAAGGATTTGGCATTTTTCTTTGTAAGGTTTTAAGAGTGTTAAAAATACGTTTTTATTTTGAATTGAAAAAAAAAAACGGAAGTACAGTCAAGTGCCCTAAATACGGACTAGCGTCCAAAATACGGACACTTTGCTGTTTTCTACTAGTAAAGCCCCTAAATCGAAAACGGGTAGCCGGAATACAGATGCCGA
>NW_026267150.1:2263219-2264218 GCF_000697945.3 Frankliniella occidentalis
AGGGGGGGTTAAGGGTGCGGGAATAAAACCCCGAGAGCTGCGGGAGTGGAGCGCAGGGCACGGCGACCAAACTTTTGCTCCGGAGAAAACACAAGAGACCCCCGCCGCCGCCCGGCCGGGCTGGGCCGGGCTGGTCCGGGCTGGTGTGCTGCCGAACAGGGCGCCGCGAGCGGCCGCGGGCGGGAGCCATGGCGGGAGCAGGGTGACTTCCATTCATTAATTTCAATTCAGAGCGCGGCGGCGGGCGCTGCGCGAACAGCGGGCCCTTATTCGCCCTCTTTGCGAAAATGGCGCATTAAAGTAACTTTTCTCTTCTTCTTCTCCTCCCCACCCTGCTCGTATTGTTTCCGTATTCTTATACCGCAGTTCAGGAGGAAAGGCCGCAGCGGTCGCGCCCATGTGCGCCGCGGGCGTCGGCGTCGTCGTCGTCGGGAAGCTGGAGCGGGACAACCGCGCCCGGCCCGAGGGGGTCAGGGGAGGGGGAGGGAAGAGGGGTTGTTGTGATTGCATTCCCGTAATCCCGGGCACGGCTGGGCTGGGCCGGGGCGGCGTGGACAACTGCGGCGAGTGGCGGGGCGAGGCGGGGCGAGGCGGGGCGGGGCGGGGCGTGGCGGGGTGGTCAAAGACAAAGTTGGCCCGGCCGGCTTACGAGATTCGCTTGTGGGCGAAATACGACGCGGCCCAGGCCCAACCGCGGTCTGATGGGATCCAGTGTCGCTCGAGCGACATGCCGACCACCGCGGAGCCGACGGGAGGGTGGGGGGCGGGCGACGCACCGTCAAAACACACGCGACCAACGTCTTTGTCGTCGACGGCAATAACGTTTTGGGGCTGTATGGTTTACGACGATCACGCGGGAAGACTATGTCCACACCATTACCAAGATAGCATTTTTTTCTCTACAGACATAATTTTATCCCCCATCTGGAGGTGGGGGAGGATCTGCGGGTCTCGCTGTTGGAGAAGTCGCGACGGAGCCCCGGGCGCGCTGCGGCGTGG
>NW_026267150.1:2264268-2268776 GCF_000697945.3 Frankliniella occidentalis
TACCAGATAAGAAAATTTCACCGGCAGGGTAAGGTCAAATTTTTTCATGAAGTTTCTACTCCCCCCAACAATTTTTCACTTTTCATAATTTTTAAAGGCTGTCCGTATTTAGGGCGCTTAGGCTCCTAAAGACGGACACTCTTCTAGCGTGGCTCACTGGTACACATTAGGTGATAAAAAACCGTTCAAGGCGTTGGTAGGTGTGTCTCGGTCCAAAGATTTTATAATCCCCACCGATTTTCAATTTTGTCAAAACTACAGATTTTACAGGCCTTTTTGTCTAAAAATCGTCCGTATTTAGGGTCAATGACTGTACTAAATGTCCCATCAAAGTACAAGCTCTCGGAGTCGATTCGAACATTGTGGGACGCTCCAACACGAGGAAGGGAAACGCAATGAGAGGGAATAACAAGCAAAAGGCGTGCATGGCGAGAAGAAGGATGCGGGGAGGGAAATCAAGGTGTTGCGAGTCAGCGGGCGGTGGGGCTTAAAAAGTGCTTACCACTCCCATTCACGGAGAGCCGACTGCGGGCGAACGGGGCCGTTAACGAGTCCCGGTGCCAACGCGCCGCGCGCGATTTGCAGGCGGTGTAACGGTTTAGGGGGAGGAGGGAGGGGAGGGAGGGAGGGGAACAAGGAAAGTTCCTTTACCGCGCACGACTCTCGCGTATTAGAGAATCACAAATCGCTGGCTATGGCGCAGAAGAGAAGACCAGCGCGTCCCGCGGCGCCCCCCTTGGCGGCCCCGGCGCCAAACGAGCGAGTGATGTTGTGGGCGAGGATCTAAGTAGGAAAGTTGGGGCGGTGATGGTGCAGGCACAGCCGCTAACGAGATACGGGCCCCGCGCGACGAGCGCGTCGTGCCCTCCAGTTGTGCCAGTCTGCAATTCTCACGTACTCTAGATGACTCCATGAGCTCTGCTGCTTGCTGCCTCACCCTCCCCCCAACCCCTTTTCCCGACCCCATTTGCTTTACCAGAGCACCGCAGCCACCATGCTTCAAATAATGACTCCACTGACAATGCCTGGGCCCTGCGCGGGTTGGATGGAGGGGCAGGGCGAGGGGAAGATTTACAGGGATGGGGAGAGCGCTCCTGCGGTGGTGGGGGTGAGAACGGATAGGCCTCGGGCAGGGGAGAGGGGGGGGGGGTTAAGTGATCACACATGTGGTTCCGCTCGTCAATCCACTCCCCCAACATGAAATCAGAGTCAAGCGACCCTTCCTCAACCTCCCCGCTCCTACGCTTTGGAACGAGAGCGAGACTGCGGCGGTGTGCGGCCTCCTCCGGGCGCGACGGACGTGGCGCGTAGTACAAGCAAAAGGGAGCAACACGGAGAAGGGAAGGGTAAATAAGGAAAAGTCTTCGTCTCGGGGTCGGTTTCGGTCAGGCACGCGCCTGCCCGGGCGCCTGCAGGTGATGGCGTAGGCAGCAGCGCGACAGCCGTGCGGAGCGGGTGGCGTACCCGCAGACCCGCGGGCGCTCCCCGCTCGTTTCTCGGCACGGTCCGCCAGACCGCCCACTACTGTGGCCGGGACCCCCATCTATTGCTGTTTCTCAAGGTCTCTCGAGGCAGCTCCAGTAGCGCGGATCGCGCCCCGACTGGATCCTTCAGGATTACAGGTAGGTGCGGCGCCAGGAGGACGAGGGAGGTGGGGACGAGTCTACTTGTAGCAGGCGGCCGGTGCAAGGAGCCAGGAGGGGGGCTCTGCTGCGTCCCTAAGCCGATCGATGATAACTCGCTCGGTATTCCAAAGTCGGGTCGGAGCCTGGTGGATTACACCCGCCGCCTGCTCATGCTCGCCGCACCGGAGACCGATCAAGCCCCTTCCCCGTAACCCGCACTCCAAAACCCCAACACTGAGTTCGTCCTTGCAAGTTACAAATAAAGATCTGGCTTTACAACCGAAATATAATTCGATTTTCCTTGTATAACTATAGGTCCAACTTTAGTACGATTGCTAAACTGATTTTCTTTCGTAATGCGTGACACATTGACAAAAGTATGTACGAGACAGTTTGAAATATTTTAGTAGTATGCAAAGGGTGACATTATTTTGTAAAACAAAGGAAGGTCCTTTGTTGCAAAAGTCGAGTATTGTGATGCAAAGAGCTCTATTTGTTTGTATTACGGCTGCACGGGCTGGTTTTGTATTAGAAAAATACTATCATTTTTCAGCGACTAAGCTTTGTTAAGGGTTTAATACTGTGCTCAATTGGTCGTCGTCGTCCTTTTCTTCGTCTTCAAGAGATGGAAGCGTGAAGTAAAGGAAGCACTGTGAAACGCGAGGGAGGCGGGAAAGAAAAGGGGGTGGGGGGAGGAGCAGGAGGAGAGCAGGGGTGGAGGAGGGCGGAGAAAAGAAAAAGGTCCCCCCAGCGGGGCGCATAGCGTGCCCCCTGCCTGTCTACAGCACCCCACCGTCCACTCGCCTTGCATTGCCATCATTACAGTCGCAAGGCAAACTCCTCTCAGCAGAGCTCAGCCAGCGGTGGCGGCGGCCCGCGTCAGCAACAAATGAGCTGACAAAGGGTGAGCAGACGGGCCCCGCGCGCGCTGCGCCCCACCGCTGCGCCCCACCGCCGGGTCGTGTCAATACACACAGGACGGAGCCCCGCATTGTACCTCGCAAGGACAATCGCAGAATGAGTCCGTGGTGGGGGTTGTAGAGTAGAGGGGAGGTGTAGGGGGGTCAGTGGGGGTACGGGAGCAGGAGCAGGGCTGCGAGATAGCTACGAAAATGGGGGGGGTCGACTTACACTAAGGCCGGTTTTGCGGTCATTTTCGCAAAAAGATTTTCATTAAAAGAATTTGTGGTACGAAAGTATTGAGAAAATAGTCGCAGGTTGTAAAATTATAATTTGTAATCGTTAAACAATACATGCAGTACGATTTGACTTAAAATCAATTATTGCCGAGTAAAAAATGTGCTATCGTAAATTAACACCATAAATTATAATTCGAGTTTACATTTTTTTGTAAAATTACGACGATATTTTTACAGTGATGATGGGAATCGCAACTCATCAGTCATCGCACATAATTTCAGTACAGTATCGTAATAGGTTTCAGTGTCACCGTGCCGCGCCTGGTCGACTCGACGAGAGCATGGTGTGCTTGTAGAGTCGAGCACACGGGCACAGAAATAACTGGCATGGGAAATACGAGAGGTGTCGTCGACATTTGACACGACAGAAGCGTCTCCCCGCTGCTCCCCCTTCCCAGCGTTCCAGTCCTGGACTGGTGTTCTAGATTGCAGGCAACGCTCCGGTGCACAACACTATGCATAAGGATTTAGTGTGTAAATTCTGACTCAAACAGAGTAAGGAAAATAATCTCGCTCTCACGAGACCGATATTTTTCGGGTCACTGATCTTGCCAAAAAGACTTCTTTCGCTAGTCAAAGTAGAAAGCCAGGCCAAAATTCCGTTCTAGTACAATATGCCAATGGACCGAAGATTATTTTTTGATTACTATTTTGATCGGACGAAACGCGCAAGCTTTAGCTTATTCTGCAGAACCACGGACGCAATAATCGAGAGACGTCTGAATCTCGTTTATCATACCTATAGCCGTAGATCGTGACGATTGCAAAGCACCAGCAGCATCAACATCGTCATCATCATCAATGGCAGCATCAGAGAACGCAAGTCCAGCGCGGCGTTAATTTCCGGGCATTTCATAATCGCAGCACACGCATTCACGCGCGAAGCAAAAGCAGGCAAACAGAATTATCTCTTTGATTTCAGCCCCCCTCTCCACTCCACTGCTTCAAGCCACGCCCGCTGCACACCGCTGTGTTTAGGTTGAAGCGACACAACGACGCGGCGCATAGTAGGGCGCCAGCGGGCGCGAAGAAAATAAAAAAAGGAGAGAGGGAAACAGAAAGGGAAAATAAAAACACATAAAACGGAGAAAGGCGGCTCACTCACCTGTCGCTCAGCGTACGGGTCCAGGGCGCTCGGGGCCTCGGGCTCGGGTCCCAGCACCGCCCGCACCGACGCCTGCAGAGCAGAAAAGCGGACGGCTTGCATTCAGCTTCCTTTTCTCTTTTCGCGGGACCGTTTTCATTGGGGCGAGGAAGAAGGGGGAGAGGAGTGTTTCGACGGATTGGCGACGCTGCGATTCCCCGTCGCTGCAAACGAATTACTTGGACCAGTAGTGGGGTGGGGCGTGGTCTCTCGGGACCACAAAGTAAACCTTGCCGAGAGTGCGAAGAGGTCGGGCCGGCTCGAAGCCCAACCGCCTCGCGCGCGGTTTCAAAACTACTCGAATCTGTGTGGCCCGGGCCGGCCCGGCGCAGCGCGGCAACGCTCGCGGGGGGAACAAATTGGATTCTCCTCCATCCGGCTGCTCGGCTCTGCTTCTTGGCGCCGCTTACCTCCCGCTGCATATCTCTCACCCCGACGAGTTTGTGTAGCCGGGGGAGCCGCGAGGGGCTCAAAGAGCGCAAGAAAAAGGGGGGAGGAAGAGGCCAACGGGAGCAGCTAGCAATCGCGTCGAGAGGGGGC
>NW_026267150.1:2273722-2276204 GCF_000697945.3 Frankliniella occidentalis
GGGCGCGGCGTATGGCAGCGGGGGGCAGGTCTCGGGGATGAGGGGGCTGAAGGGGCGAGGGGATCGGAAAGACACTTGAACCGGCGGCCCAGTGACACGAATCATTATTGAGAGCTCGTCCTGTTCCCTCTCACCCCCAACTCCCTGCACCAACCTCCTCCTCTCTCTCTCTCCCTCCCTTCACCCCTCTCTCCCCCCTCTCTCTCTCCGCCTCTTTTCCTCCTGCCGCTGCCTCTGCCTCCTCGTATGACGGCCCCATTGACCTTCCCGTAATGATGGTGCCCCTGGCCTGGTACAGAGCCCCTGAGGGCGCGTGTAGGAGGAGAAGTCCCCTTCGGAAGTCCCCCTCTCTCTCTCTCTTCCTCTCACACACACACATACATACACACACACACGCGCACACACACACTCCCTCCGCCCGGGGTCTCCTTCCACCCCGAAGCCCGCAGTGCCACTTCAAAGGTTTATTAGCAAATCCCTCCTGCCAGGCAGGGCCAGACCAGCCCACTACCCACACGCGCTAGTCTGGTCGGGGCTCGGGCCGCTTTGGGCGGGCCTGGGGCTTGTTTGAGCCCCGCCCCCCTCCCCTCCACGCCCCACCTCCCGCCGACACAACTTTCAAATTGAGCTTGGCTTGGTTATACCAATCGCGGGCGGGGCACGCCTCAGCGCCTGCTGCCCTGGGGCGCCCCGGGACCAGCTGCAACAAGTGCTGCCAAGTCACAGGTGGCGTTGGTGTGGCGGGGCGTAGCGCGGTGTGAGCCACCCCGGGGATCGGGCCTCGAGGCCACACCGTGCGACGAGCGGGTGTCAGCGGCGTTTATTTAAGCATCGGCACAATCAAACAAAAGTCCTCCGTAAACGCCGGGGGCGGTAGGCATCCGTCCCCGCAACGACGCACCGCGGAAGAGCGGGTGGCCTACCCCGTCGACCACAGGCGCTCAGGGGATCGGGTAGGCATTCCTTCCCACAGCCACGCACGGCGGTGGAGCGGGTGGCCTACCCCGCCGACCACAGGCGCTCAAGGGGTCGGGTTAGGTAGTCCTTTCCCACAGCCATTCACGGCGGAGGAGTGGGTGGCCTGCTCCGCAACTACAGGTGACACTGTGAAAAATATGTTATGTTCGTTGATTTACGACATTAGTTGCAAACTTACGACAGCCTACTGCTGCTTATTGTCAACCAATTCCAAGTCGGTACGAAGTGCTTGTTGCAATTTTACGACACACACCAGGGAAAATTATCCGGTAAACCTACCGACTAATTTTTACAGTGACACGGTGTATGTATTTTAATATTTTTCATTTACAAAATGTGACGTACATCAAGTACAACCCCTCGCTCTTGCTCGTGATGCGATACCATGTCAAAACGCAGTGCTTGTAACTTTTCGATCACTAATTGTAATTTTTACAACCACAAATTGTAATTTTTACAACTACAAATTGTAATTTTTACAACTACACATGGTAATTTTACGACATCTTATATGAAAAATTTTCCTGTTCCTGGTCTGGACAACAGATTTACGTAGTGGATCACAAAAGCGCAGAGCTTATTGTCGACCGCCACTCCATGAAACGGAGCAACAGCAGCGGCGGTGAGCGGCTTACAGCAACAGAAGCGGCCTGCGGCCTGGCCTGCACTGTACCACCGACCAGATGTGGCTTATGAATAAACCAGCAGAAGTCGCGAATGAGAACGCCCTCATGCACACACACACATACTTCCGCAAGAGACAGAGCGTTGTTCCCGAAACAACGCCCGTCTCGCCACCAATCTTCAATTGATATATAACACCGACGAGCTCCTCCCAGTTGATCGACAGCCATGCGTGACAGACACTGCCTGAAGGAAGCCCTGCTCGTATATTCCTGCTCCGAAGGCGAGGACGGGCGGGTTTTCCGCATGGCTTACTTCCGCGAGCATTTTCGCCTGTGTTTCTATACAACGAGAGCGGTATCAAAGTTGGGGGAGGGTGGCCCTTGGGTGGGCTGCAGGTTCAAGAGTTCGAGAGGTTTCCATTCAGGGTAGCGCGAGAACTGTTGCGGCCAACTTTCCAAACGGGCTGCCATGGCCCTGTCGGTGAACTACAACTTCACGGCAGGTACAGCAGCGGGGACGCCGCCGCTGCGGAGACTCGAAGGAACGTAGAGGGGAAGGGAGGTTAGGAAGGCGCGGGAGCAGAGGGGAAACGGAAGCCTTCTGCTTCTCACCGGACCGGCAGCATCGTTTCAACGTTAATTGAAACCTCAAGCAGCTCGGCGCGCTCAGCTGGCGGCGGCGGCGGCCAGGAGGAGCAGCGCACAGGAGCGCGCAGCGCCCGCCTGGACTCCGGGGCTCTGCTGCTGCTGCTGCTGCTTCCAAGACAAGTCGCCCCCCCGTCTCCACTCCACCCCGCTCAGTCCCGCACCACCGCCGGCCTTGCAGGCGCCGAGCAGCCGTCTGGCAATGAGAAGAAGGGGGGCCCCACCGCCCCCCC
>NW_026267150.1:2277614-2291228 GCF_000697945.3 Frankliniella occidentalis
TATGCATACTTATGCATGAAAAACTGTGCATAGCTATGGCTGTATGAAATCCTGCAAGTCTTATGCACAACAGAATGCATAAGGATTTAGTGTGTGAATAACTGCCGCCCTTTACAAAAAAAACAGGGGGGGAATAGGGTATTTTAATGCAAAACATCCGTTTCACGTCGCACTATCTGGTGTCTCTCTCCCTCGCGCGCGCGCAAAGAGGATTGTTCCACTTGAAACAGCTGCTGCTCGGAGAGCGGCAGAAGAGGGAGTCACGTGATGGGATTGTCCTGATGGGATCGGCGTTTCCGGCCGTGTTTTCGTTATTGGCGTGTCGACATAAAAACTGGGCGGGAACGCCGGCGGCGGCCAGTCAGCCTGCCGGCCTGTTAACTAGCCCGCCTGGCTGCCTGCGGCCGAGCGTGCCCGCCGGCGCGCAAGGGACTAACTCACTGCAACACGTCATTTACCTGCAACGTGAGCCCGCGGCCTCGCCTCGCCACGCCAAACGCCACGTCGCGCAAATGTAATCGGGAAACCATTACTGGACAGCAACATGGGCTGGCTGGCTGGCTGCTGAGCGCGGCCGCCCCCGCCCCCGCCACCCCCGCCGCGCCCCCGGGGGGCTGCGTCACGTCCGACTCGTGTGTCGCAGCGCTGCGGAAGGCTGGCTGGATCGTCACACCGCCTCTGATATTATTTCTTTTCCTTCTCGTCTCTCGCGACACGCGGCGGCAAGTGCAAGCCCGAGAAACTTTTCCTCCCCTCCGCCGGAGTTAACGTCAGAGCGAGTCTCGGGGAGGAGCGCCGCCGTGCGAGCGAACAAGAGGGGCGGACGAGGGCACGAAAACAACAGCCCTTGTCACCTCTGCGCGCGGCAGGGCAGGGCGGGCAGGAAAAAGATGAGAAATTCGGTGTCTGTCCGGTCGGAGGGGCCCCTTTAGGTCCGAGGAGCAAAGGGCCGGGGGAAAGAAGGGCGACGGCTGCTGCTGCTGGACGTCCCACAAGACGAAGAGGGTAAATTGGGTGTTGTGGTTGTGAGGATTACGGGCGGCCAGGGCCGAGGCCGAGGGCGGCGCTGCGGGCCGAGGATCGGGACGACGGCCAGGGGCCACTTTTTCCCTTGTTCTAATGAGCTTTGGGCCGGACGAGCCCCGGCAGCACGGCTAACGCCCTACGAGGCCATTGTGCCAACTCATGAGGGGTGGCAGGGCGGGGCGTGGCAGAGCGTGGAGGAGCGTGGAGTAGCGTGGCGGGGCGTGGCGGGGCGTGGCGGGGCGTGGCGGGGCGTAGCGAGGAAACGACGATTTATCACAACGGGGAGGAGACGCAGGACGGATAGCGGTGCGCGCTGCAAACAGGTGAATCACACATCGGCAACGAGCGACAATCTTTTCGTGGCAAAGAGAAGGGGAAAATCTACAAAATCACTTTTAACTAGTGAAATGTCGTGGGTGAAGGTAGGTCGGGGTAAGAAAAAGAAGACGCGAATCCAATTTCACAGATCTTGAGCGATCAATATGCATACCACGGCGGAAAGCAAGTTCTCATTGATAGTCCATTTCCAGCAACATGGCGACGGGATGTGAATGGGCATTGGAGCAGACAGCATTAGCAAGGATAGAGACGGGCGGGCGGAGTATCGTCAGTAAGCCGAAGGCATAGGGCCCAGCTTCCGCGCCGTGCGACGCCCGCGGCCCGCGCGCACCAGAGTAGTGTTGTGCTGCGCGGCAGAGATTAGGCAGGGATGAGAAATTAGTGTGGAACACGTTTAAATAAGCAGAAGGAGCAGCAGCGGCGGCAGAAGCAGCACCGGCGCCAGAATCAACAGCGCGCACGGCAGGACCAATTCCCAGTGGAGCGTATTTGCCTCTGTCGGCCGTACGCGTCTGGCAACGTGCTGCTGCTGCTGCTCCCTCTCCCTCTGTCTGTGTGTCTGTGTGTCTGTGTGTCTGGCTGTCCGTCCGTCTGTGCTATCTTCCTCCCTCCGCACACCGCACTGCGGGAGCCCACCGGTAGTTTACTCTTCTCCCCCGCGTCTAAACACATATTCCAAAACGGCGGCCATGCATGCGAGCGCGCTTATCTTGGCTGGGTGCTGCCGCGTTGCGCTGCCGCGTTGCGCTGCCGCGTTGCGCTGCCGCGTTGCGCTGCCGCGTTGCGCTGCACGCTGCGCTCCGGTCGGTTTTCAACACATAATGCAAGCCTGCGAGCAGGGAGCCGTGTTTATCGGCCGAGATAAAATATTTCCGGCGCCGCCTGAGGTGGGGCGGGCGCCGCAGCGCAGGGGTAGCGCGTGGGGTGCAAGTGCAGCGCGTGCAGCACTCTGCCCAACGCGGCCGCGCCCGCTCCCGCGAGGCCACTCCACTCCCTCTGGCTGGCCCCGCTCAAAGCGAGTACATGTCCCCATTCATGCGGGGGCCCAGCAGGCGCTGCTGCCTCGCTCCAAATGGGCCGCTGTCGCTCCTGGGCGCCCTCCTGACGCTGGAGACGTGGGAAGCAGCCCCACGGCCACTGCCTTGCTGCTGCTCTGCTCTCGCGCGGGTGAAATGAGAACAGATACGGATCGGGAGCGGCGGAGCAAAAGCAGCTCGCAAAGGGCTTCATTTAAAAAGAAGAAAAAAACGGCCCTACAAAACTGTTTTCCTGCATTCAGAGGAACCCGCGCGCATTTTTGCCATTCCATCTTCCCTCGCACTTTATGTGAAGGGATGAAAGAGGTGGCGGATAAAAATGTAAATTGGCTGCCTGTATTTACTACACGTGGTGGAACAAGTTCAAGTTGAAATTATCAATATCAACACTATGGAAAAACATTCGGCTAACACTGTGAAAAATATCGTCGTAAATTTACAAAAAAATTGTAAACTCGAATTATAATTTAAGTTGTAAATTTACGACAGCACATTTTTTACTCGCCAAGGGATTTAAACTCGATACACACTGCATGTATTTTTACGATTACAAATTGTAGTTTTACAACTTGCGTCAAGGAAAATTTTCCTGTAAACCTACCTACTTTTTTCACAGTGTAATCAGGAACTTAGGTGGTTTAGGGATTATCTATAAAGCACGCCAGTCATTCGCCGTAAGGAAACCCCTCAGTCCTTGCAAGCACTCATAGCGCCTCCTAGGCAATATCTTGCCTGGAGGGCACGCATGTACTGCAGGTAGGAATATCCCAAGCCTCGCAGGCACCGAACCACCGTACTTTGCCGAACGAATCTGTAAAGAAACGGACTTTCTGGACGATCCCTTAGCGCCCATACCAAAAGCAAAGCAGAAAATATAAAAAAGCTAAATTTACGACCAAAAACTTGTTTTTCCAATCTCATCATAGTACCCGGGCCGTCTGTCATGGTGTGCTACCGTGTGCGAGTGGTCCGGCCCGACCAGCGCTCACCGACGTAAACGAGTCAGTCACAGCGCGCGAAACAAGGTAAACACGTAACAAACGCGCACGAGTTCGTTTAGCGAAGGCGCGGGGAAAACCGCGTGCTACACACGATCTGAATGAAATAAATGAATGAAATGAACAAAACGGACGCCCGCCAACGCGCGCCTCGCCACGGGCATCCAAAATAAATATACAGAAGAGGAAAAAGTTTTCCGCAAAGCAGCAGCAGCGGGGGAAAAGGGAACACGGGCGCACACAGCGAGCGGAATGTGACTGGAACCAACAAAGATGAGCCGGGAGAAAAAGACGGACAATAGAAAGCAATCCAGAGGCACGCGGGGCCGGGCTGGGGCGTGGCTGTCTCCCTTGCGCCGTAGATCCGTTGCGGTGTATTAATTCAAAGTCCAGAGAGAGGGTAGGAGGGGGGGGGGTGCTATGGGAGGGAGAAGGAAGAGAAATGGGAAGAGGAGCGCCAGTGAGGAGGGCAGCAGCAGCACGGATCCCATTTCGGTGTCTCTGAACACGCTGAAATGGAATCACGCACAGAGTATCATCAAGTTTTGCCTCGAGTTATTCGGATTCCATTTTGCTTCCCTTAATAAAAATGCACTGCATCCGGGTGTTAGCAGCTGGTGCAGCGTGCAAATGACAGCAGCAGCTGTGCGTGAAGTACAGAGTTTTCTAGGTTAAAATGAACTTCTGAACTGCTTTTTCAACACGTTGTACACCCAGAAAAGTGGATTCTTGATTTGAGTTCCGGTGCTTGACAAGTTGAGGACAGGTACTTGTTTTGAGAATATTTTACTCAATTTGATCTAAAGAAATTCTTAAACCAAGTCCTGGGCCTCAACTTGTCAAGTACCGTACTCAAATCAAGTATCCACTTTTTTGGGTGTACTTAGTAGTATATTAAGAGCCCTCTCTCAATGCATGATCAAAATCAGCTTCACTCTTTTAAATTTTGCAATAACTACTGTGAACAGAGAACTATATTCTAGCTTTTGGGGTCTGCTTATAGGTACAGAAGATTCTTGCTTCAAATCCAACTTCAAACAGATAGAAACCGAGATCTGCTTTATAGCAGTTTCCTCCAGAAGATTCTTGCTTCAAATCCAACTTCAAACAGATAGAAACCGAGATCTGCTTTTATAGCAGTTTCCTCCAGAAGATTCTTGCTTCAAATCCAACTTCAAACAGATAGAAACCGAGATCTGCTTTATAGCAGTTTCCTCTCAAATCTCTGTTTGGCGTGTGCGTATCCAGTCATGAGTGAGGGAATGGAAAATTTACGGCTGTGAGCACTCACTCCGTGCGAGTGGATGCCGATCCAATCAGGGCCCATTACTCACATTCTAACTCGCGCGGCGAAACAGTTTTACCCCCCGACACACTGCGTCGAGGGAACTGTGCTGGCCACGGCCACGCCCCGGCGCGGGCCTGCCTGACGGGTCAGGTCCCCATAGCGCCACCGCCACCCCAGACAGGGCAGACTCTTGCGGTCTCACACTGTCTCGTCAGGGCACCACCGCGCCGCCGAGCCCGGGACGGGGCCCTCCTCCCACCCCGGCATGCCGCGCGCGCCGCACCATTCCAAAGCGTGGCCCCGATTGCTCCTTGCATAATTGAAGCTGCCAGCAGCGTGGGCTGCGGGGAGAAAGGGGGGGGGGGGATACCCCGGCGGCAGGTGTGAATACAATTCCGCCCGCGCACTGCACTGCTGTGCACCTGCGCACCTGCGCACGCGCGGTGCACATGCCAGCGGCAAAGCCGGGCAAAGCGCTCACAACAAACATATCAAGCTTCCCCGCACACATGGAGAAAAAAAAGTGTATATAGCTGAAAGTGTATCGGGAAAGTATTTGCTTTGAATACGACCAGAAAATAGTTTTCTTCAAACAAAGGATATTTCTTTGAAATTAGCCTTTGCTCAAGGAAATTGACCTTCAATTAATAGACATAACGATTTCTTCCCCTAAATTTGCGGAATAATTTGCAGTGAAATCTTGAACCCGTAAGGAATTTTTGTCGTTATACAAATGAAATTTCCTTAGGACTAGAGAGAAAAATTTTGCAATGTTTATTTTTCAAGGAAACGATTTTCTGGGTGTATTAAAATTGTCACTGACACACTTTTAGTAAGACTTTTTCTTTATTTTACATGCGGGGTTGCCCTCTCTTTTACTTCCACCACACAACACAAGCGCGAGGCTCATCGGATTCGTTCTCACGGCAAATAAGTGCAGTGCAGAGTCTGTCGGAGGATAACGACTCAAAAAAAAAAAAAAAAAAAAAAAAAAACATCTAAAAAATCCTTTCGAGTGTTCGTTTTAATGGAGCGGCCCGGCGCGACGGCCTGCCTCCGAGCGCATTGCTGTAAACGGGCGCGTAAACAGAAACGCGACGATATTTATATATGATGATGTTGTTGTATTATTCTATATGATGATGTTGTTTTATTATTCCCCGCTTTCTCTGTTTTCGTTATTTTCAGGCGACGTGGCGCTCGCACATCAGCGCCTGACGCGACGAATACACAAGTCCTCCTGCTTCCCTCAGCTGCGCAAGCTCCGCTGTCAGCGGCGGCACGTACCCCCGCGCCGCCCCAATCCGCGCGCGCCATGAGCCTCTTATCTATTCTTCACTCGCGAAAACTTTACGCACCGACAACGCACGACGCACGCCCCGAGAGCTTCCACAAGGGGAAGTCAGAGAGGAGTAAGAGAGGAGAGAGAAAGGGAGAAGAGGAGAGGGAGGTGGAGAGGGGAGAATTATAAGGGAGAGGGGGAGAGTGAGGGATAGGAGCATTGTGAACTCGTGTCGTTTTATTACACGTTCTAATGAACTTTCCGAAAAAAAAAATGCCACTATTGTGGCTGCTTCGGGGGCCTACGAAGGCCTTACACAAAGCAGCCAAATGCTTCGCAGATACGGGCACGAACACATGCTTCGCAAAGGTCGTCCTACGCGTGTGCAGGCTACGCTATAAGCAACAACAATCAACTAACTTTGACAATTTAGGAATGAATAATAGGCCGTCCCATGAAACCAGGCACACCCCAAATGACAGAGAAAATATAGGGAGGAAGGGGAGGAGCAGGGCAGGGTATGGGGGTGGGGGGAAAGGGCCAGGCTGCGCCCAACCGGACCGTGGGTGTCACTCTGTGCTGGGGGAAACGGGTTCAACAAAGTTGCTGCAATGTGACCCACTTGGGCCGGCCGAGCCGTATGCTGGTGCCTTTGAAGCCAGCCGGTGCGGTGGCGGCCGGTGGCGGCGAGCGGGAGAGCGTCATCACGCCACGAGTAACGTGATAGCCCGTCGCACCAAAGAGCTGCACTCTGACATGTCGCTGGAATTCCATCAAAGCACTTTTAGGCGTGGACGATGGGGGACGAGCCGCGGCACACAGGGAGGGAGGGAAGCGGCATCTGCGCCGCACATCCCCAGCTCGCAGCCCCCGCGCAACCACTTTCAATCACCGCGAAACAATCAAAACAATTTCACATCACTTCCCCTTTTTTCCCGAACGCTCTGAACCCCATACAAGCAACTCGCCGAAAAAGACTGTGTTTACAACTTTTTTTTGGGCTGTAGTTTGAGGGGCTGAGGGTGGCTGGCAAAGCTTGAAATCTTTGAAATTGACAGGGCGGCGCCATCAAATTACGGCCCCGTTTTCAAATTGCAATAAGCAGAAATGGGCAATCGCACCTTATGACCTCAAAAGGCAACCTCACAGCAAATAAATTAAATCCAGGCAGCTTTCTTACAAACTCGGGCCATCAATAAACAGGCCTCGCCAAAAAGGTTTCCGACACGTAAGACTGCAGTCTTACAGTTACATGTAACTGGTGGCGGCTGTCATAAGAATACAGTAATTTTGTTTTAAAGTACGACTTGTCTCGGCCACGCTCACTGTTAAAAAAACCTACAGGAAATTGCTACAGTACGCCCTGTCAATTTGTCACTACGCCCGCGACTGTTATTTTTGATTACAGTCCACGCGGTACAGGATGCACTGTTACTTCGCAAACCGTCTTTTTGGTCAATACAACACTTGACTTCGACACTAAGTACAGTCCATATCATAACAGTCTGGACTGTACATAAAATATACAGGACGGACTGTAGTCGAACTGTACTTCCTTACAGCATTTTTAACAGTGCTATAAGGGCAGGGTTGTTCAGCACCCGACTGCCGAGACGCTGAGAGCGAGGAGACAGACGCATCCAAGGAAAGGGGAAGCAGGGGGAAGCAAAAAGATCCCCAAGCACGAGCCGCGTCATCCGGGTCGGAGGTCGGGGAAGGGGAGGTGGCAAAGGTGGGGTCGGGGTGAGGGCGAGGTGAGGGGGTTGGCTTAAGCATTCGCGCCTGGCCCACTTGTAATCGGATCCGGTTTCTGATCGTATCGCAAAGGTGCCGGCGGCGTCGGCGCGCTCCGTGGGGGGGCTGAGCAGCGCCACGCCCCGCCACGCCCCACCACCCAAAGCCGGCCCCAGCGGGGGACCCGCGCCCCCTATAAGCCCCGCCGGGCCGCCCACCCGCTGGCCGCGCCTGACCGGCGCCGCTAGGGGCCAGCCGACCGGAAGGGCCGCTAAAAACGGGCCAAGATGTTTTTCGGGCCAACTTGTTGCGCAGGCCGAGCCCCACGCCAGATAGGAACAACAACAAACAAAAAATAAAAAACACACGAAACGCTACCGTCGGTCGGGGCCAGCCAGGTCCGACCGAACCGGACCCTCGCTGCCCGGCCGTCAGCTTTCATTTCGCGTTGCAGACAAAAAGAAGCCTGCGTGCTCCGGCCTCGTGGTGGGTCGGGTTGGGTGGGGCCCCACGCGCTTGCTGCGTGATGAGAATCGGGAATCGGGAGCCAATGGCAGCCGCGGAATCCAGATCGCCTGCCGGCCGCATCACTGGCCGACCGTACACCGCGGCAACCCTCTGCTCCGAGCGAGCGGGGGGCAGGCTGGGCAGGCGGGACAGGTCGGCGGGGCAGGCGGGGCAGGCGGGCTTTCCCTCCACCCGCAACACTCCTCTACTCTCATTCTCATTATTTACGAACGCCCAATCCCAAGAATCGATCATTACGCCAAAAAATGATTTATTTTCGCGATGATACAGTACAGTTTCCGAATTCGTTTTTTTCCTGGCAGCATTGACGCTGAAATGGTTGGCCTGTCCGCCACGTGTACAAACCCCTCCCGCTTTTTCTCTGCGTGCCCCCCGTCCCCTGATCCTCGTCTCTCCCTCCCGTCACCGTCGGCCACCCCCTCCTCTCGTTCCAACCCCCCTACTTTCTCTCCCCTGCGCCATCTCTTGTCATCTCGCGACTCGCCTTTTCAAACCCGCCCGCGCTTTTCATTTCACAGAATGAGTGACAAGCGAGGCGAGATAATCGAACCTACGGCTCGGCTCGGCGCGCAATCAGCGCGTGGCGCCTGCTGCAATTACCCGGGAGCGCCGGGACCTGCTTTTTAAAGCTTCCGCCCGACAAATCCCTGGCTGCGGCCCGAAAGCAAACGGGCGCCGGGCGGGTGGTCGGCGAATGTGAGGGAAAGAGAGCCTCCTCCACATTATTACTATTCCCTCGCTGCAAGCCCGGCACCAACCTAACGCCCCATACAGACAGAGAGAAAGACAAAAGGCTGAAACACGCACACACACGCGCGCGCGCCAGCTGACTAGCGGTTTGAAATTGTTCTACTGCCCGGTAGCCGCCGCAGCTATGGAGTTATGATGACCGCTGTAATAACGTTTCATTTTGTACATAAGGATGGCGTGTGTGCGGTGGGGAAGAATGGATGAGTGAGCAACAAAGCGCTGCCGGGAATCGCAAACGAAACCCGCAGCAGCGGGTTACGGCTTTTCCTTTCAGGGTGGGGGGGGTGGGGGAGATAGAGGAACGGCGGGGCGAAAACAATAACGGGGGCGACAAGAACGACGATGGCCCCGGCGAAATAGAAAAATAACGCGATAAAGCGGTCCCAGCGACAAAAACGGCCCAAAACGGCGCCTCATCATGGCTATGCGGCCGCGCCGACACCCGTCCAAATTAATTACTCGCGGGAGGGAGCGGCGAGTGAGCGGGGTAATGGGGCAGCGGGGTGGGGTAGTGGGGCAGCCAGGTGGCGTAACGGGGCAGCGGGGTGGGGTAGTGTGGCAGCCGGGTGGGGTAGTTGGGCAGCCAGGTGGCGTAATGGGGCAGCGGGGTGGGGTTGTGGGGTACTGTTTAAAGTCGGAGAGAGGTATGGGGGGGGGGGGGGGCAACGGGGTAACTTGGCCGAAATGGGGTAGTGAAGGATCAGCAGCAGTGAGGGGAAAGTACGTGGAGGTGTGCAGTAGTGTGGGCGGGGGTAGTGGGGCAGCGGAGCAGCGGAGCTCGGAGCAGCGTGGGTAACGGGGGTGAAGCGGGGTAACGGTGAAGCGGGGCAGGGGAGCACAGACACGGCACGTCGGGGCCGCGAACAATGGCGAGCAGGACGAGGAGGGTAGCCGAGCCGGGGGCTGGCGGCCTGGCCTGGCGGCGATCGCAACCAGGCGCGGCCCGGCAGCACGTCCGCCACTGTTCACATCGCAGTAGACCCCGCCCCAGCCCAGCTGCCCCCAGGGCACCGAGCCCACCCGCTACCCCCTCCCAGCGTGGCGGGGCGTGGCGGGGCGTGGCCGGGTGTAGCGCGGCGGGCGGCGGGGTGGCGAGGCCAGGCTCCCCGTACTGCGGTCCGCACGTGACTTTCATTTCTTCGCGTCCTCGCCGCCCAGAGCACAGGTGTCCGATCCTCCTCGTACACTGGATTTTCCTGCAGCTTCCGTGTGTCTTATTTTCTCCCTTTCTCTCTTCTGCGCCTCTTTCCCTTTCCCGCCCGTTTATCTTCGCCTGTACTTCCACCTCCCGCCCACCACATGCACCATTTTTCCCTTCCCGCTCTTTTTGTCCACCACCCCGCCGCCCTCTCCTCGGAGACCGACTCGACTCCTCGACTCGGGGACAAGAGGAGCCGGATTCCTACAGGAAATCACCGGGAGATCCTGAAAGCCTGCCTCCAGTCAAGAGCCAGCCCACCCTCCATTTTCCGTCACGAGCACCTCACCCCGAAGGCTGCAGCGACGAGGGGTGGGGAAAGGGGTGCTGAAGGCATTCGGCCCGAGCGGGTGGGGGGTTGCACTGAGGGTGCATGGCGCTCCGTGCTACCAGCGCACCAGAGGGGCCCCCGCCCCCCGGCGCCCCGACTCCCTTCGCAAACAATACCAACAGTAATTAATAACTGCAGTCCCCGACGTCGATCCAATGTCTATAGATTATTTGGCAGGGGCAGGCCCCTCCCTCGCTTGCAGCGGGCCCCACACAGCGGGGCGGCTACGCCTCGGGCAGCACACCGACAAACGGAATGAAATTGCCGGTCGGGGAGAAGTGTTTCGCCAGTTTATTCTGTTGGCGATACCCTGCTCCGGGGCCGCCCGCCCGAGCCCGCCGTACCGCCCGAGGCGCGCCCGCGCGCCGGGGCCCGCTGCTCCACACGAACCTCTGATTCGATCAGACGGGAAATGCCAATGCCAAAGGCCCCGATCAGTGTTGCCGGCAGCGCGCGCGCGGGCTGCTCGGGCGGGGGCCAGAGGCGCACGGGCGAGACCGTATACCCCCCGCCGCCACTGTTGCGAATTATATCGACGTCGAGACCGTTCGCTCACGACCAGTTGTTCGAGTCGACGTCCTGTAGGTAGACGCGAAATAAAAGTTTGTGGGGATACTCGAAAACCAATGCATTACACACACATCTAAGCGTTTTTATGTATTTATAAATATTTATTACAAAATATACATCGTAAATTAAGGACGATATTTTTCACAGTAATTATTGTAACAAAACTGACCTATTGAAATATTTTTACGGAAACTACCATACCAAGCGCCTATTGATTTATTTTTTTGTGAGCTTGACCTTTCCCCCCGTTCGGTTTATAAGCCACGCCGGCTGATGAGAGAGCGGCCCCGGGTAATAATGCAGAGCTTGGCGAGAGAAGCTTTCCAGGAACACTGCGCTTAACGTGACCGGCCCCAATCAGGTGGCTAATGAGCGCGCCGCATTACGCGTCCCCATGCGCCGCTGCGCCGCTGCGCCGCCCGCTGCGCGGTGGGGGCCCGGGCGCTCGCAGCCGGGGCCGGGGTGTTTGTGGCGCCGGAGTGGAGGAGGGTAGACAGGGAGGGGAGAGAGTTGATTTAGGAGCGTCGCGTTCACACGCCGCTAAACTAAACCTGCTGGGACGAGCAGCGAGGTGGGCTGGGGTTAACAACAACAGCAGCAGCACGGCAAACAACAACAAACAAGGACAAGAGAAAGAACAACGGGAGCACGAGCTACAGCAACAGCAACGAGGAAACTCGACACAAGTTATCCAAGTCAAAAACCCCTTCCACCCCAATACAGCTGCTCCCTCTATGCCAACCGCGCCGCTTCTCGTCTCTCCAGCCGGGCTCAGCCGACTTCGCCGGCGTCGGACAAGTCTCTGGCGTCGCCACGCCACGCCACGCCGCGAGGCCCTTGGAGGGAGTTTCTCAGCACGAGGGTTCTCCAGCAGTCCCGTCCCCCAGCCCCGCGGCGGCAAAGTTTGCCTGGAGAAGCAGTGCCACCCACCTGAAGCCTGAAGCAGCCCACCCGCGAGGCGGAGACCACTGGGTGCGACGCAGCTCGACCTGCCGTGAGCTGCTGCGGGGCGGCGATCGGATTTCAAACCAGCGCTGGCGGACCACACGGACCGCCCCAGCTCAGCCGCATCGAGCCCCTATCGAGACGGCGGGGCGCGGAAATGTCGACGCGACAGACTGAGGCGCGACGCAGCAGGGGCGGACGGACACGGGAGACGGCTATGTGGGCCGCGCCAGACGGAGCGTAAGCGCATTGCCGGTGTGGCACAAAACGACGACACAGGCGCAGCGGAGACTAGACTAGACCCCTGCAGGGAGGGTGCACCGGAAATGGACACTCACACGCCTACAAAGTGAGCGGCATTCACACAAAATTGCATTTCCAGTGTGAAGGGTCAAGCAGTCTTCTGCTCTCGTGCTCGTGCATGGAATTTGCTACTCGCGATTAGCGGGGGCCGAATTAAAAACTGTAACGCCAAGCACTGGCTTTGTAGGCCTCCCAGAGGCACTGCTCGGTGCTGCTCGGCGCTGCTCGCCGCCGCTGCTCTCGTTCAGCGCTCCGGCCGGGCCTAATCCCGAGGCCGGCGCCGGCCCCGACCCGAGGGCTAAAGGTCCTAAGCCTAGGGGCTCGCCCTATGGGCTCGGCTGCACCGCCAGAGCGGCAGCGGCAGCCCGCCCCGGGGCCCGGCAGGCCCGGCAGGCCCGGCCGGCGCGCGATCACTATAAATCATTTGATTGGTTTGATTGATGACCATAGCCTTGCGGAGCGCCCGCCCGCCGAGCAGAGAGAAGGGCCGCCTTATTTCTTAACGGGGCGCGGAGCGGCGCTCGCCAGCCCGCCAGCCCGCCAGAGCGAGCGAGGGAGAGCGAGCAGGCTGCAAAGAAATGTATTGGGTGTCTGCCGCACACAGTGTGCGAAGCCGAGACTCCTCGATACAATCATCCCCTCGCGTCATTAAAGTCGGTTACGATGGTTTATGTCCTCATCATCTCACTCTGACCCGGAAAAACACCATTTCGGTCTGGTTATAGGGTCTTATGCGGGAGCGGGGTCTTTTGACCGCCATGGCGGCCGAAAACCCGTTGCTGCATAAGACCTGTTTGGTGGTGTTACACAAATTTTTGGCTTCAGTCTGCCCTTTTTTACAAGTTAAGTAAACGTCTGTTGGACAACAAGGACAGCCAGGCACACACACATAGGGAGGCATGTTCTTGATTTTTCAATGTTCTTGCTGAACTTAAGAAAAATGTGGTTCTTTTAAAGAAATTGTGCTTGTTACAAGCAAAGTTTTCTCATAACAAGCACAATATTCTTAAACTCAGCAAGCAAAACATGCTTCGCTGGGTGCATTCTGATGGCATTAATACCACCCGACACATCTGCCCCCGGGGACCGGGCTGGGCCGCTCTGTCTGTCCGCCCGAGACACGCGTAGTCGAAGGCTGCGGGGCAGTGCCTCCAAAAGGGCAGGCTGTTGCGGGCTCAACGCATCATGCTCGCAGGTGAAAGAGCCCGCAAGAGCCCGCAAGGTAGATTGACAAGCCCGCACGAGCCCGCACATTTTTTCAAGTCTAAAATTTTCATATTATTTC
>NW_026267150.1:2300693-2301220 GCF_000697945.3 Frankliniella occidentalis
CAGCGCGCGCCGCGCCGCGCGCCCGTGACGGAGCATCGCCTCAGCCGCGCGGCTGGCGTTGCATACCCCTGATCGAGACGACCCGCACGACAGGCCTCCCCGCGCGGGCCCACATTGCAATTTTTGTTCTGGCCGCCATTTTGATATGGACTGCCTCGTGGAAAATGCATTGCCACCAAAAAACGCGATAAGCGGGCGACATGTATAGGCTTCGCCTGCTCCGCTGCCTCGTATCACATCTCCCCAGCTGTAAGGTACCCTTACGAAACAATTCGGACTCTCAAAGTTCCACGTAATTCTAGCACGCTGTTCAACAGCACCGCGATCAGCGCTTTTGCTGATATGCATTATGCCCGTCGCGTACGAGAATTGACAGTAAAACATATTTCGGAAAATTGGCGATATTTCAGGCATCAAATATCGGATACGCATGGTATCTTCTCCCGATCCCGGTATATCGCTTTTATGTTGCGCAAAAGTTCGTTCGCGAATTTCACAGAAGTTGAAGCCCTATCTCAGTTGTTTAA
>NW_026267150.1:2302896-2303751 GCF_000697945.3 Frankliniella occidentalis
CTGTATGGGTCATGCCTTGATGGAAATCGAATCTGAAATATTGATACATTTCAAACATTTCAAATATTATGTTTCGATTAATTTACGTTTACAAACCTGAGCACATCGTTGACTTCCTACAAAACATTTTGACAGAGCTTTGTACATCACTTAGCTGTTTCAATGTTCTGGTGGACTTCAACAAAATGGCACATAAGTATTGCAATGGGAGTGGCACCCTTGTCTTACTGTGTCGCCTGCTCCTTATCGTTTACTTTAACTACGCCTTAAGGCGCCTGCTTACTTTTGATTTCAGTTATTTAATAGCAAGCCCAACCTGGTCGAATTCGGCGCTCTTTCCTTTTAGTCGCCCACATCTGCTTCGAGAGAAACAAAAATTAATGAATTTCGACGGACTGACCTGTGCCTTTTGCACCAAACTACCGTCATTGCTATCGAACTTCTTCATGACACTGTCTGACGTACACAGCGACTTGACTCTGAACGATTTTACAGCATTGTTCCCTGGTCCTCGATTGCAATTTGCGGAACGCGTGACTCTTTACTACGGACAAACTGCTTGTAAGCAAAGTGTCGTCGGTGTCTCTTCCCCGATTTCGACCTTTGTTTTATTTCTTTTGTCTCCTGCAGCACCTCCGTGTGCGATTCTTTGTCGTTGCTTCTGTAAGTTGTTCTTTGAGCAACACCTCAAACTACTTATTTCTCTTTTTCCTCCTTGACTCATATCTTCCACCTTCTCTACTTTACTGCTCACTGCTAGTCTCTTTGGGGCTGCCCTCTAGCCCCTGTCTCTTTCTCCAGCTCGACTTCATGGAGCCCGCGCGCGATTTTTTAATTTTTTGCTTAAGCACAAAT
>NW_026267150.1:2308270-2308701 GCF_000697945.3 Frankliniella occidentalis
AAAAAAAAAAAAACCTTGGTTGGAATAATGCTATCCAACCCCACCAATGGCGTTGGCGTTGGGCTGCCTCTGCCTTGGCCTGGGCAGACTACACACCACCTCAGCTCTTCATCTACGTAGACCCTTCTCTGCAATGGGACTACGCGAAGCACCCCCATCTCGGCGTGCTTCCTGACCTCCACGTCATGGCACACTCGGAAAAGATAGCCCTGCTGTAATTCTGAGCTTCCATCAAGAAACACCAACGTGCCAAAAATCAGCATAACTTGCTATCTTTGGTCAGCACGGCTTCTCCACGGATTTGTTAAACAAAAAGATAAGTTTTGTTTTATCACATTGTGTCGTACTTGTATTAGTGTGCTGTGTCAATATTTTTGTTCACTTATAAACCAGAGCTTGTGTTCGTACTTTGCACACAGTACATTCCTTTA
>NW_026267150.1:2309916-2312516 GCF_000697945.3 Frankliniella occidentalis
GGCGCCGCCATGACACGCGCGGTCCCGTGGTCGAGGTGTCCGCGCTGCAGGCCTTTCGCCGTGCCACGCACCGGGCCCCTTCCAGAACCTTCTTATCTCTCCCCCCAATTGAAGGCCCGACCGAGTCTATAAATGAGCCCTCAGCCTCTGTCTCAGCGCCAGTCACCCACCACCACGCCAGTCATCACCTCAACACCTAAGGATTAACATCTTGTCTAGTCGTGTGTTGTGCCAATTGTTACTCTGTGAATCGCCAACATTTTGGATTAACCACCTTTTGGATTACCTAAGAACAAGTAAGAATATATATTTATAACTTTAAAGAATAGCAGATCTCCTGATTTCCCTATTCATCTTGCACCTCTGACGAGCAATCGAACCTGGATATAGTGGGACTTCTATACAACAACATCTGATACAGAAGTGTTCCCACGGACCTAAATAACAACTTTTAAACAAACTAGGTCCTTCTCTAACGCTCCCCCTAAGGATAGATAGGGCAGAGTGGAAAGGAGGGGGGCGGGGGGCCAAGGACCTCTCTGCCTACTTGTCCTGCAAAGGGGCAGGGGAGCGGGGCGGAGAAGGGCGGGGGGAGGGGAGGGGCATCAGGAGGATGCCTGCCAAAGAGCCCTATAAAAGTCGGCTAGGCGTCGCCAGGCAATACCCCCTGGAGGCGGCGTCCCTATACCACGAGCCGTGCCATGCCACGCCTCTCTCTACCACGAGTTAAATAAAGTACTCATGCAGTGGCAAATTCCTTTATCTTCATCTAAAAATATATATAATTGTCATTCTGTTGTTATATTTGTTGAGTGCTAATATCACTGTATAGCTGCCGTGGTATGAGGAGGGATTCCGATAGGAGGAACAAAAACAAAAAGAAATGCCATGCATTTTTATGGAAAAAATTACTGTAAAACCAATTGCGATGACTTCTTTTCGCATATTGCGATAGTTTTTGACAAAAGTTTTAACTAGATTTAAACGAACAGACCAAACGTTTTTCGCACGACAGAGAGACGGTTTTTAAGATTTTATTGTAAACTCACCCAAGCCAAAATCCAATCTTTAGATAAGCTATGTCCTCAATGTAAAATCGAAAATGTTGCAAAGCTAGGTTAAGTGGCGGCCGATGATCACACACACCCATGTGGCAAAAGAACCACACATAGTATTGTCTCTACGATCTACTTTTGTTTGGGGACGAATCTACGCCACGACCCCCACGCCGGTGCTACATATGTACCCTTTCTTCCTGTTCGTCCAACCGAGCATCCCCCTCATTAGACGGAGTGGCTGTGATCGTATAACTGTGAGTCTCAGCTTCAGCTCCGGTGTGCGGCACGTGGGCGCGCACTAGGCCTTATTAGGTCCTCCGGTTCGTGACGTAACGACGGCGGCATGACGAGAGTTTAGTAGCGGAGGGATCTGGCTGGATGTTAATTAAACCGAGATACACTTTACTGGATCGCGCCTTTGGCGTCACGTCACGACCCCGTTCCCCTATTTAATTTTAAAATAATAATAAAAATAAAATGGTTACATAACAAGTTTCATAATTGCAATGAGCGCGCGCGGGCTTGTGAAAGTGATGAAGGGCCGGCGCTGCTTTAAACTTGGCGGGAGGGGGCGCAGAAAATCCCTCCAGGCCCATTCATTAGACGTTACTGTGTGAGTGTGTGTGTGTGTGAGGGCACAGTCTCCTCAGGAGAGAGAGGGCGGCTATAGGAGGAGCGGGCGCGTCGCAACTCAGACAAGAGCAAAGAAGGAGGCTGATGAACACGACGAGTTTGGTCACAGTTTATTCGCAAACGAGAGGAGGGAGACAGCGGAGTAATGCCACCCTTCCTCGCCCAGGGGTGGGCCGCCATTCCACCACACCCTGCTACACCCCCCCCCCCCCCCCCCCAGCAGACAATTAATTTTCCATCCCGCCTCAAATATTTCTCCGCGGCTAATCTAGGGGGAGAAAAGGGGGTAAGGGGGGGGGGGGGGCACCGGGCTGCTCAAGGATTCGTTATGGAGCGGACTCTGTGTGTTCCCTTTACCCCCTTTCTCCTTAAATTCCACCCCCGCGTCGTCTTGCATCCCTGTTCGCCTCGCCACCCCCCTCTGACCCTTCTTCATACCGCGGCGAGCCCCCTGGGCCGCTGCTGGGGGGCCACTGGGGAGGGCCGCTCCCAGGCAGGTCACGCTATTCAGGGTTTTCGCTCGGCGCTGTCCCGGGTCGCCGCCGCGCCGCGCCACCCCACACCTCAACACACTCTCACACACACGAGCTCTCTCACACACACACATACACGCGCGCGCGCGCGCCACTCCAGGGCACGGCGGCACCCACCGCAGCCCACCTACGCCCCCCCCCCCTCCGCCCCGCTCAGCTGCGACCGCATATCGCGCTACGCTACGCCACCACACCACGCCCAGAGCGGGCGGCCCCTTTTACAGGCGTTTTCCCACTGATAGATGATCTCGTCTGGGATCGCTCGTTGGAGTTGGTGGAGTTCGCAGAGAGGGAGAACGGCGCGCGGTGGATTGTGTGACGTTATCCACTTTTTGGCCCTGTTGGTGTACGACCGCCCACACCACCCCGCCCCGCC
>NW_026267150.1:2313046-2316475 GCF_000697945.3 Frankliniella occidentalis
CCCACCCCGCCCCACCCGCTTCGCCGTGTAGCCCCCGTTTGTTTTTGTAGCCGCCAACGCGCCGCCACCAGCCGGAGCACGACCGGGGGGATTTGCGCCATTTTCCCGTTTAATTGAATAAGTGTAAATTACAACTTGCGCGGACGGACCAGAACCCAAAGGGTCAGAAAACAGCAGCAGGTGCAGGCGAGGTCAGTTTTCCTTTTGCTCCCCCTTCCCTTCGTCTTTTTTAACACACCGACCGAGCCAGTTTTGGAAGGCGGGTCACAGAACTCTGCATCACGGAGCGCGGGAGTTGAGTGAGGCATCGCCTGGTGCGGCACAGCGCCGGGCATCAGGCACGTAGACATTAGGCAATCCCAGACCACTCCCCCTTAATGAAGTTACAGGTCTGGGGCTGGGCTGGGCTGGGCTGGGCGGACCCTGCTGGGCTCAGGCTCGCCTTGTCTCACTAACTCACTCCGCCCGGCGGAGAGCACGCCCGCGTCTGCCGCACCCGCACCGCGCACCGCTACGCCACACGAGACTGAGGGCGCACGCTCGCCTCGCAGACCCGCTGCGCCTTAAGAGCGCCGTCATGTCTGTATAATGCGCACCTGCCACTACGCACTCTTGCGCGTCGCGCGGCAGCAGGGACATTCCAGGGAATGCGAGGACCAGGGGCATTCCACGAAGGGGGGGCCGGAGAGTGTCCCCTATAATGCAGAGATATTCTCCATCCAGCGCGGGTATGGGAGGAGCAAGGGCGCACTAATGAAAGCAGGAAGTCTTTGTGCTGCTTAAGGCCGAGCCGAGCCGGTTCCCCCGGCTGCGGAGCAGGCTCCAGGCAGACTTGTGGAGGGGAAAAGGGAGTGCGGTGGGGGTGAAGGGGACCCTCCAGGAGGATAGACCTCTAGCGAGCCACTCGCTCCGACCAGACCAGGCGCGCGGCTGCGGAAACAGTAAATGTATCCTGTCCGTTTCATTAAAATAGCAACGCTTTGGAGGGTTTCCTCTTAATTTCCACGATGTTTCCGCCCAATGAACAGGCACCACTTCCAAGTCAGCTACAGCCTCAGCCTCTTTCTCTGCGCACCTGTACCATCTCTCGCTCTCTCTCTTTTATTCTCTCTATCTCCCTCTCTCTCTCACTCACTCTCTAGAGATAATAGAAAGGGGAGAGAGGGAAGGAGGGAGAGAGGGAGGGAGACAGTTGAGAAGTAGAGAGGGGAAGGGAGAGAGGGAGAGGGAGGGAGGGAGAGAGGGAGAGGGAGAGGGAGAGAGGGAGGGAGAGAGGGAGGGAGGGAGGGAGGGAAGGAGGGAGAGAGGGAAGGAGGGAGGGAAGTAGAAAGGGAGAGAATGAGAGAGGGAGAGAGGGAGGGAGGGAGGGAGGGAGAGAGGGAGAGAGGGAGGGAGAGAGGGAGGGAGAGAGGGGTAGAGAGAGAGGGAGAGGGGGAGAAGTAGAGAGAGGGAGGGAGAGAGGGAGGGAGGGAGGGAGGGAGAGAGAGAGCTCAAGAGAGGGAGGGAGGGAGAGAGGGAGGGAGGGAGGGAGGGAGGGAGGGAGGGAGGAGCAAGGGAGGGAGGGAGCATTCTCCCCGATCCTGTTAGTGCAGCGCTGCGTGGGCGCCCGGTCCGGTCCGGCCCGGTCCTCCATCCGATTGCCCAATGACCGGCGGGTTTGGTCCCCCCGCACCGCCCCGTTGTCCAGACGAGACAATAATGCCGCTCAATCAGGGCGCGCTGCCGCCCCCGCCGCCCCTGGCCGCCCCTGCAGCCACAATTATACACGGCAAACAAACACGGCCAGCGGAGGCCTGGCCGGGCGGCGGTTGAAAAGGACGGATCAGACAGCGCAGACAAAAGCGACAGGGTGCCGGGCTTTCAGCTCGACCGGGCGGGAATATAGTTTGGGGGAGAGAGGGACAATGACTGGGACCGGACCAGACCGGGCCGGGCCGGGCCCGTCGCGCGCTCTGACCGCTGACATTTATTCATTTGTTGTGGAGCCGAATGGAGACAAATACTCTCAACACGCGGCGAGTGGGGAGGGGGTGGTGTTCACAAAAGTCCCCTGTCATTTGTAACAGCTCATTCCTCCGCCCGCATGGGCCCTATCACACAAACTTCCAATAATCACAGCTTCACGACCACTGCCAAGCCAAATGCTTGCGGAAAATAGGTTTTGTATTGCAATTTTTACTTTTCGCAAAGAGTTTTAAAGAAGCATTTTAATACAAACTAGTTCTTCACAATCTTGAAAACTATTTGTTCACATATCGTTCGATGTCCATCAGACATTTTGCAAAGAATGGGGCGACAGCTTGCAATGAATTTCTTCGTATATCACGAACAAATGCTCCGCAATACAAATATCGAACGCAAATATCAAAAATTCCTCCGGACCGCACAGAAAATAGTTCGCCAGTATTTTACAGTGCGGGCTCAATGAAAGTTGTGAGATTTGATTCATAAGGACGCTATCGAGGGTATGATTGTAATTGTGTAAAATCATATCCGAAAACATTTTGAGAAGTATGAACTTAACTTTGCAGTTTTAGCTATTATTACTGTTGCTGTACGGGCCTTTCCTGGCCACCTAGAAATTACCACCTTCCCCGCAGAATCACGGCCCGTCACATCACGGCACGGGCTCGCGTGGCCGGCGGCGCAAAGCTCGCCACAAAAGCAAAGCCCCCGCCCCTGCCCGCCGCTCGACCGTCTTTTGCGGGGGAAAGGATACAAATACGGAAATAAATAGCCCGATGGCGTGGTGAGGTGGCGAGGTGGTGGGGATGGGGGAGGGGGGTTGCTGAGGTCGGGTAGCGCACCGCCGAGGGGCCAATGTAGTGTCGCGGGGCGGACCCGACAGCACGGCTCCTTTGTGTCGGCAGAGCCGTTGTGATTCGTGTGTGCGCGTGTGTGCGTGTGTGTGAGCGTGCTGGCGAGAGCCTCTGAGAGGCAGCGCTTGTGTGCGGGGGCGGGCGGGGGCGGGCGGAGGCGGGCGGGGGTGTTTGTGAGTGCGACCCGTACCCCGCCGTGCCGTACGTGAGCCCCTGGCGGAGCGCGGCCCGCCCTCCAGCCTGTTATTTGCCAAAGTGGGATAGACACCGCAGTGCACTCTGCTCGGCTCCGCTCCGCTCCCAATCACTCCGCCCGCCGCACCCCTCAGTCGGCTCCAGTCCGATCGGTCCGATCCTCCTGGCCGACAGCGCCGTCCGGCTGTGCAGCTCGCCGTGCCGTGCCGTGCCTGTGCAGCGGCTCGACGGATTCCAGGAAACCGGGGGATCCGGACCAAAGCGCCTGATGTGCCGCGCCGCCCACAGCGCAGTTCCGCCGCCAGCCAGACAGGGCTGCCAATCGCCGGGATTGGAAGCGGGGGGATCTCCTTTCCTCTCTTCAAACAGGCAGGGCCGGGGCCGGCGGGGACCTGGCGGGGACGCACCAGGGCGG
>NW_026267150.1:2324895-2326508 GCF_000697945.3 Frankliniella occidentalis
CCCCAAAACTGAACCCATCGCTTTAAAAGGACTCTATATTTAACTAAACCTTTAGATAAAATGTAAGCGTTAGTTAGGCAAACTCAGACAAATAAAACTGCATTTGTTTCAACACATTTTTTTTTGTATTCACTGTTAGGTTGGCACCAACCTATTGCGGCGATTTTTCCGATCAATATGTTGGCTTCGTTAGATAGTATAGTATAGTATAGTACTATATTGTATAGTTTAGTTTAGTTTGCACTCAGCCAATAAAAGATTTGTGTTTGCAAACTTCGGCGGAGGCGGGAAAGGCACGCCGGCCTCCGCCCCGCCCGGCCCGGTTCCCCCACCACGACTTGCCTTCCCCTCCGGGCTCGGTGCAGCGCGCCGCGCGCTCTCTGTTCAAACGGCCGCCGTTCCGCTGTCGGCACTCTTTCGGCGCTCACGCCTAGACGCGTAGCGTCTTAGTGGCAGGACCACCTGGAATCGAAAGGTCTTGGTTTGGCCCACACAACGATACTAAGAAACCCCCACTTATTTTCGATAGTTTTCCGTCAGATTCGAGTAGCGTGGTTTTCGAGACTTAGGCCCCTGGAGGCGACACGGTTGCGCCGATCGTGGGTTATAAGTTATCCGCCGAAAGTAGACACCATAGGGAATCACCTCGGCACCGAGTCGTCTCCGCCGGCCTCGCGTGCCGTGCGAGAGGAGGCCCGCAACATGGCGAGGCGCTCCGAGCGCCACGAGGGGCCGAACCGAAAAGAGCCCGGCGCCCGGCCATCTTTCGTCGTACAGAGCTCGGACTATGACTAAAATTCATGGCAAGGTGTGTTCTTTAAAATGAGACTCGAACCTCGACAACTTTTTTTCCGTGGGTAGGCCTAACGTAGCGGGGGCCGCTGCCGCTGGGGCCCTCCGGCAGAGAGGAAGCCCTCGGAGCAGCTTGGGAAAGCGGTTCCGGGAGCGGCTTCGGAGAGCGGTTCCGGGAGCAGCAGCTTTGGGAGGTGTCCGCGGGAGCAGCTTTTCGGGGAAGGTGGCTGGGGTACAGTCTGTAGGGCCGCGTGGCTCCCGCTCGCTCCCGCTAAAGCACAGCAAGGGCTGGTGGTAATGAGAAGAGGCAGGCGGCGGTGAGGAGGGAGCCGCAGGGAGCGGGAGCGGGAGGGAGCGGGGGACTGTAAGTACGAACAGCTCGGCGCGGAGTTGCGAAAAGCCATCATCTCGGCAATGTGTGCTCTCACCACGTGAAGACGCGCCCCGCCCCGCCGCCCTCCGCCTCCTGGTAGCCTGTTAATTAGTGCAGCGACGAAGCCGAGCGACGGCAGCCAAGCCGAGCGGGGGGTGGGGGAAGCGGGGGATAGGAGAGAGAGAGGCTCTCCGCGGCACGAGAAATTGGAGAGGCCGAAATAGGGCGAGACAGCGGCAGCAGCGGCGGCGGTGGGGTGCTGCACCACCCCGTGACCCTGCTCCTCGTGCACCGAACGTCAAACCGGAGCGGCCAGCCAGGGCGATAGCGTCGGGACAGACGGACGGTGCGGGCGGCCGCGTCCCACGTCAAACGCACGCCGACACGCCCGTCAAACACGGGGCCGGTGGGCCGTGCGGTGAGGAGGGACGGCTCGGGCGGGGCGGGG
>NW_026267150.1:2326558-2331406 GCF_000697945.3 Frankliniella occidentalis
CGGGGACGCACCAGGGCGGGCGGGGTGGGGCACTGGGCAGGACAGGCGGGAGCCGAAGCAGAGGGGGATATCGTCCACCTCACTTGCTGCCCGTCTACCGCAGCAACTACAGCCAACAGTAGCACACAACATTATTTTTTTTTAATCCATTCCAAGCAGCTGCCCCTTTTGGTGGCAAAACAACTCACGGGCCCCGATGCTGTTTGGACCCAACATACCGGGCGCCATACCACCGGCGCCGCCTACTCTGACCACAAGAACAGAGGCGGGGCCGGGCGGGGCGTGGCGAGGCGTGGCGGGGTGAGCTAGAGCTGCGGGTGTCTGCGAGGGGCAGCGGCCCCGGGGCTCCCGGGAGGGGTGGTGCCGGGCGGTGCGGCTACCCGCCCCGGTCCGCAGTACTACCCTCAGCAGCACAGCACAGCACACGGGTCACGGCCAAAAGGGAGAGAAGGAGATAGGGCGAGAGGCGTTTCCTGGACGGGAATTGGAAAGAGAGCTCCCGAGTTTTTCAACTTCCGCGTTCCCGATCTCGGATACTGTCCCCAAAGAGTTGGTGTTTTGTCCACCAAAAAACAAACACAACACAACACAGACACACGAGATTTGGTGGACCGGAAGTCGAAACACCCGTTGAGCTCTACCGACGTCCCTCCTGGAAGTGCGACGCGCCGTGGACTCGGTGTACACCGTTGCCGCGGAGCCGATTGTGCGACCGCACTACCAAGAATCCCAGAGCAGCTCGACCGGGCGGGGCACGTCCAGCCTGGACCAGGACCAGGGGCAGGACCAGCAAAGCGGGCTCTCCTTTCTCTCTGGCCGCGCCTGGCTGAAGGCCACGCCGTGCCGCAGCGCGCCGCGGTCGCCGTCGTCGGCGTCGTCCCCAAAGATTGTATTGAATCCTTTGCCCGGGAACATCTCGGGGACAAATACGAAAGCGCGAAGGAGAAGAAAAGAGAGAGAAGAGAAGGGCCCATCTGGCTGCACAGCATCTCGCGCAGAGGGTCCGCGGAGCAGCAGCAAGGGCGCGGAGACGGAGGGGAGGCAGTCACGCACGGACAAAAGGGGGCCCCGCTGTTAACGGGATTAGCTTGTCCGATATGGACGGGGCGGGACGGGCTGCTCCGATGAACATGGCGGCTGCGGATGGAACGGCAAAGGAGGGGGTTTGTTTGGATGGGAGGCAAAAAAATGGCGCGGGGGAGGGGAATCGTTCACGTGGTCTCCAAACTCGCCAACACAAACATGGATATTTTGGGAGGGAGCGTATATAAGAGGCTCCGAGAAGGGGGGAGGAGGGGGGGCAGTGTGGGCTAGTGAACGAACCTGTCAGGCGCGCCCACCACCACCACCTCCACCTGCGCCCTCCTCTTTTTAAGACCCCCCCCCCCCCTCCTGTTCTCTCCTCGCAGCGCCTCCTGCCTCGTCTCGGCGGAGGGTAGGAGGGTTATTTTTTTAAAAGCCAAGGCGAAGCCCGGGGAGCGGATATTAGATGTGCGCTCGCTGCGCCGCGAGTGGCGGTGTTGGGGGGTGGGAGTGGCGGTGGAGGGCAAGCAGAGACCCCTTCGCGCGACTCACCTGCTGTCTCCTTCAGCAGAGCCCCGAGGAGCAGATCATCCGGCGCGGCGGGCACTCAAACATCCAGCTCCAGCACACCTGTGGAACGGCAAAAAAAAAAAAGAAGGGTTATTAAACTTGTCTAAAAATAAAATTCCGTTGAGTAATAATAACAACGTTTGGGTCGTTGGGGTTAGGGTTCTCTCTACGGGCGGATGGATGCGGAGCGCGATGGGGCGTAGCGTAGCGTGGCGTGGCGGAGCGTGGCGGAGCGTGGCGGAGCGTGGCGGAGCGTGGCGGAGCGTGGCGGAGCGTGACGTGGGCTGGCCCGAGCCGGGGGTGACCTTCGCAGGCGGCGCGCGTTGATTAAATTCGCCGCTTGGCCGGGTTCATATTCACTCCTGAAACAAACGCGCGGAGCGGGGGGCGTCTTCCCGGGAGAGTGGCCGCCACAACGCGCGAGCACCTATGTTGACACCTGGACACTCGTAACGACACACCGTAGAAAATAATAAAATAAAACGTTCCTTGAATTGTAAGACCCGGCCTTGCCAATGGCGTTCTCCAAGCTCCAAGACCGGGTCAAAGAAATTCAAAAAACTTTTTTACGAGGCGTGGTCGCCAATCGTTGGCCTCTTTGTTAGCCAAGATTTAGCCTTTGCATAGCAGCCAGGTCTGCTTTTAAAATTGATATCAAGTGTTGGCCAATAACGGCCAAAGGACGAACAAAGTTTGCCAATCGAAAAGGAGGAGTGCCAAAGTTTTTGGCAAGCTAAGCGACCACTGAGTTTAGAAGTGGACGCACACAAACCAGTTGGCAGGTTCGGTTCATCGTCCTTGGAGAGGGCGATTTCAGTAAAGCCAAAGCCGATGGCAGGCGGTACCAAACAGCGTCGCATGATGTCGGTGCGTGTGTATTACAACGTGACAAACGTTACAAAACGACGACTTGCTGGGCGTGGGCGCGACAATTTCGGTCACGACTCTCATCGTCCATCATCATTGCAAGCGTTCCCGTCCCGATCTCAAGAACTGGATCGGTATATATACGGGCGGGGGAAAAGAAGGGGAGGGGCAGAAATGGTCCAAAGCACGATTAATCGACTGCCTCTCGCCCCGACCGCGCCCCGCCACGCCCCGCTCCGCCACGCCCTACCCTACAGCCTGAGCCATTACAGCGGCTGAGCGCTGCATGCGGGTGCCCGCAGCGCTGCCGGCGCGGCGACTCCAGAGAAAGGAGAGCCTTTCCCAGCGATCTCTAGCGCGCTGCCGCCGTGCTCGTGGAGAGCATGGGGGAGCTCCTGATCAAAGTTCTGCACACCAGCGGAGCTAAATGGTCGGGCTTGGGGGCAGACACACGCTCTCATCTTTTTCCAAGTCAACGAGTTCGCATCAAATACAATATGTTTACATAACTGAGCTGTCAAAATAAAATAAACAACCATCCATCCAACCCCGCTGCTTCTCCCCGCACGAAAAACGGGCGTAATTTTTCCCCATGACATGACGGTTGTTCACGCGTGGTTTGGACCCGGTGTCGCTGCGCCAGCGGCGCGTCCGATTAAAGCGAGAAATATGCGGCAGCATCTTCTAGGCGACATTTTTGATTAAAATATAGGTGGGCGCGCGTTGCCGGAAGCGTTTTGAGTTCCAAGTTTCGCCCATGTCTGGCAGCGGCTACACCGGGGCCGGGTCGGCCGCTCGCTCTAACCGAACGCTCTGATGGGGCCGCCGGGGTCCAAACCACGAGGGAACAATCGTCATGTCGAGGGGAAAAATTACGTCCGTTGTTCGTTCGGGGAGAAGCTAGTACGGGTGGGAGAGAGGGTGGGAGCGATCGGCCACTCCCCCCTCTCTAACCCCCACCGAGCTATTGGGAGCCACCCATGACCACTGAATGGAGGCCCACGGGCCCCAAGCATTCTACCCTCAATCCATGCCGAGAGCCGAGAGATGGGGGGGCGAAACAGAGCGAGAAAGGGGAGGGCGGGGAGAGAAAATCGAAATAGCAAACAGAATCGGGATTCCTTTGCCTTTAATTCGCGTCAGTTTTGTGTCCCATATTTTCTCGTACAGATGGGAAACGAGAAAAAGAAAGAGAGAGATAGAGAGGAAGAGGGAGAGAGCAAGAGCGTGGGAGAGGAGGACGTTTTGGGTCTGGGCTGAACGTGTGTGTGTATGCTTTTTCCCCCAAGCCAATCTTGGCGAACGGATTGGCCTATGGTAAATCTGTCAGAACGCGGAGCTGCGGGGACAGGCTGCGATACACGGGCGAATAGAAATGTCAAATATCTGTCGACAGCAACAGATTCCGGGTGGGCGGTAGCCATAAGCAACAGATCTGGCAGAGAGCAAAGGGGGGTGGGGGGGAAGGGTCGTGCCTGCGACGGACCACCAACCTCCCTGCTCACTGCACTGGAGGGTCTCGGGAAGGGACTCGCTGTATTGCACTGGCCGGCAGGATCCAAGCAGGAACATGGAGTGGGGAAAAGTCCTGGCGGAGTGAATTGCAGAGAGCCGTAGAAATGTCTTGGGCGGGGAGAGAGAGACAGAAAGCGAGAGAGCCATCGATCCCCAGGAGCTAGGCTCGCTCTCTAAGCCATGGGACCTGCCAAACCAAAGGAAAGTTGAGATGAGAGGACGCCGGGAAAAGGGCAGGGGGGGGGAGGAAGGAAGGGGGATCGGAACTGGGCTAAAGAGGGCAGAGAGGTGCCAAAGAATGGCTGATGGAAGGCTCGGGTGGGGTAGGCAGCGCCGGTCACAAAGAGGACTGTCTCGGGGGCGAAGGGGCTGTGGGGCGGCGGCAGCGGCGCAGCGCTAAGTGCGGTGTTGTGCGATGGAGGCGCACCGGAGTGGCCCCTTTACCGCCCCTGCCCCCGCCCTCTACTTCACCACCCGACCCGCCTCCACGGCTGGCTCTCAGCTCGACGAGCGCCCGGAGAGTAGGCAAACCCTCCACGCTGCGAGCAGCTGTGCCGAGCGGGTTGCCTACCCACCGATCCGCGGGCGCTTCGGGACGCAATCGCAGGATGGGAGGGAGGAATGGGAAATGACCCAGGGGCTTTGGATCAACGACGAGATCACCGTGCTGAGTTCAGTCGAATCAAGGTCACACGTGATAACCCACACACAAGTTTAAATGAAAACAAGTCTAAATTTAATGTGTTTAATATGTAACAAGAGAGAGAGAGGGGGGGGGGGCTGGCACTTTGTCGAGGACCTTGGTGTGGCGGCAGGCGTGAGACTTGATTGAGCCCTACGGACTCGGAAGTGGTGGGGCGTGGCGGGGCGGGG
>NW_026267150.1:2331456-2334536 GCF_000697945.3 Frankliniella occidentalis
CCCCCCCTCCGGCGCCTACGCTTACCTATAAACGCTTGGTGTGGCGTGTGGGCTTCACAGCAAACCACACGACCTGCTCATCACTTTATTCTTTTATTCTTTGGATTGCGAATTTTGATTACCGATTATCGGCGTAAACAAATTAAAAACAGTCCTCATCACTTTTTACCCACCGAGGCAGAGAAAATCGAAAAAATAATAATAATCACGATGAGTTCGGAATCAATCAAAGTGGGCGCGCGGTGGAGCAGCGTGAGGCGGGCGTCCCGTTGGGAAAAGGGGGCGAAGGACAAAGAGGGAAGGGAAGAGGAGAACGGGCAGAGGAAGATAGAGGGAAAGGGGGGAGAGGGAGGAGAAGGCAGAAGAGGCGGGGCCGCCAAGATGAACCATCGCGGCCATCAGCCGCGGCGCGCGAGCTGTTGCCTTTGTTTGCGGCAGCCCCTGCCCCCCGCCACCTTCACCCCCGGGGCCCCCCCGCGATGCTCCCATCTCTACCATACTGGGCGCTGGTGGGTCTCCGCCAGCCAGGGTCCCATATGTGGCCACAGCCGAGCCGCGGGCCGCCGCGCGAAGCGGGAGAGGGGCTCGCTCGCCGAACTCAAACAAGAGGCGGGCCGGAGTGTCTGTTTGCTTTTTCTCTCCCCTTCTCCCAACTTCCGTAATCCTCAACGTAGATTGGATCTGGCCACTGAAATGACGATAAACTCGCGGCCAGAAGCGGATCGCGGCGGTTCCACCGCTCCGCCCTTCCCTGTCGCCCGTTTTGCAAATATATAATCATAAATAACAATGTCGCACGGCGCGAACCGTCTACTACGAACCGTGACGCGAACGCGAATCTCATTTCCTAATTTTTTTTATTCCCCCTACTTCATTCCCCTTTTTTGAGGCGATGCGCCGTTCAATGGCAGCGGGCGCGAGAGGAGTCTACATACTCTCTTTTCCTTTCCTTGCTCTGCGGCCGGCGCGGCGGTGCGCGCAACGCTGTTGCTGCGGCGGGGCGGGGCCGGGGCGGGGTGGCTCTGAAACATTACTGGTTCGCGGGCCGTTTATTTGCAAGCCCGGTAAGTGCAAAGGGCAAAATGGATGTGTGGGCAGGAAGGTGTGGGGAGAGGGAAGGGGAGGGAGTGAGGGGAGAGGCAGGGGGGGAAGAACCTTGCGGTGGTGAGCCGAGCCGGGCGAAGCCCCCGCTCCAAACGCCCCGCTTCCCCCCACCCCTGCTTTTCGGTGAAAACACTTCCGACGCCTTGACAAGAAGTGGAATGGGCGGTTCTCTCCCACCCGCCGCCGTCGGCCGTGGCGGGTGTGGCCGGCCCCGCCCAGGCTGGCTTGACTTGGCGCGGGTGCAGCCGAATCCTTGCGGCCCCTCAGCCTGCTGCTTGCCTGAGGAGGTCGACATCCCAGCTCGCCCTCCCTTCCTTTTTATGTGCTTTCTCGTTCCTGGCGGCAGGGCTCTGCAGGGCGTGGCGGAGAGCGCCGCTAGCGCCGCCGGAGCGACGCGAGTGCGCGACGCACATTCAATCTGCTGCTTTCATAGCAAACACATTTCACCGCCTGCGGCCCGCTTATCCGACATAGCCAGAACTGGACTAATAAAAATACATGACGCTCCACGAATGGATATTTTATGGTAATGCCCCCGCCAGTCCAGTCGGGGTAGATGCGGCCTCTGCGCGTCCCGGGGGACGAGCCGAGGTGGGGGGAAGGCAGGCAGACACTTGCGCGACGAGACGTACTTTTGGAAATGACGACTGTACTGAGCTGGCAGCATGGAGGCAGGTATACACCCCGTGGACGAGAGGTGGAGTGGCGGTTACCTTTTGCAGAATCTGCAACGGAAATGCTACGCTCGCGATCGCTGGCAGCACGGGTCGTTTGTTTTTGTCCTCTTCAGCGGCAAAGGGAGACAGAGAGAGGGAGAGAGGGAGAGGCGAGAGCGAAGGACGAGAGGCGCGGGCGGGGACAGGAAGGGTCCCTGCTGGACCCAAGGGGACACTTCCGCCTTTTTTTAAAGTCCGCCTTTCCGCTTAATCGCCGTGACCTGGCAAAATACGAGCGGTCCCCGGGTGAAAGGGGCAGGGGCAAGGAGGGTTGAAGAGACGGGGGGGGGGGGCTGGGACACACGGCTAGATTCAGGAAGGGCGGCAGCGCCACCGGTTTGGGGTTTGGGCTTCGGGGAGTGGGTGCCGTACCGGGTGCGGGTGCGGAGGACATTCCGACCGGATACAAAGTCTTTCCAATCTTGCGATCAGCAAAGAAGAATCTACGTAGAGAGAAAGGGTGCGCGACAGTTTGAGGAATCGACCTGCTGCAGCTGAGCGCGTGAGACAGAGCGCGGGTACACGGTACAGGGTGCAGGGGCTGCTCGGCTCTAGCGAGCTCGCCCTTCATCCCTAAAGCTCCGTGCGCCTCATCCCCCCCCCCCTCTCTCTCCCTCTATAACACCTAGAGTAAGGTAAGCCCAACTACGACACTCCCCCCGGCTGACCGACAAAGCCGCCTTGGACGGAGCCCGCGTCGTCAGGTTGACCGGAGGCCCTTTCGATGCCCGCGGAAAGGACCACTAGCTCGCAGGGCAGGAGCCTGGTTGTGTCGGGCGGTGAAGCGCAGTCAGGAGGCAGCGAGTCCTAGACGGGGCGGGGCAGGGCGGGGCTCAGACCTGGGAGGAGCGGCACGGCGCGCCACCACCGCCGGCCGGACCCGCCCCACCCCCAGCCAGCCCCGCAACAACTTTCTAAAGTTTTATTGTGCACTCCGCCGCGCCCCGCCACGCCCCGCAACTCCTACACTGCGCGCCACGCCACACGGCCACTCCGCTCCGCAGGGCTGGGTGTGTCGCCCGCCCGAAACGTAAAAATTCTGAAAACGGGAATTGGATTGTCTGCAAACACGTAGTACGATTGGCTTTGGCAACAACTTGAGGTGGCGCGTGTGTGTAGGGAGGGGAGAGAGGGAGGGACGTAGGGACGGAGGGAGGGAGGAACGGAGGGAGGGAGGAACAAAGGGAGGGAGAAACGGAGGGAGGGAAGAACGGAGGGAGGGAGGAACGGAGAGACGGAGGGACGGAGGGACGGAGGGAC
>NW_026267150.1:2334586-2334955 GCF_000697945.3 Frankliniella occidentalis
GGAGGGGAAGGCGAGTCGTGGTGGGGGGACCTGGTCGGGCGGGGAGGAGGCAGCAGAAGCGCGGGTGGGCGCCAATGATCACTGTGGATTGTTATAATGTAAAATATACTAGTAGAATGCTGTGCATTAAAGGCTGAGTGTGAGTGTGTTTCTAAATTTATGAGAGCTTTAATTAGAAAAAGCTTTAATTAGAAAAATGGAAAACTTCTTTAATTACTGGAATGACCCACAACATGGATTCAGCAACAATACAGTAAATGTAAATGGAAAATGAAGCAAACCTAAACTAACAAAACCTAACTCAATACAAAAAATCAGAAACGATACAGTAAATGTAAAAGGAAAATGGAGCAAACCTAAACTAACAAA
>NW_026267150.1:2335167-2335568 GCF_000697945.3 Frankliniella occidentalis
GGGAGGGAGGGAGGGACGGAGGGACGGAGGGAGGGGCAGCGCCGAGTGCAGGAGGCTAGGGTCCCATTCATTGTCCGCGCGACTATAGTGATTGAAGTTAGGGGTTTTACGAGCATGCCGTTGGGAGCAGCGCCGGGCACGGTCGCAAACGTGCAACGTAACAAACGACAGACGCGGCGGGAGGGGGGCGGCAGGCTCGGGAAGGGTCGAACCCGTGAAAACGACAATTGTCGTAAAGACAAGGGGTAGGAGCACCGGGACTATTCTTTATTTTCTCCTTAGATTCGGGGGACCTGGACGTACAATCGCCCCCAGAAAAGAAAACGCGATTGTAAACGAGTTGGATAGTGATGGTACGGAGCAGAGAAAAGGGGTTGGAGGTGGGAGGACTGCCCCCCCCC
>NW_026267150.1:2335742-2336798 GCF_000697945.3 Frankliniella occidentalis
GAAAATCACAAACGATACTGTAAATGTAAAAGAAAAATGAAGCAAACCTAAACTAACAAAACCTAACTCAATACAGAAAATCAGAAACGATACTGTAAATATATCATACAAATTAGGCAAACCGAACTCAATGCAGATACTTTGGGAACGGTAATGTTAAAACAAAAAATTATTTGACATGCTTCGCTGACCAACTATATAAATCTGCAACTTTACACAACTGACTTCATAGACATCAAGTCTGACATATATCGTATGTTCTTGTTCTTGAACATCATTCCCTAAAATACGGCTATTGAAATTGCTTATAATTTTTGTTTCTTCATAAAAGGGTGAATTCATTGATGCAAATTAAAATTCAGAATGAAACACAAACTTTACTTGGATAACTCAATGCTACCCAGTGAGAAATTACAAGTCGAGTCGACGTCGAAACGACATCGAAACTATGGAAAACTGGTCGAATCGACGTCGAAACAACATTGTTTAGACATACATTTCTCACTGGGTAGATGTCATTGCTCAACATAATCAAAAAACAAAACCTATAACATAACGACAAACCACATTGTATGTCAGCTGTCAGCTTGTCACTGCATAAAAGGGAAATTTATACCGAATGAATTGAACTCTGTCACGAATTTGAATCTTACATCTGGTTAAAACCTCGATCAACTAAAACGTGACCAAACTCAAAATGAAGTGTCACTATTCAATCTATCACAATAGCATCTTGCAAATTATCGTCATCCACATGTCATTTAGATTAACAGCTGGAAAGGTTCAAAATCAAACGCTACATGAATGTCTACTACTTCCTAACAAACTGACAGTTTGTATTTAAACAGTCTCCTACAAAACCTAACATGATCACTTGTAGGTAGGTTGTTTAGTGACGTCGTAACTTGTACATTATTCTTACTTCTTTTTCTTATTTTCAACGTTAATTATTAAATCTACAGTTTATCTAATTTCCCTTTAAACTGCTAAAATACTTTTGAAATGCTAGCAGACGCCGGTACCCGACCCCGCAGAACGAAATGTACCAACATATCA
>NW_026267150.1:2337206-2341281 GCF_000697945.3 Frankliniella occidentalis
AGGGGCGGGCTGGACCCCGCGGCGCCCCGCGGCCTACGGCCTAGCCGGACCGAAGCTAACTGTGTTTTATGCAAACTATATAGAGGAAAGGGGGCTGGACGGGTGTGGTGTCTCTCCGCCCGGCCCGGCCCCGCCCGGCCTTTCCGAACCCCACCCATACGAGTGTGGAAGCAGCACGGCGGGGTGCGCCAGGCACAGCTCACGGGACTCGAACAGCTCCAGGAGCGCGACGAAGGGGGGCTCGTCCTGCTCGTCCATCGTGGCTCGCAACAGGCAACAGGTAGGGTTGGGGAGGGCGCTCCACCGACACACAGCGCCGAGGCACGCCGTAGGCCACTGTCTGCACTGGGGCATAACATTCAGAGACAGATCAGAGATCCAAGCCGTAAGATTGTATTTTGTTCCACAAACGCGGTACCACATACATCACAGGTAAGTCCCGGAACTGCATAATACTCATTATTAACTTTAAAAGTAGAGTACATGATGCAAAAATTAGAGAGTTGAGACGACATAGTGCATGGTGGAGATATTAGCAAAATGTGTTAAATATATACAAAAGGCTCAGTCATATCCAACTGCAACAAACGAAGAACCTCTCCATTTCCACAAAAACAGTAGTGTGAACATGTGTTGTCAAGATTACATAATATATGTATAGCACTATATAGAAGAGTATGTATACAAATATTTCACAGATTAAAATCACATTTTGAATAAGTTGGGAAATTTTAAAAAGAAGAAATTTTCAAACTATTATAATAGATACAAATAGTCACCTCAAAATTAGATATTTTTGAGTCAAGAGAACACAATTGGCACATGGTGACTTTAAGAGTCAGGTGTCTGCGGGGCTGCCATACAGGTTTTCACTAAAGAAAATTCATGGATAAAGATGTCTGCCTGGATTGGTTCTAATTGGCGAACAGCTCTGAGATATATGTTGCTGATGTTCTTGGGTTCTCCCCTTTTCATTTCAAATTTTACGTAATCCATCCACACATCTGTGAATAAGAAACAAGTTAGATTAGATTAGATTAGATAAACAAATATTAAACTATGTTTCAAAGAAGATTAACAAGACCTTACCTGCATTATCTTTGCCAAACTGACTGGAAGCATTTTCATGACATTTTCGCACTTGCTTCATTATTGCAGTGGTCTGCATAGATTCAAGGGCTGCCATTTTAGTGTGAAGGTCGAGACTTAGTGGAGGCTGCAAGCACAGCTTGTCGTAAGCAGCCCTGGCATCACGAATACCGCGTGACAGGCACAGCCATTCTAGGTAGAGAGGTCGCAAAGCAGTGGCCACATTTGGAGCAGCATTGAGACCTTTTTCAAAAAGGGCCTCTGTTTTAGCTGGACTTTTAGTTTGACAGTACTGCAGCTGTATCTTCCATAAGGGTAAAACACTCTCTGGATCAGTTCCTGAAAAGAAAAGAATAAGGAAGCTCAATTAACTCATTAATTTAAGAAAACGACATGTTTATTACTATAGATTGGATTCTTAAAAAAAATTAATGTGCCTCTAAACACATACCTAGGTTTTCAAGTGCTGAATGAAATACTTCTTCTGCAATAATTTCTTCATCTCTAGAAAGATGAAAACGCAATCGTAGTTGCCATAATTCTGCACTGGTTGGAATCCGCTCTGTACCTGACTTTAAAACATCTCTAGCCTTTTTGGACTTGCCAGCAGTCTGAAGCATTTCAATCTGTTCAACACAGTTATTAGATATAGATCATAAAGGTAAAAGCAATAAAATATTCAAAACAAGGAATTTTAACTTAAAACACATAACTTACCCAATGTAAATAATATTTTTCTTGCAATTTTCCAGCATTATGGGCACCTTGCAGAGCATGCTTTAAAAGTTTCTTCTTGTAACAAGGAAGATGAGCTTGGTCAGAATTTGCTTCCAGCATAGTGTCTAGGTATAATGACCACATTTTTTCAGTATTGATCTTCTTTACAACTGCCTCATAAACTTCACAGCAAAGTCTGCAATAGCGATGATAAAAAATAAATAAACACAACAAAAAAATTATTACAGAGAAATGCTATTTGTATAAAGGTGGATTTACAACAGCAACGCAGCAAACGTAGTTTACCCACTAGCGTTAAAACAACGCTCGTAAAGGTCCTCTTCCACTCCCCCCTCACCTTGTTCTGACCACTATGCTGGCGTTAATTCAACGCTAGCATTTAAGATAAGCTTACTGCATTCCAATCGAAAATCCCCCTTTATAAGAAGATAATAAATTATAAAACAGACTGACCTTAGCCTTTGTGTTAAATTTGATTTCCCCTTCTTCTCGTTAAGTTCAGAATTATCATCATCAACTTCCATTGTGTTTGCTCCCTCTGGACTGAGGGGGATGGAAGAATTGTCCGCTGTAACTCCAAGTAATGGCTCTAAAGGCGATTGGTTTGAATTGTGTGGGTCTGAATAAGTCAGGCCTTCAAGTTCTCTTCTTGCCATGGTATCCCAGGTCAGTTCTTCATCTGGGTATTTGTTTAATAAATCCCTGAAAATAAAAATAAACTGATGTAAATATACTGTGTAAAGAAAAACAAAAATAATAATTAATGATGTTACACCAATTGCAGGAAACTAACTCAACAATCTTCTTCTGCAATTTTCCAGTGAAGCTAAATTCTTTAGCAATATCCAACAACTGTATGATGAAAGCAACTCCATCTACCTTCTTCATAGCTGATTCATAAATCAGCTCAGCTAATCTACCTTCTGCCACCTAGAAAGATGCAAATCCAAGAAAGATTATTAATATTGAAGCTATTCTCGATATTCAGATATGCAGTAGATAAAATATCCGTTATTAAGAGTTGCTAAAACAGTTACCTGGTCAGGAACCACATCTCCATGGAAGGTTACTCCACTGCTCTTACTTTCAGCACTGGATTCATTGGAATCTTTTGTACTTGTTCCAGCAACAGCCAAGTCACCTTCCTGCTGCTTCTTTTTTGCTTCCTCCAGCTCGGCTCTTTTTTTGGCAGCATAATGTAATTCCATACGGAATGCTTCCGCATATAGCAATCGAGACTCCGGATGAGCACGTAAACCTCTCAGTAAAAACTGACGAGCATTTTCAACAGATTGACTCTCTTCGAATTCCCACTTTGCAGCAAGTTTCCACAATTGTGGTTTATCACTGTGAACTTGCAACATTCGAACAAGCATTCGACTGACACAGCTATAGAAACGCTGAAAGTTTAAGGAACCATTCAATTGAGTATTATAGTTGACGTGACAGAAGGTAATTGACTTATTTATCGAAAATAGTAACTAACCACTTGTTTACAAAATTTAATATAAGAGAGCCACAAACGAACATCATCTTGAAAACGGAATATGGCCTGCTTAAAAAGTTTATTAACTCTGTTTCCAATAGTGAAGTCTATATTGGCTTTCTTCTGTTGATATCCCATTTTCTGGAGGATAGAAAATGATGTAGAGAATTACCCCTGAAGATTGTTAAAAAAATATTACTGGAAATGATCTGAAGATTATCTACATACTTCTCTCCTTAGACGTATCAATTTCAACAAATCCATTTCATATTGAATATATCTTAAATAATCTTCTTTATTTTTGGTGCGTCTTTGAATTTTGTATTCAAACTCTTTCCTCTTTTTCGCTATGGTTCTGAAATGAAGAGGTAAGTTATTGAGATTAATTCAGTTCAGACACATAAAAGAATCAAAATGAAACTCGACACGCCACCTAGTTGTTCCAAAAATACAAATTAGAACAACTTGTGCCTAGAAGCAAACGTTTCCCACAGAGGTTATGAAAATAGCTAGACCCACCTCAACTCTTCTTTTTCGAACATTAACATACGTTCCATCTGCTCCACCTCCGGGAGCATTTCCTCCGTACGGAGTTCCACAAATTCCGCCATTATTCAGCGTTTTCCCTACTATTTCAGTAAAATAATAGCATACAAAACGCATGTAAACACTTAGACCGTGTGCTCCGGACACAGACAACATCCATACATCCAGACGACGTGACGAGAGTGAGGTTAACGCTGGGCTCAGGCGCAAGGGGGG
>NW_026267150.1:2341611-2357108 GCF_000697945.3 Frankliniella occidentalis
AATGAAATTTAATAAAGGTTGCTGTCTATGCGAGGTCACAAACTGAAGGATCACTTGAGCCAATCCATCTGAGATTCTGGAGTGGAGGAAGAAATTTCATTCTCACCGCCCATTTCTTGCAATGGGGTGGTAAGTTCCTTTGTGACTGCACTAGAAGACATGTTCTGAGAAGAATTGCAAATCGATTAAATAGATAAATTACTGAACTTCTGCCACGTACTAAATTTGTATTTTCATAAGTGTTTTTTGTTACCATTTTCATCTTCTTTGAGCTTCTCTGCTCCTGTTGTTGAGCCTTAATTGTGTGGATATAGTAAGGGTTTTTCTCAAGCTCCTCAGCATAATCCTGTAAAATGGCCACAAAGTAAGAAAAATGTTCAGAAAACTTAATTTGAAGTGTGGTTGGAATTAGTTTCTGTACCGCCATCATGATAGAGCTTGTAGAGCTATTGTCATCATCCAAATAACTCTTGTTTTCTTTATTTTTACTATCCTTATTTGGAAAAAATATGGGCTGTTGTGGAGCAGCAACCCTTTGAGATACAGCTGATTCTGGAATTTTGAAAGTGCTTGGACCAGCCTCACAAATTTTCCTCTGAAATAAGACAATATAAAATTAGTGATTATGTATGATTTAATATTATGACTCTTTTGAAAACTTCTTTTCTAAACACACTACCTTCTTTGCCTGTGGTGGTACTACATCTGTTTGAAGAGAGCTTTGAGTCTTCAATATAACTTGTTCTGCTTTCTTACGATCATTGTGTTGAGTTAATATCTGAGATCTATTATCAGGGTTTGCCTCCTGTTCATCAGCAAAGTCATACTAAACCAAAGATGTAGTATACAGCAATTCTACCTGCCTCACTATGGGGATAATACATGAATGTCACTTGACTACTTACTCCCATTATTATAGTACTACCAGAACTTGGCAGTTCCGAAGCATCGTCCACAAATTTTACATGTTTCTTTGCCTGGGGTGTGGAAGACTTTAAAGGAGTTTTCAAGATGGACTTTGGAGTATCATCCTTTCCCCCGGTACTCTCTCCCGGACCTCGACTAGATGAACTAAACTGTGGTGTTACTTCACCTTGAGCTGTTGCAACCTGAAAGGTGCCTTCAGTGATCATTTGAGATGCTGCAGCTGCAGCTTCTTTCTTCTAGACAAGTAACACAGTTTTTATTAGTATCAAAATTTTATAGTTTACCAAATTCTTTATAGGACATTTTGCCAATGACCAAAATCTTACCTGTGCTTTCAGTGCAGTTAGAGCATCAAATTTTTTTTTAAGGCGGGTATATTTTGCCTTGATATGTGAAGTCTCTATTTCAACTTGTCTAAGGTCTTTGGCAAGAACTGAACTTCTCTTCAAGTGCTCTTGCTTTTTTCTATCAAGATCATTCACCTCTATTTTGAAATTTTCTATGCTTGAGGAGAGTGATTCTATCATTCCTGTCACCTTTACAGATTCACCTTGCACATTATCAAGTTTTTCTTTCCAAGAAATCAATTGTTTCTTCAATAATTTTGCTTCATCAGCACAGCATTCAGCAGTTGAGTTATAGTTAAACGTGTCTCGAAGCAAGATCTACAAAATATTGATGGCCGTGAAGACAACAAATAAAACCAATGATGAGAAGACATGCCAAACAAAATAAATTTAAACTTCCAAACCTGCTATTTAAAAAATTAAAATAAAGTTACCTGTTTTTCTTTATCATAATCTTTTAATGATGATGAAAGAAGTGTTTCTTTCTCTTTCTGCACAAGTTGTAGCTCATCTATATTCTTGTCGAGACTCTCCATTTTAAGATCCATGTCCTGTAGTTTTAATGTCATTTCTTCTCCCTTTTTGTGATTGTCATGAAGGTTTTCTTCACATTTTAAAATCTCTTGTTGACTTTTTACAACAATTTTTTCACTTTTCCTTTTTTCATCTAATTTATTTTTAAATGCGATTTCAATTCTTTTCAATTCTTGATTTTTTGAAGAAATTGAATTTTGTAAACTGTTGATCAGTGCATTTGCCTTCATTATGTCGCCATTTTTAAGTTCTACTTTTTGTTCAAATGTGTTTAACTGCACTTCTTTTTTCTTGCTTTCAGATTCTACTTCACCTTGCAATTTCAGAATTCTCTCTTTTAATTCTTTTGTGATTAAATTATGCTGTTGAGTTGTCATTAACTGAGATTCAGCTATCTCATTCTGGAGCATTTGAATTTTAGCAACAAGCTCTTGATCTTCTGTTTCCACAGCATTGAGTTCCTCTGTTGCACAACTTTCTTCATTGGTTGCCACTGTTAAATCGTGATTATATTCAGATAGTGATTCCTCAAGATGATGTTTGCTTGTAGTGAGACTCTGTTCTAGAATCTTGGTGGTACGTATTTCATTATCGATAGATCTTCTTTGCTCTTCTGCCTCCCTGCAATAGCGAATAAAATTAAAAGAAGATCAAAACAGTTCAAAACGTACTGTAAAGTCTTACTTTGTCAGATGTTGGATTTCACTATCAATGGTGGCTACATAGTTTTCTAAAGAACTGTTGGCCTCTACAAGTTGACTTCTGTCTAAAAGAACAGTTTCTAAGTCACTTTGTAATTGCACTAGGGCACTCTGCAAATTTTCTTCCTAAAAATAAAAACAAAAAATTTAAATGTTTAATTCACAATTATGCTCATCTTGAAATTTTCAGATGAAATGCAAATACAGTGAAATCTTGATAGTAAGGATTGTTCGAGACTGAGGTCTCAGTATTTAATATCCAGGTATTTGTTATAACCAGGTACAAGGTACAACTATAATAAATTGGACATGAATCCTCTGTTACTTTATAAGGAGGTATTCTTACAATCCAGGTTTCACAGTATGTAAATACCTCCAGGAGTATGTCAGACCCTTTTGATCTTGTTGCTTGAAGAGCCTCCTGTAAAGATTGTTTTCTTTCAACTAATGCTAATTTGTTTGTCAGCAGTTCCTCTTCTAAAACTTTGACCTGCTGGTCAGTGCTATTTTTCTCATCAGAAAGCTGCTTTCTTAAAACATGAAAAATAAAATATTTAAACATAACACATAACTAAAATTTTCAAGACAGAAACTCAGAAAAGTTGCTGTTATTGTGTTTACTTAGTTTCCTCTATTTCAGCAATATGAGTCCCATAGGTGTCTCTTGCCAAAATTAACTGCGCCTCAATATCTTTCTGTTCTGTGTTGCTCTGCGATAGGGATTCTTTGAGGTCATCTGTTTTCCCTTGGAGTTGTTCAATGACATTTTGAATCTTGTCCACTCTGAACAGAAAAACATAGTTGTTATAAGGACTATCAGGGTGGCCACGCAATCGGAGCTATCAAATTCCCTGACTTTTCCCTGACCTTTCCCTGACTTTTTACACAAATTCCCTGACTTTTAAAGGTATTTTAAGTGGAACTTTTTGCCTCCCCAACAATTGAAAATGCCACCGAAAGTTTGAAAATAACAATTTCGAGCAAGATTCAGTAATTTTCCCTGACCAACGTTCAATTTCCCTGACTTTTCCCTGACTTCCCTGACCAATATTTTTTTCCCTGACTTTTCCCTGACTTCCCTGACTTCCAGGTTGCGTGGCCACCCTGGACTATGTAAGCAAGTGAAACATGAGAAAAATGAAAAATGTGAAACATGTGGAACAAACCTCTTGCCAGACTCTGCTAGTTCACTTTGAAGGGAATAGACTTCGGTATTGGTTGATTCGTATTCTTGCTGAAGAGACACTAAATCTTCCTCAACAGTTATGAAGTTTCCCTTCACAAGTTCCAACTTCTTTTGAAGGCAGTGCTTTTGCTAGAACATTCACATTAAAAAAAATGCATTTAAAAATAAGAAGTAGGATGAGATTGTCTATTAATTAGATTGAGAAAAGTGTGCAGCTGACCTCGTCCTTTTCCATGTGAGTTTTTTCTGAATGGTTAGACAAATCCTCAGATATTTTTTTGGCTTCTAGAATTTTTGAGTGTATGTCGTTAGAGGATTCTTCGTCTGCAGTGTCCTCTTCTCTTTTCAAAATCTTTTCATTGTAACTTTGCTGTTGGAAAGAATTTATCCAATTTTCAGTACCAACATTATCATCTTCTATGTTTTTCTCTTCTAGCTTGAGCACTGTAAACATTAAATGGATGATTTTATTGAGTGATAAAGGCATTTAACGAGACTTAAGAAATAAGAGTGTAGGATATAGTAGTTAAAATTACTTACACATTAAGCATTTTTCATAACCCTTAAGATTTACTGAGCTAGTTTCATTCAAATAATTGTTCATCTCCTCTGCTTTAACTTTCATTTCATCAAGGCGTGATCCAAAGGTCTCTCTTACAGCAGCTACTTGGTGAAGTGAATCAGTAACACACTTAGAGTTGGAATACAATTTATGGATCATCTGATATGCCCTATTGTACCTATAAATGTAAACCAAAATGATAAGCATACTATAAAAATGACTCATCAATATGTTTGCAGTTATTTCATTCAAACCTAAGTCTTCATACCTAGTTGAAAAAAGCTCTTTCAGTTTTGCATCATTGGTAATCTTGATTGTGCTCTGATTGACGCCAAGACGGCATTCACAAATCTTGTCTGACTGCCGTCCACATGAACTAACTAACCCATTTAGCTCGTTTACCTTTGACTGTATTATTGCTTTGTTTTCCTGAACTCTTAAAGAGAATGAATCCAAGGACTGTGACAGAGAAACAGATTCTCTCTGCGATTTTTCACCCTCATTCCCCGTAAGAGATTTGGTCTCTTTTTGAACAACCTAAAGACATTTGCACAACACAAAAATTAAAATACTGAAGTATATAATAACGTTTTCGATAAGCTCACCCATATTAGCATAGTCCAGGACAAAATATTCCAGAGGAAATAGAATTGTCAAGGTTTTGTCATGTTATAACAAGGACCTGCAAGGTGACTTGAAACCAAAGCAGGCCTCCAAAATGACAAAATTTTGACATTGGGCTCACTATAATGTAAGTTTTCGCGGTGTAGGTAAAAGTGCCCAACCACAGTTTCGAAAATTTACAATAAATGACATGAAGGATTTTGTTGCATGCGGTCAAATGGGTCAAGTCATACTGAGCTCCTTCAACAAACCTTAGTAGATTGTGCCAAATTTATTTCTCTCGCGCGACTTGGTAGCGCTGAAGCACCAAGCGCTGAGGAAAGCTTTCTTCTTTCCTGCTTCCATTTTTCCATAGAATCCGACATTTCAAGTAAATGAGGAAGCTGCGAAAGAACCAGAACTGTTGAGACCGCTACACATACAACACCCTCGCATCGAAATGCCCTCCACTGAAACCGCGCCAAACGGAACGGAACCGTTCACGAAAAGCAGGCCGACAACCTTTGAAGCGACCGACCGACCGACCGACAACTCAAACTTGAGAGTGAGATTGCATACAAATTTGTGCCCGATACGATGATACGACCCAAAGCATAATTCATTTACATCTTAGCTTTAGGAGACAAATCGATAAATAATATAGGAATTAAGCATTGAAAATTTTATATTAAAATTTCCCGCTCGAAATGGGAAGCAAAGTCACGTGCTATTTGATAGGCGGCAGAGAGCGGAAGTCGAGTCTGCGAACATCACCAAAAAACTATAGCAGGCAACGCGCGAAACCTTTTGTGATGATAATAAACCGAACCGTGAATTTAGTTTTCATTGTTGCAACTTAATCAATGTTGTTCGTATTCGTTTGAATTTTTAATGTTCAAAGCGGGTAACGACTACGTTCACCTGCTGATACAAACTAGGTTGCATTATGTTTAACATTCATCTGTAAAGTGTCGGTCGGCCCACTGTGATAGTGTGTGTGTGTGTGCTAACGATACAGTTTTACCCTATTTTCCCAATTAATTCTATATTGCCGACATGTATACGAATGGGAACAGGTTCAATTCATCTAATTCTAAGCGGAAGGTAAATGTTATGAATCGCTACTACAGCAAATTCCGATATTTTCCACATCATGCATCACCTTTACCTAGACTTGTTGTGGTTATATTCAACATTATTGAATGCTTTTCTAATAATTCCTCTCTGACAAGATTTTCGTCCCTTATATTTTAGTTCAAACAATTGTAATCAATTGTGCTATACTTATTTGTAACTCTAACACTTCTTTGATGACATATTACTGTTCTTATTTAATAGGAACTATATCTTTATTTTCAGCTTGAAAATGGCATTGATGAAGCCAGTGGAGCAATGCCATCCAAACAACAAAATTATGGTGAAAGTCTGAATATTTCAAGAGCCAAACAATTAGAGTACTCTGATTCTAAATCGGGGTCCACAAAGCAGTCTAGTTACGGCGACTATGGTGCCGTTCAGAAGCAAGCCTCTTTTAGCGAACTCCTTACTGCTACTGTTAATCAAATACATGATTCCAACTCCTCAAGCAGAGGGAGTTCAGTGAAACATCATGGCTATGGTGATGGGAATAGCACTTTTTCAAAAACACAATCATCAAGTCAGTCCAGTTACGGAGATAATATTTCTTCGTTAAATAAGCAACATCCAGTCTTAGCTCAACAAAACCGTGACAGTGTTGGGATTGGTGCAAGTCCTGCTAAACCATACATATCGCCCAACCAATATTCTTATGAATCATTATGTATTCCGCCACCTCCTCCCCCAACTCAGGGACCAATGCAACAATTTGGTTTTAAGCATGAAGCACTTAGTCAAAGTGGATACCAAACTCCCTCATACCCAATGGGCCCTGGTCGCTTTGGTCAGCATAATGGTATGGCTGGACAAGGTCGTGGTTGGAATCAGAGAGGACGCCTGCCAATGAGAGGATTCCGTGCAAATCAGTGGCCTCCACCAGGTCCTCCACCTGGCGCTGCAGGGCCAATGGTTCACCCTCATATGGGTCATCCAGGGCATATGGGGGTTCCTCCTTTGTTACCTCAAGTACCATTCCACGCCCCACACAGAGGGTACTATGGAGGCCACCTTGGACCTCGCCCTCCACCTTTGTTTGGTCATCAAGTAAGCATTCAAATTAAAAGCAATCCTCTGCATTTCTTTCACCTCATGCTTTAAATGTGTTTTTTTTTACTTTCAGGGAAACCAACATGGAGGTCGAAATCAGGGTGGACATCAGGGGCACCATCAAAAATCAAAAAACAAGAAAAGACAGGAAGAATCATCTAGCTCTCATGATACTACTACAAATGAAACCGGTCCCAACAAAAAAGGAGGTGTATTACTTGGGGTATGTTTAGTGTCCTCGGCACTCATAACTTACTAAATATTTTCACTGCATGTAATTAATTGGAACTGGTAATTCTTATAACAGGCTGATAACAAGCAAGTTCAATCCAAAACAAGGAAGAGAGCAGTAGTTCAGTCTTTCCCTAGTCGCCCTTGGAATAGAGAAGATGCTGAAAAGGCATTAAAAATAGAAGTAGAAACCACAATCAATCTAAAAAATGAGAGCTTAATTATTAGATTCCCTGATCCTGAACTTTCTCGTGACATTGTGAAAGCATATCATCCTGGAATTATGAATGTTCATTTTCAAGTCCCAAGTGGTCCAAGGTAAATATTAGTTTGCTATGTTTTTAGATTTGACTTATTTGTGGTAACTTCTGATTTTTCTTTACTTAATTTTTCCCTTTTATATATTCCCCCTTTTTATCCTGCTTAGATATTGCTTTGTACAGCTAGCACCAGATGTCAATACTGAAAAAGTTATAAAAGTTCTTGAAAATATCAAATTTGGTTCTGGACATCTATCTGTCGAGAAAAAAAGTACAAAACAGGAGGAAGAAGCATCTCCAGAATCTATTGATCCATATACGTAAGTGCTGTAATAATATTTTGTCACAGATGTTTTATATTATTTTATTATTAACTTTTTGATAATTGCCAGATTGTATATTGGTAATCTACCAACCAATGTGAACATCCAAACTGTCAAAGAGAAGTTTCCGGAGGCTGCGAGAGTTGATGTAGGTTTTGCTCAGCGAATGCGATATACAAGGTAAAGCATCTTGCATAAGTTAACATGTTAAGTCTGAGGGGGGTTCTTTTTTCATGTATTATGGCCACATGTGTGGATACGTGGGGCTCAACAAGTTAATTTTGATGGTGACTCTATTTGATTATAAACACATTATGTATAAAGCAAGATTTTATTCTACGAATTTGAATTCATACAGGTATGCCTTCATCAGATTCAATTCAGTAGATGAAGCTATAAAAGCATATAAAGAAAACCACAATCTTGTTTTGGACTCTCGTAGTATCATTGTTAGATTCCGAAGACAAAAGGGCCAAATTGATCTACCAGGGGAATCTAAACCACAGCAACCTGCAAAAGTTAATGTAAGTGAACTAGGTTTGAACTCTTGCACTGTGTTAGCCAGTTTTATGCAACTGCATTCTTCTCCTAGGTTCGAACTGCTGACACCAAAAAGAAGGAAGAGGAGAAAAAGAGTGAAAACTCTAAGAAAGAGACCAAGGTATTTATTGCAATGTTACCTTTGCCTTTTGAATATAGTATCTGTATATTAAATACGAGAATGTTAAACCTAGCAATGAGTTGTTGCTCTAGAATTACAAATTGTTTTGTTCATTGTGTGTTGAAAAACATCAAAAACAGAATGATTTGTAACAGGTGGCTGATTGATCCTGCCCACTTTTGTAGTTACAATGCGGGCGTATTTGCTTATCTGCACTGACCGACCAGAGTGCCTTATAGCCCCGAGGGAATAGGCAATCCGCCTGCACATCTGGTACAGTATACCTATAAATGTGGGCTGGGTCAATCAGCTACCAGCTACCTGGTTTTCATTTTTAATAAGAGTTTAGATTTGCAATCTTGTAAGTGGGAAAACATGTAACAGAGGAACACTATAACCTGGTTATACTGTATTAATGTAAATTGTTTACATACCGTACATCACATTTTTATTTTTTTTCTGGTACAGCAAACTGAAGAGGATGAAAAAGATGAGGAAGAGGAGGAAGATGATGAGGAGGATGAAGAAGACAATGTTGATGATGACGACGATGATGATGACGATGATGGAGAAGGGGAGGCTGAAGATGATGATGATGACGACGACGAGGACGACGGCCGAAAGCCACTCCAAGACGATGACGATGAAGATGAGAAGGGTGGGGGCCCTGCTCTACCACCTGATGACGATGAAGATGACGATGACGTGAGTATAGTCTCTTCTACGTAAAAATACTGCTTTATTTCTTGAATGCCTACAATGAAAAATTTTTTCCATTCTTTGTAGGACAACATTTTCCGAGAATTAGATGCCCACCTTGGAGGGTATGACGGGGACGGGTTCCCATTCAATTTTTAATTGATAATGTACCGATTACCTTTAAGGGTTGCAAATGCAAACAGCTTGATATGAATCATGGTAATTTTCTGTTCCTTCAGAAGGTACACATATACAATGCCCCAGGAGAACTGTGCAATTTTTGATCTAGATCTTAGATTAAAAAAGTTAAAGTATCTCTTCCTCGGTATCTCTTCCCTCTGCATCTTTTTACTCCAGTCCCTATTTTGTTGCTTGTTCTGTTTTGGTTGGTTTGGGAAGAAATTATATGATATTTCACAAGTTGTTGATGTAATGTCAACTTTACAGATCATTCTCAGAATTTATAGCTTACCTATAAAACAAAAAATGAACTAATTCTGTAATCAATTTCTTAAAGTTTCGGTGAAAACACTTTAATGTATGGAGCATATTTAAAGGTTTTTGTATTTTGTGTCTAGGTGCTTTTATTTGTTTGAGGGCTGTGTATGGATGTTTTGTTTTATGTTGGTCTCAACTGTTTGGTTAATTAGTGGACAAATCTTGGAACAAATCAAAAAATCTGAATGCCAAACAGTACAACTGTTTTTGTGCATAAACTTGAAGGTTGCCTTTCATTTACCAGAATGTTCTACCATATATGTATATGTTTAACAAGGGTTCTTGTATTCTATTATGTCTGTATATTGCCAATTTACTGTACTTCTAAATTGTCTTCTCCACTTAATGGAAACTTTTTGTTGAAACATCATTCTTTTTGGGGTAGTGCCAGTGATATGGAATATCAGTTTTCATTACGATCATCATCATCCCCCACCATCATCACCATTACTATAAATTAATGAATGTGCTTTAATGAATTTGCTCATCCATAATTTTCATTGACTTCACCTCAGAGGTATTATTTTACCTCTTTTTGCACTTTGCACTGCTGTAATTTTGATCTGTAATCACAGGTTAAATATCTTTTCTGACAAAAATTATCTAAAAAACTATCTTTACTGTCAGCTATATGTAGTTTTCTGGACCAGTATACCATTTCCTATTTTGTTTAAATTTTCTTGCTTGTTGTTAAATTTTATGATTGTATTTTAGGAAGTATTGAACTGTCAACTTGGTGTTGGCAGTATCATTATCTGTGATGTAAGCCTGTGCTCTCTTAGTTGCTTTCCTTTTTATATTTTTTTAGTTCTATAGTTCTAATGTTTTGGGGATCTAAACTTGGAAGTTTGGTTATTGCATTGCGTCTGCCTGTTTTCTTTAGATATCTCTCTTATTTCAAGGGTGGTTCTTCTGTTGTGAACATAATTACTTACTATTGTCCACTTCCATGAGTTTCTGCTTTTAACTCTCCCTGTTTTTTTATTACCAGTGATCTCATTTTAGTTACATTTTGTTTGTAAACTATGAGAGTGTTGAAAATTATGTATTTACTATGTACTACAAGATATGTTGAGAAAGTACTGTTTTTTTTCTGCTAATGAGAAACATTCCTGAACTATATAACCATGCCTGGTCACCTTGTTGAAGCTTCGTTTTTTAACTGAAATTAAATTTGATACATAGTTGCAATAAATTACATCTCAAACATTGTTCTAGTATACAGTTGTTCTATCAGTTGATGTAATTTTTCATTAACTGTTTACAAATAAGTGTAATAATTTTCATGGATAGTTTGCCAAATCAGCTAGTTCATCTATTGTAGTCTTTTCATATTTTACCATTGATAGGTAGCTGGAGGACTGTACCAAATTAATTTTTGTCATCTTAAACATATCATTTTAACTTGCCATTAAAATTAGAAGAATCTGTGAATGGTGTAGCAGAGATTTCCCCTCATGAGCCGTTTTATTGGTGAAGTTTTAATATTTTTGTGTTCTTACCCGCCACTTTAGTGTTTTCATGAACTAATAATTCCCCACTATTTATCAACACTCTTTCAAAGGCAACATTTAGAAGATTGATTGGTTTTAATGATTAGTGACTGGTACAGTCTTATCTGTAGTCTAAGTTTTAATTTTTCCTAATGTACAAAGTAGAAATAAGTATAAAATAGAGAATGCCTTGCATGACTCTATGTATTCAAGTGTCACCAGTGGTTGTTTTTCCTTCTTTTCTTTATTTTTTTCTTGTTTTTGACAATTCTGTACATAATTATTTTTTATTTGAAAAGATCTATTTTTTTCAATCGATGATGCCCTTTGTCCTTTATTACCTAGTTTTTCTTTACTATGATGTAATTGTTGCTTTCAAAATACATGTGATGAACTTGGAAAAAGAGTGGTTCTAGGAATCATTATTTGTCCAAGCTCTGTCTACCTTGTAGGGTACTACCTATTTGACACACTTACATACTTTGTATAAAAATGTTTTGGCTTTCAAAATCTCTAGATGTGTTTAAATGTCTGTACTAGTGCCTTACAAAACAAGATACTGCTGAAGAGAGCAATTTGGATGTGTGTCAGGTGTGCTTTCAAGATTTGTTTCCTTTCACATGTCAGGACTGATCATGTGGTGTTAAGAGATTTAAATTTGTCATGAACTTAACAGAAACTAAAATTAAGGTATTATTACTATGGTTAAGTGCTTTTAGATTGTGTTCTTATTTAAGATCTTGGCTTTTTTTAAGAGTGAACCAGACAGACATTTGAAAATTTGGAGTTGGAATTTACTGATTTAGCAGTTTTTCTATGTATTTGTTCAACAGTATTAAAACTACAGTAATGCTCTCAATACCTCAATATTGTGTGTTTACTTTTTCAATGACTGCTCATATACTATATGCATATTGATAAATATTTATCAGATAAACAATATGATAGGGTAAGGTGCCCTATTGTGGCCACTGTCCCATTGATGGCCACTTTTCTCGATTTCCAGCCAATCTGATCACTTTACTATCTTGGCCTTGAAGTAGTGTTCCAGTAAGGTCCCTACTTGGGCATATAAGCTAAACTTCTTCACATCGTTGTCTACATTACAAGAAAAAGGGGTGGCCATCATTGGGCAGGCCCATTCTTAAGGTGGCCATCAGAGAGCATCTTACCCTTCAAAGCAAACCATAAGGGAAGAAGCTTATAAAAGTTTGTGAGCTTTAACTCATAATCAGCAACTGAATTTGCTGCTATGTGAGACAACCAAGCACCAACATATGTGTCTACATTAAAAATTTGAAAATGAAGGACAGATTAGGACCTTTAGAATGCCAATCATTGAAAATGAAAAATGTGTAAAGTCCTCAATAAATTATGTATAACAGTATAATTCAAGAAGTATCATAGACCTGGTTTAAGTATTATACAAGAAACAGGAGATTGTAAACAACTAAATACAAGGTGAGATATTTCAACCCTAATTTAATAATTATTATTTTTTGCTAGCATGCTTCTCAGCATTGATTACTTCATCTCTGTACAATGCAATCCGTGGATCATCTGATCGCATCACTGTAAGGAAGAGATGGAAAATTAGTATCAATAGTACAATATTCAGGTTCAGACGTTTATTTGCTAACCTTGAAGGCAACAAATAAATGTTGACAGAAGCGCAAGTTAGATCGTATAAGAGAGTAAAGCGTCAATCCTTACCTGTGAAATGTTTTTGAAAGCCAATTCCCTCTTCAAAAATGTAGTTCAGATAGACATAAGATCCAACCATGGATCCAACAGCTACCACAGATCCAATTGGAAGGAAAGGTATTTCAACCATCATTCTTTTCAATAGAGGCAGATCTACAAAAGAACACAATAATAAGTATCAAATTGCGAAAGTGCTGAAGTGTTAAGTAAAATCCACATCTATATATGATAATCAACAAAAACTGTGAAAAGAGGTTAGTATATTTAAGAGCCTACAGTAACAACGACACTTCGTGAATTCCTTACCTCTTCTAGCTCCTGTTTGTTCAAAATATCTCCAAAGAGCCCTGAACGGAGGTACCCAGAACATTTTAAAGTCTAAATACGGGTGAGATTGGGGAAAATTGATGGGATGTCAGCTGTGTTAAAGACAAGGTTGAGACTAGAGATAGTGAAAAGTGGATGCTGAGTACGAATGGGAGGCACTCACAATTTCGTCTGCTTTCTGATTGGTCGCTGTGTGGTACAGGCTAGAGGACAGAAGCATTGGAAAACTGAAACTATAGTTGACTGTAATATGTACAAACGTTCAACACAAAACACATTTATTCAACTAAAAAGCATTATTGTTGTGTAATTACTGTGTAATATGCTGATTAAAACTCACTTCCTTTGGTTGAACAACGTAACTCTGCTGTGATTACCCACAATGCATTGCTACAGCCCCGTACCAATCATGATGCCTAAAACGTGAAAAGGGCTGTAGTGGTATATCCTAGCTTCTCATCCCAACATAGACACACAGCAGCCGACGCGATGTTTTAAGTTGTTCTGAGTGAGCTAGTGAGCAAAGCAAATGTATTTGTTATAAACGGCTTGGTCGTTGTGGTTTTAGGAGTTGTGTTAAATCAGAAGTCTCCGTACTCCTCCTCTCTGTTAAAAATTGTCATCACAGGACTAGTTTTAAGAGGTAAGAAAGCTATGTGTTACAGTTAAGTGAATCTGTTTACATGTTTACAAACAATAGTGGAGTAGCGTGTTTGGACCTGCTCTTGGCACATTTAAATCACGAAACACAAATACAAAATAAGTTTACTTGTAGCGAGAGTAATCAAGTTAGGGCCCTTCTTGTCGCTGGCAAGTATTTTTGGAAGAGGTAAATCATCATTCTCGTAAAAGTTAGCGTCGGATTTCAAAGAGGGTTAGAACGAAATATCGATCTACCGGCGTCATGCCGGCTTATGGTTTTCACCAAATTTTGTGTTATTTCATCTCCGCGTTGATACAAAACGTGGAAAACTTCGACGTGCTTCTGAAGCACGAATATATTTTCATCAAATCAAAAAAGGCGCGTGCACTAATGTTCGAGCGCGATCTTGTATTTGTCCACCTTGATGGAAAACTGAAAAACTTATTTTAGAGCCATTGGTACGAAGATTAAACTGCATCACAGTGTAGGCATTCTGTTGAACAAGCTTGACCCGGCTTGGGAAGTGATGCGATATTCTGTCACTCACTGCTTTCCCCATATCCCGCACCCCTCCCCCTCGCCCTGCTCCCAACTCCTCATCCATGCGATCTACGCTTTGTCCCTGCACTGTGGTCTCCGCTCTCACGCCAATTTTTTTTCCGACTTCGCGAAGTTGTTGGACGATTTGCAGGGACTTCCCTTTACGCCAGCGCCTGAGCCAGTAGTGTATGTCTGTGTCAGATGTGTGTGTGGGGGGGTGGGGGGTGGGGGGTGTTCTTCAGTCCGCGGATCCCGCGACCCGCGGCCACCCTGGCGACCGCGGCGCAGGGCGCGGGACTCCAGTTCGCGGTGGTGGTGGCGCTCCGCTGCAGCGCCTGATCCTTTCGCCCCGCGTCCGTGGTGGGTCCCCATGCCGCGCCCCGCCCCATCCAGCCAGCCCAGCCCAGTCAGTGTGCCTCGAGACTCGGCAGGCGCCGGTGCGGCTCACCCCGCGCTCGCTCAGCACGCACGGCACCGGCGCGGCGACGACGCGACCGACGCGGAGGCCCCACGACCCCCACAAGATCACCGGCCCCGGCGACACAAATCACGCATCCTGTAGAGGGGGCAACCATCACAATTCATAAGCGAGCGCGAAATTGTTGTCGAGCTCACTTGGAGTGTGCGACAGATAGTTGACGAAAGTGTTTGTGCGAGATCACTGTTATTATGCCTGGTCTTACATCTTCCTTGCGATCCCGGCCAAGTAAGTCATTTACTTTCGGGCCATCATCAAAATCATTACGATTGTGATGAGTGGGAGAACGCCTATTCGTGATGGTGCTTCGCCCTGAAAGTTTTATTATTGCTAACCAATGCCATACTGTACTAATGTTCACTAACCCTTTCAACGTATTGAATTCAGATTTTCACGCATATAGTGTTCCATTTAAAATTGAAACGAATAATGTTTCATTTTTGCTTCGAGGAGACAAAACTTCGTGCACCTGTGTTTGGCTTGCCAGGTGATGGGTATGCATTGTGGTGATGGTCGTGCGGGTAAAGGGGTGAAGTCGGTGTCGGTGGTGTCGGTGCTGCCCGCCCGGTGCTCAGCAACGTTCCAAATTTATTTAT
>NW_026267150.1:2361538-2370753 GCF_000697945.3 Frankliniella occidentalis
TAAAATTTAGTACTCAATTAGTACTTTCACCCTGGCACATATTTAAAATTAGTACTGACAGTCCCAGTGTGTACATTAAGGTTGGAAGGCCATCGAGGATTTGATCCTATAATATTTCTCTTGTACATTGGCGGGCCTGTTCACTGTTCGTTCTAGCGGGTTTCAGTGACCTTAATGTAAAACGTTGCCGCATGTCAGAAATGTATGGAGAGCGAAGCGAGCCGGATTTTTTTTGGTGGGCAGAACGAAGTTGTGTCATCTGTTGAAATGCGAGATTGTCTCCCCAAAGACCAACAATTAGTGAAATTCTCTCTATAAGTCATAATAGCGGGAAGTACTGCTCGAATTGGGACGACACGCCGTGGTCGTGGGCTCGTCAAAGGCGTCTGCGGGGGTATTCTGGGGGTTGCTGCGCAACCCCCGCCAAATTCTGGGGGTTGCGGCCCGCAACCCCTGCACCCCACTTGGTACGCCCCTGGCTGTTGGACGATTGGGCGGTGCAGCGTCAAGCCCGCACTGCCCACTTACAACCTCAATGTACACACTGGGAATGTCAGTACTAATTTTAAATATGTGCCAGGGTGAAAGTACTAATTGAGTACTAAATTTTAGCGTGCAGTACAAATTCCTAGCTGCATTGGGCGGTGCGAGTATTGTGGGTGGCCTATCTTGGAGTTTGCGGGGGTTCCCTTGTTTTTACCTCCGTTTATGCGTTGTTGCCGTGTAGTACTAATTCCGGCATGCCAATATTCGGAAAGTACTAATCGACCCGAGCAGAATGCACTGTGTGTCGGGGCTGTCGGACGATTGGGCGGTGCAGCATCACACCCGCACCGCCCACTTACAACCTCAATGTAAACACTGGCGATGTCAGTACAAATTCTAAATATGTGCTAGGGTGAAAGTACTAATTGAGTACTAAATTTTGGCGCGTAGTACAAATTCCTAGCTGTATTGGGCGGTGGGAGTACTCCTGCTTGCCTACCTTGGAGCCAGCAGGGGATCCCTTGTTTTTACCGCCAGTTATGAGTTGTTGCCGTGTAGTACTAATTCCGGCATGCCAATACTCGGAAAGTACTAATCGAACCGAGCAGAATGCACTGTCTGTGGGGGCTGTGGGACAATTGGGCGGTGCAGCGTCACGACCGCACCACCCAATATCGATTTCGAATGGCGGCTTTAGTTTGCAAGTACAAATTTCACTAATGGGCCAGGGTGAAAGTACTAATTGAGTACTAAATTTTGGCGTTCAGTACAATTTTCTAGGTGCATTGGGTGGTGCGAGTAATGCGGGTTGCCTACCCTGCAGTTTGCAGGCGCCGTCCAACTTTGACTTCAATTTTTATGGTGTTAAAAGGTAGTACAAATTCTGCCAGGTTGATATTCGAAAAGTACTAATTCTTCCGAACAGAATGCATTGTCTCTCGTTGGGATCGGACAATTGGGTGGTGCAAACGTCATGCACGCACCGCCCCATATCGTTTTCGGATTGCGCCCACAGTTTGTTAGTACAAATTCTAATATTTGACAGGGTGAGAGTACTAATTGAGTACTAATTCCTGGCGAGTAGTACAATTCCTACCGCCATTGGGTGGTGCCTACTTGACAGAGCTGTCGCAGCACACTCCCCGGCCGAGCGTTGTTAACTGACGGCGCCTAGCCCGGCGGCAGTATGCCTAGGAAATGGATTGGGGCTGTCGCCGCCGTCGGCTCGTAAATGTGAGCAGCGCGCCATGGAGCGGGGCGCGGGGGGTTCAGCAGGCCGTGCAGGGCAGGGCGCTCTTCATTGCGCCTGGTATCCCCGCGGGGCCGGGCGCGTCGGGGCGTGGCGGCGGCGGGGCGCGCTCCAGTTTGCTAGTGGGGCACTCCGGCGGCGTCCATCTCCGCGTTCTTGTTTATGCACAGCGGCTCAGCTACGCCGGCGCGGCTGCAATCAAATCCTTTAATGCGCCGGACCCGTCGCGCCCCGCCCCGCCCCGCCCCGCCCCGCCGTACTCGCGCGCACTTGCCGCACCTGACTCCCGTCCCGGCGGGATGCAGAGGAAGCAGGGCTTCGGCCACACGACCTGCTGCCCCAGTCACTAGGCCGCTCCCCGCCGAGGAGAGTCGAGAGTCGTGCTGTCCCAGTCCGTGTGTCTGTGTGTGCGAGAGCTTGACTACGCGCCACAGCCGCACGCAGGCCACGCTGCGCCCTTTGAGGGCCGGACAATTGATTGCCGTACCCCGAAAACAAATATTGACTTCCCCTGGATTGCCTGGGCCGCCGGCCTGGCCCGGGCCACAGGTTGCGGTTGTGGCGGGGGGAGGGGGGAGTACGGCTTGTGTCTGGCCCGGGCAGCGGGAGAAGGTTAGGGAAGGGGGAGGGGCTGTCATCGCCCACGGTGAAGTCCCGAGGACCTTTAAACAGGGGGTCTCGTACAGAGTGTAGTGTATTGCTGGCCGGCCGGCCCCGCCAATTGAAACGAGGCACAAACAAGGGCGCTGCTCGGCGTGCATAACGGCCTGCCTGATGCCCGGGCAGGGGCTCGCTGGCGGCGCGGGCGGAGAGGTGTTTGTGGCGCGCGATAGGTTTGCTTACACGCCCCAGAGGAGGCGGTGGCGGCGGCGCCGCGGTGCCTGTCTGCAACCTCCCTCTCCTCCTCCTCCCGCCTCCGCAACACGCCTTGTGCGCGCGCGCGCTCTCCTCTCGAGAGGCTATTTTAATCGCAGTAAAAGCTTCCTCTGCTCCAGTGCCTCCCTCGGGCAAGTTCGAGGCCTCGTTGTGCGTCTCTAGAGTTTTCAGAATCAAGTGCGGGGGCGGCCGAGCGGGGCGGCAGACGCGCGGGGCCTCTGCGCTGGCGCGGACCGCGCCCGCCGCGCGCACGGGGGTGCAAGAACGGTACGCGTCGCTACCGCATCGAAGAGCAGGTCCCCGCCGTCGTGATCTACTCTCGGAAATTGCACCCAGCCCGAAACCGTCCCTTCGCTCCCTACCTCGTGCCATTAATTCGCTGTCGCGTCCTTTTTTCTCAAGCGCCCCCTCCCCTCCTCCGACGCAGTGTGGGATGGGGGAGGGGTGGGGTCAGTATAGGGCTGGGGGAAGACTCCATTCATAGGTGATGAGCCCGGGCCCTGTCCTGTATGTCATCTCAGCGGAGGCCCCCCCCTGCTGTTCCCCCGCGGCCAATTTCCCCCCGCCGCGCCTCGCCTGCACGCCAGGCACGGCAGGCCCTTTGCAGCAGCACGCTCCGCGATGTAGGCCAGCCGAGCAGAGCAGCCCGGCAGTCCGCCAGGCGATTTAGACCGGAGCACGGCCGTGCCCCGCCCTCGGCTCATGATCGGCGATAGTGATCCGCCGCGATCAGCGCGTCCGCGAGCGAGTCGGGCCCGCGCGCGCCGCCTGAGTTCCCCCCCGCGCTCCGCGTCGGCGTGGTGCCTTTGACCACGACGACGACGGCGGTCAGCCTGGCACGGTCGTTTCCGTTTTCCGGCGCAGTTTGTCGCTCACGCAGCCGGCCGTGCGGCGGGCCCACAAAGTACGGGGGGGCATGGGGCGTGGCGGGGTGGGGTCGGAGATGATGGAGCAGTGGTGCTGGGTCCCCCGCGGCTCGTCTGGCGCGGGCGGAGGACGCTCGGCGCCCGTCGGTCCCCCTCGGGCCACGCACGGCACCACAGTGAGCCTTTTCTTGGTCGCGCTCCAGCCTCGCCCCCTCGCCCCCCGCCGCCACGAGCCCCGGCCAGGGCTCTCTAAAATTCTTTGTGCAGGGGAAGGTTACCTTGCAAAGAGAACCCTGGCCCTGGGGGGGCGGGAGCGAGGGGTACATATTAAGGACGAATGAAATGCCGTTGGAGGACCTGACTGGGACGTGCTCATAAAATGTAAACTTTTTGCCAGACTCGTAAAAGGAATACATTGTTTCAAGGGGCTCCGAGAAAGGCATCCTCTGTGAGATCTAAGAAATTGCCGTAGAAAGGACATAGTCTCTTTGTTTTACCCAAATAATAAAGTCAATTCCACTGAAAGACCCGTGTTTCGTCCGTCGGATGCACCAGCATTTCCCTCTTTCGCGTCCCCACCGACTTGCAGATCGTCCAGCAAGAACGCCCGTTTTTCTCATACTCATTCAGCAAAAGGATGTCATCCGAGGCGCCTGCGAGATTCAGGGTAGGCCACCCCGCATTACGCGCATGCACTGCAGACAATATGTTGCCTACCTCTCAGGCGCTTATGAGGCCTGGCATCGGATGGGCCGCAGAGTTCCGTAACGGCGAATGGCGCACGTGCTTTCTGGATAATGAACCTTTAACCTTTATGTTTGCTTTTCTCTCTCGGCGGTGGCGTGAGCCGCTTAGAGTAACACCCACCCCCCCGGAAGGGCCCCATTTCCAGCCCTATTATTCTACTTTGGCACCCCATTTGCGCGACCGCTGTGCGCGGCCGATGCGTTGTTGACACTAACCACCCGTTATCCACAGCGAGACCGCGAGCTGCGTCGCGTGTGGCTGGTGGTGGGCGGCGCGGTGGCGCTAGCCTGGCTGGTGGGCGCGGCGGGCTGGTCGCTGGCCTGGCTGCTGCTGCTGCTGGCCGGGCTGGCGGCCGTGGCGCGCGCGCCCCTCGCCGACGTCCTGGACGAGGCGGTGCGCTACGAGACGAGGCGGGTGCGCGCCCGGCGCGCCCTGGCGCAGGACGAGACGGCCGAGTGGTTCAACTTCCTGCTCAACCGCTGGTGAGTTCCATACCTACACGGGGTCGTCGTGCATGATTGACGACAGGGTCGGTTGGCTTTGACGCTGTCCTCCTTTGTGCTCGCAGGTGGACGTTCAGCTCCAACTCGCTGCTGGCGCTGCTCAAGGACCGCCTGGAGCCGCTGCTCAACGAGTCCAAGCCGTCGATCGTCGGTAAGTGCGCGGAGGGTCTCGCGTGAGGGGTGGATAACTCCCCTGACAAATGTACACCCCTAATTCTGCCCAATTCAAACTAATTCAGTCCAATTCAAGGCAATTTACATTCAATTCAAGCCAATTCACGCTAATTCCGTAAAATAAAATCACAATAATTCAAACCAATTTAAAAACAATTCAACCAAAGGTGTCCAATTCAAATTCTATTCGAGCAAATTCAAGCCAATTTAAATCTAATTCTTGAAATTCGTACACTTAATTCTGGAGTCATCCACCCCTCGGTCTCGCGTTGGAGCGGACGTGGCATTTTACCTTCCGCCTTTGAAGTTGCGTACCCCTCTAAAGGTGGCCAGAGGGGCGGGGTTTGAACCCCCGGTTGACGCCCCCGGCGGGCTCCCACCGTATCGACCAAAGGCGACGCCACGGCCGGGTGGGCCAGGTGTGTCGGGCTGCATTTCAGGTAGTCCTGGCGGGGGAGGGAGAGAGGGAGGGAGGTTACCCCCTAATTTGGGGGACGAGGCGAGCGAGGGTGGTACGGTACACAATTGATTCACCTGGAGGGAAAAGGGGGGGGGGGGCTGCGGCAAGGTAGGGATCTGGATGAAGATGCTGTGGTATTTGTGTTGCATACATTTACCGGGTCGTTGACCTGGCCCGCAGCCCCCCTGTGGCTCGGAATTACTCACCCCCTCCACAGCTGCCCCCCCCCCTCCCTCTCCGTCCGTTTCCTCCCAGGCGGCCGCGTTTCCGGACCGGGGGAAGTGGCCAAGCTTTAAGCTGCGGAGCCTGTAAAAGGGCTGCCGGCTGCCCGGGCGGCGGCGGGGCGGGAAACGAAGTGCCGGCATTTTTCACGGGAGAAAAATCGGAAAGTGACCATTCGCTGTCAGGGGCAGACCATTTGGCTCGGGCGCTGGCTGTCTGCCGCCTGTCCGCCGTCCACCTCTCGGGGCTCCAGCCGGACAGGGTAGTGTTTTGTGAGCGCGGCCCGGGCGGCGTGTTGCCCCTGATGAGTTTGCGGGTGGATGGCCCCTCTGCCGCCGCCGCTTCGTGACCCCTCGTTACTCGTGGCCTGCTGCCTCCACTGCTTGTGGCCTCTGCTGCTCGTGGCCTCCACTGCTTGTGGCCTCCGCTCGTGGCCTCCACCGCTTGTGGCGTTCGCTGCTCGTGGCCTCTGCTGCTCGTGGCCTCTGCCGGAGAAGGGGTGTTGTTATTCAGCAGCCGCCCCCAGGCTCACCCCCTTTAAGGGCATTTCGCTGTAAGCGCGCTCCTGCAGTGGGGCTCAGCCCTAATGCGGACTACGCGCTACGCTCCGCCGTGCGAACGCGTGCCACACCACATGCACATTCCCGAGGGAAGGCCGACACCACCCGACGCTCTGGGAAATTCAGTCCATGTGCAATGTGCACCGATGTGTAGGGCTGGGGCGTCCCGAGGAAGCTGTCGGGCAGGCGGAACATGCAGGTGCCTGGGGGGGACGTGGCACCATAGGGGGCCGCTCACTCCACCGCCCCACCGGTGGGTACCTACCCCCAGCACAGCAGCGGGGGGTGGGAAGCGTCCAATCCGCTGGAGGCACTGCCGCGGCCGGGCCGCGCCGGGGGCCACGGGGTACGGGGGGCTCGCGCGCTGTCGGCTCGAGGGCTCCTGGCGCCCCGCGCCGCCCCCGCACGGCCCCCCCCTGCTGCTGCCCGCGGGCCTTGTTTTATCGCACCCCCCAACAGCACGCGTGGGGTGCCCTGCCGCAGGGTCAAGGGCTGGGCTAGGGCTGCTTATTCCACCGTCGTGATGTATGGTCTGTCAATAAAAGGGCCTGGCGTGGCGGGTGGCTGTGCATCAGCGCCGGGCTACGCCGCGGCCCTTGCGCAGGAAATTGCCACCACGAATAGAACCGGGAGGGGCCGGATCGCGCCGGACCTGATCGCAGGTCGGCCCTGTTGGCCGGCACCGCGCCGACTGCAGCAGCCACCTCCCTATGCGCGCCGCGCGTGTCCTGCGATGCAAGAGATTGCAGATATAGCAGATATAGTCTAAACGCGCGCACGCGGCGCGGCGGCGCAAGTCGTCGTGGCGCGAAATTTGTATATATAATGAAAAGTAACGAGGCTGGTCGTGGCGCTGGTACGAGATGGATAAGGCCCGTAATGCGCGGCTGGTCGGCTGGTCGCGCTCCCTTTGGCTCGGCGCTGAGTAATTTATGAAAGCTCGCCGCGGCGTATTATTCGCGCAGGGCGCTGTGTGTATTCAGCCTTTCAGCAGGGCCCTCCGCTGCTGGGCCGAGAGAAGCTTTGGAGGGAAGTCGATCTTGTTCCGGTCGTTATTGTTCCTCCCGGTCGGCGGTGTCCGCAGCGGCGGTGACACAATGCCAGCCGAGAAGTTATTTCAATGTGATGTGTGTGCTTTCGTTCCCAGCGCACGGTAAACAAAAAACTCTGAATCTGAGGCGTGAAAAAATGTGAAATTTTAATTTTTGAGGCAGGAAATCGACTTTTAAGGCATCCTCTCGATTCCGAGCATCCAAAGCCTGATTTAGAGCCGCTCGGCTCTGATTCCGAGGTAATGAGCTCGTAATCCGAGAATCGTGTCTCGAAATCCGGGAATCGTTTCTCGGAAACGGATAAAAGGTGACTCGGTTTTAGAGACACGTTTACCCGATTTCGAGATCGTTAGCTCGGAATTAGGACAACGTCGGAAATCGAGATTTCCGCCTCGGAATCCGAGTTTTTTGTTTACCGTGCGGTCGTAATGCTCTACATCGTCCAGAGCGCCGGGCGGCCGGCCGGCCGGGGCGGCTGCATAACGGAGTCGTGGGACTCGTGGGGCGTTGTCCACAGTGCGGGGCGTGGCGGGGCGAGTGCACCGTGTGTGTGCAAGGCTGGGGGCGGGGCGGGGCGCGGCGGGGCGCGGTGCGGTGGACAATCACTGAGGCGCACCGAGCGCGGCACAGCGTGGAGCCCACGCGCGCGCGTTGCACCGCGTCGTCAGCGGCGTGTTCGTTCCATCTCAATCAGGACAAATCGCACAGCGTTGCGCCCGCCACGCACCGCCGTCAAAGAGTTGAACGTTCCACCCGCCTCCGACCATTTTAATTTAAATCTTCCATCTCGTACCTTTGTAAGTGTTAAATCTCCCTCCTACTTGTGCACTACTTTGAAGTATCCTATTTGTTTGCGGGTCAGTTTCTCCATGTGGACGCACTGTGTGTGTGTGGGAAGTGTTAAACGAGTTGAACACTGTGAAGTGCACAACTTGCAGTGATAAACACTTTAAAGTGTTGATTGAACAATGTATTTATCAGCAGTGTGAGCCCCACTGTGAGTGTGACTGGACAAACAAGTCCTGCGCTGCAGCGCCGGCCCAGTGGTCGGGTGGGGTGTGTCGGAGGTAATTGGTTCTACACACACACACTCGCACACACGCCACACTCACTCGCACACACGCCACACTCACTCGCACACACGCCACACTCACTCGCCCGCTCGCCTGTATACGTCCCGTTTCAATGGAGTGCAACTGCAAAACGTTTAGCCTCGAGTGGGAACAGGGGAACGCTTTTGCGGAGGATAGAAGCCAGAAAAACTAAAAGTGCCGCGTACATACCACTTGGGAGAGGCTTGTGATTCCTCCTCTCTTCTCCTTCCTGTCTCTGCCCTCTTCCAGCTTGGCCATTTCCCTCCTCTCGCCCTCTTCCTCTCTTCCTCTCCGGCCTCTTTTCCTCTCTTCCTCTCTTTCTCTCCATCCTCTCCCCTTTGACCCCCCCCCTCCCCCCGTCTGCTCTCCCTGACCTCATATCCGCCCCCCGAAGCCACTCGCTTTTCCTCCTTCATTACGCGTTTGCTGTTTTGTTTGAATGGCCGAGAGCGCTGCTGCTCGCTCTGCTTCGGTGCTCGAAACTTTTGGCCCGCGCGCGCGCGCAACAAAAACGCAACTTGTTGAAAAATAAAATGAGGGGAACAACTGAGGATAAAATTTGGCTCCCCGGAGGAGACTCATAGAGTATTCCATTTGGCCGCACGTCTATCGCCGGGGCCCGCTAGCCGCCCCTTCCTCTCCATAGCCCCGACCTTGCGCCCGGAGCCCAATTTTAATTAATATCGCAGTCAGGGGGGTGATGTTGGGGCGGGTCCACACGACGGAGCGCGCAGCTCTGCTGGGGCCTGGGGCCCATGCCCATGGCGTTCCTTATTGAGCCACTTTTTTTTTTATTTCCCTCCCTGCTGACTGGTGAGGGGGCATATCGTTCCCCATTCTCCGCACGCTCCGCTGCCTGCCTGTGTGAATGCGCAGCAGTGCGCACAATATTTTTGTCTATGCTTTTTCTTTCAATAAAATAAAAA
>NW_026267150.1:2372718-2384017 GCF_000697945.3 Frankliniella occidentalis
GGGGGGGGGGCGAAGACATGCCCGCATGGCCGCATGGCGTGCGCACGCACCACCTCGTATAGCCCTGTTCCGTGTTTGACTTTTCAACATTGCGCCGCCACTAGAGCTGAAACACGCCGCGGCCGCGGGTTATCGACGCCCTGCTTGTCTCGTTTGTCTGTATTGTCCCGGGCTGCCAGACACGGGCTTTAAAACACGCGCCCCCGGGGGGGCCCGGCCGGGGCCCGCTCGATGCTGGCGCAATACCGGTATTATGGAGCTCTGCCCCGCCGCCGGTGGCATATTGATCGCGCGGGCGGGTATGATGAGATGGCCGCCCCGATAGACGCGTCAGCCAGAGTGAGGGGCTTTGGAGGCACCGGTCGCATTCTCCACACATGTGTCTCTCCTCTCACATTTTTGAAATTGTTTTCTCCAGAGAGCCTGGAGCTGCGGCAGCTGTGCCTGGGCTCGCAGACGCCCCTGCTGCGCGGGCTGCGCGCGAGCGAGCTGGTGGGCGGGCGCTGTGTGCCGCTGACGCTGTCCTCGCTGCGCGGCATGGCCGGGCTGGGCGGCCACACGGACGGCCCCACGCTGGCGCCCTGCCACCAGGTGGCCCTGCAGGCCCACGTCGAGCTCCACCCCAGCGACGACTTCCGATGCGTCCTCCGCACCCGCCTCTTCGGCAAAGGGTAAGAAGGGGCGAGCCGAGTGTCGACCGATGGACGTTATGGCTGGAGCGGGGGCTCACTTTGCGTGCCGTCGTTTCAGAGTGGGCATGGACCTGGACCTGGCGATGGAGAAGCTGCACCTCAGCGGCCAGGTGCTGGCGACGCTCACCCTCGACATCAACGCCCCGTTCCCGCACATCACGCACCTGTCCGTGACCTTCGTGGAGAAGCCTGACATCTGGTTCAGCGTGAGGATCCTCAAGGTAAAGTCGAGAGGGTGCGAGTCTTCTGGACACCCCACTATCGTGATTCAATGTGACTCATCAGTTCGTGTGTTGTTGTGTTTTCAGTCCGTCCAAGCCATGGAGGTCCCGCTACTCAAGACGTGGATACACTCGCTGGTGATGGACGCCCTGGTGACGTCCCTGGTGGACCCTGGCCACCTGGACCTGGTGCTCGTGGCCCCCGACTGCCCCCGGCCCGCCAAAGACGCTGGCGACGGCGACGGCGAGAGCCTGGCCAGTGGAGTGCTGACCCTGGGGCTCTCTATCAGCCAGGCGGTGGGACTAGGTGCGCAGCCATGGTGCAGCCGTAGGGCGACGACTGGTCATTCCCTTCGCCATGCCTTGGCCTGCACGTTTACTTAATTCTTCTGTCTCCCAGGTGCGCCCGGCCCCGACGAGGGTGGCGCCCGCTGGCTCGTGGTGACGCTGGGGTCGCAGCGCCGCACCTGCCAGCTGTCGCCGGCCTCGCAGCTGTCGTCGTGGTCCGACAGCGTGTCGTTTCTGGTGGGTGCGGCGCAGCTGCAGGCTCCGACCGACCGCCTGCAGGTGAAGCTGAAGACCAAGCGCCTGGTGGGCGCGCTCACGTTGGCCCAGTACGAGCTGCCCCTGTCGGCGTATGCTCTGGAAGGGTCGCCCTCCCTCGCGGTGGACACGGTGCTGCATCGGAAGCCCACCAGAGCCTCGATGCAGCTCCCCGTCATCAACGCGCACCTTGAGTACACGACTCTGCCTCCCATGACGGTCCCCCTGCAGCACGACCCCCTGGCGCAGGCGGACCAGCCGGTGCCTTCAGATGCCATGCAGCAGGTGGGCGCCAGGGCACCATCACCTACACGAATTGATGGGAGGTAAACTGCAATCATTAAACGCTCTGTTGCTTTCAGGGAGGCGTCCTGTTTGTGGTGATCCACGGTGCCGAAGGACTGTCTGCATCGGATCAAAATGAGTGTAATCCTTACTGTATGATATTTAACAATCGTCAAAAAGTGAAAACGACACATTACATGCGTGGCACAACATCACCAAACTGGGAATCTCGCATGCAGATACTTGTGTCTGATTTCTCTCAGGCATCATTGTCCTTTGTAATTTGCTCATGGAGCTCTTCAAAAATGGCAGACACTGATCTGTTAGGGGTAGCTGTATTTAACTTCAATCAGGTATAATTTTAATGACAAACAAGTGCACAGTAATTATAAGTGAACTAAGTTTAGTTATTATGTTATTATTTGAATTCCAGGGTGAACGGAAAGTATTAAGACGTCAGTTGGCATTAACAGGCGGAAGTGCAGTTGCCAACATAACTGTTTCTGTTGCATTCCAACCAGTTGCCTCTGTCTCTTCCTCCCGCTCAGCCAACCGCACTGAATCAGGTAGCATTCGTGAGAAAGACAGAGAACGTCCCGCATCACCTGATAGTCAAAGAAATATAGATGAATTTTCAACTTTTAATAAGGGGAAACGTAACAGTAACACTTGGATGCATCAAGCAGTAAGTACCCCTGAAATTTTGTTTAGGGTATGGACACTGTTAAACTAATTTAAAACTCCTTTTGAACCAAAAAAATTTCTTCCAGAAAATGCTTTTGACACACAAAGATAATGATAGCAGTGTATTTGATATAAGCAATCTCCTGTCCAATGGCCATGGTCTAATTGAAGTCAGTTTAATTAAAGCCCGTGATCTAGTTTCAAAGGACTTAAATGGCTTTAGTGACCCGTATTGTGAAGTGAAAGTTAATGGAGAATGCAAGTACAAGACTTGCATAAAGAAAAAGACCCTTAATCCAACATGGGAGGAGAGCACAATAACAGGAATGCCTCATAATAATGAAACTTTGGATATTGTATGTTCACTTGTCTGTGTAGTATACCATAAAATTAAACAATGATAAAACTATAGTGTAAGGGAAGAACTCTAATTACGGTTGGTTTTCTATTTCAGTTTATGTGGGATCATGATGTTTTTGGCATGAAGGACTTCTTAGGTAGTATCACTTTGTCCTGTGATGAAATAAGGCGTTGCTCAGCTCTTGATGCACCACAGTGGTTTCAACTTCAAGGCACAAAGTCTGGCAGTGTTGAGATCAAAATAAAAGTGATTTCTGATATGGAGACTGAGGTGTGTGTGATTAATATGTATACTCTTTAAAAATTTCTTCTAAATGAAGTATATGTGTTATTTTGCCATTTTAAATGAATAGGGAAAAAAAGGATGAACCAAGAAATTTTAATTTTGTTTTATAAAACAAACACTTTTTGCTTTGTTTATTGTTTCATCTTAGATTAATGTCAGTTTATGTTTTATTATATCTGTGTGTTGTTTTTTGTTTTTTTTTTGCTTGTTTTGTAGAGTATCAGCAGTTATGCTCCCAGCACTGCTCCAAGTGTGAATAGTTGCACAAGTTCGCCTCGTCTTCCACTTAAAGCAGAGAGTGAGAGGGATTCCAATTATAGTTTTAAACCAATTATTAGACGTCCATCAATGGAACGGTCCCGTCTGAGGCTTCATGCTGATCCCCCTCCTCCACCGCCTAGAACAGTCACACTTCAGAACAAAAGCAACCTTAAAGATGGTATGTTTATAGTTTTACAGTACAACTTTTCTAAATCAGAAAGAAACACATCAAACAAAAATTATTCCATAATATCTTTTTAAAAAAGAGTTCAAATTGATGTTACAAATTCTTGTTCTCCCTCTTTACTATCTAGCTTCATCAAATGGGTTTCAGATGGATTTAATTGAAAAGTCCTGGAGTTCTTCAGATCCGATTCATAATAAGCTTAATGGCAATAATAGTGGCACTGAGTTAAGAGGCTCAATTGTCGACAATGGTAATAATTGGAGCCCTGCACAGTCTACCACATCCTCACCTTTGCCTGTTCCTCGACTTATGGTTAGCTCACCTCGTAGTAATCATAATTCCCCTGGCCGCTTTTCACTGCGATCATCCAAACCATCACTAAGTCCACCTAGTCCCAATAATGGCGACTCTTCCATAAATGGTGATGATGAGAATCATTTTAGGAAGGGAAATGAATACAGCAGCTTGCGAATCATGAAACAAAAGGTACAATAAGTATCTCTGCGTTACTAATTATTCATACATCTCTAAACAAATTTTAAATTACCAACATCTACTCTTAAGATATGTAATGCATAGATTAATTTTTGGTTTGACGTTTTTTATAGGTAAAACAAGGCCTTCGTCTAAGAAGATTTAGATCTGAAATCAACGTTCATGAAGAGAAGAATGGAAAAAATGGTCGTACAGGTGTTGCCTTAAGTCTGCAACCACGCACTGTTGATGAGTCAGACGCTTCTGACATCATGAGTGGAGAAATATTGTCTCATGCTGTGTCACAACCCAGTCTTATTATTTCAAAACCAAAACGACCAACAGGTAAAATGACATATTCTTAAAGTTCTGAAAGTTTCTCATTATGGTCATATGTCTCTTACAATATTTTTTCTATCCTTCGTAAGATTTAAAAGGGCTTGCTAGTCCTCGGCCTGACACTTATGTTGGTGTTGAAGGCAGAGTTCTACAAGCTCAAGGACTTCACATAGCTCATGTTGCTCAACTCTACTGTCGAGTTAAGTTACAAACTGCTGTGAGCCCTGAGAAAGTGAGTCGATTAAGTGGGAATAGTGCATCAGGAAAGACGGTAAATATGTTCATATTGAATTTTTTTTCACTTAATTGAATCTTTACAAAAACCATTTGCATTTAAAGTATAAGTCTTAAGACACAGTGTTTCTTTTTTTAAGGTTGCAAAGTCCCGTCTTTTGCCTGCTGTTCCAAATCCAAGGTTTGATCTCCACTTCCAACTAGACTCTTCCTCGCCAATATCTAGACAAGCAGGTCTTCTATTTGAAATTCGCAGTGCAAGTAAAGATATTGTTGCCTCACGGAGAACAACTCTACAGGACTTATTGTCGGGTAGGTGTAATTGTTTCACGTTCAAATTACGGTTGTGTATTCTCAAATATTTAAACACTATTAAATTTTGTTTTTAGCCGCTGCACCAGATACTAATGAAGTTCACACATGGCTTGCACTAAATAATGGTGCCTCCCTAGAAGTAGAGGTGGCTCATGGGAGAGAGTTGAAAAAACCTGCTCGCAAGATCTTCCGTAGTTGGTCTGTTCACAGAATAGGAAAAATCTAATCTTAGTTTGTGTGTACTATATTAGTACTTGTTTTTACTATATCCAAGAAAGGAGTGAGGGCATTCTGATAATGTCAAATGTCATATTTTGTATTTTTAATATTTACGTACTGTATTCAAATTTCTTTAATAAAGTCATGATGAATTACTGAAGTGCATGTTTACATTATTTATTTCCTTATTTCCCTGTTATTCAATTAACAAATAGAGGAGATAACTACCAAACTGTAGTTGTCGCTGACAAATATATTTATTCAAATATATTGACGAAAGTAGTTCAAAACGACAAAGCTTTGATGGTGAAGAAGCTCATTCATTTAATTCGCAAGTCCCTGAATTTTCTTAGTGAACAACGATTGCCGTTCTACTGAAACTGTTCAATGGGCTGCGATTCAATACTCAAAATTTCGCGGGCAACGTCAAAAGTGAGTGGTGGGGGTCTGGTTCGGTTCGGTCGTCCCGAATGAACGAACGAAAGCGAAAGCCGAAGAAGGACGAATCCACCATCACGGATCACGGAACAGTGGAGCGGCCGGATTACGAGACGATTCGATTGATAAGTCGTCCGCATCCTCTCATCGCTTATTATCCAGGTACTTCACTGACTTTTAAGTTTCATTTGTATTGGTTGCATAGGCTTAGCCTCTTGTTTTACCGTGTGAAGTTAGACTTGTATTGAATTCAAGACGCACGTACACCATCGTTGCCGGCTCCGTGCTGTCTAGCAATGTTGTGATGGTCGGGAGATATTTGCAGTGCCGTGCAAACTAGAGTTCTTGTGAGATCAGATTGCAGCTGACCGAAGTTAGTCTATGCCCAGCTCGCTTTAATTTCTAATTTATTTTTGCTTGTGAAATCGCTGTGTTCTTTACGTTTCTCTACTTGAAAAGTGCCTAATCACGCTTCAGTAGATCGTGAGATCGTGTTTTTTCTAAGGTTATGTTTCTTGAGTTTAAGGCGTTTGTCTTGCCAATAACTTGCATGCCTTTAAAATTTTGTGTCATATTTAGTTATGGTATGGAATCACTTCTTTACCTCACAGCACTCTTGACATTGTTTGATTAATGAAAAGTGTCACATACATGTTACCGTAGTGTTACAATTAAGGCGACCAATTGTTTATTGTTTTTGTATTTCCTTTCTTGACTCACAATTTCGTCATTGCTTTCAGAGTTTCATCGACTTAAGGATGGCAGCTTTCGGTTCAGAACAACTGGCTCAGCTGAAAGCTTTCATTGAAGTGTGCAAAGCGAAACCATCTATATTGCACGCAGATGAATTCAAGTTTTTTAAGGATTACATTGAATCGCTTGGCGGAAAAATTCCTCTATCCAGCACTAAAGCTGACCCTAAACCAACCGCATTTACACCCAAACGTGAAGCCAAAGTGGAACCAGAGCCTCAACCTGAGCCAGAAGCTGAAAGTGAAGAGAGTGATGTTGAGTTAGACAATGAGGGTGTTATTGGTAATATTTTATCTAAAAAAAATTGAAGGAGAACTTATTGTGTGTATGGATCAAACTTAATTCTGATAGTCGTTTTCTTTTGTGAACAGAACCAGACACACTGGATGATACAGCTTTTCCAAATGCAGAGAAGGAAGTCTCTGAGGAAGACATAGACAAATCAAGTGAAAAAGCAACTGAAGCTGTGCAGGCATTCCAATCAGGAGAATTTGAAAATGCCATCAAATTGTACTCTGAATCGATTTCTCTCAACCCTGGTATGCATCCTACAAACTGTTTGAATTATCTTAAAATCTGAATGACTCAAGATGAAGTGAGTTTCCTCTAACTGTCTACAGGAAAGGCTATACTCTATGCTAAAAGGGGTCAAGCATATCTTAAACTTCAAAAACCCAATGCCTGCATTCGTGACTGCAGTCAAGCTTTGAAACTAAATCCAGACAGTGCCCAAGCATATAAGTTCAAAGGACGAGCTCATCGCCTGTTGGGTCAGTGGGAAGAAGCTGCCAAGGATCTACGCTCTGCTGCCAAAATTGACTTTGATGACCAGGTTGATGAATGGCTGCGAGAAGTTACTCCAAATGTAAGTACTCAACAAAAAAAATTAGCAGCTTTACACCCAATTGAAAGGTTTTGGGTTAACTCTAACACTCTGGGTTCTGAATTTCCTAAATACCTCTTACTCAGCATTCTGATTAACTTGAACTTTGTTAGTGGTGGGAGGAGAAAATATTCAGCTCAATTTCTTGACTTTTATTGATTTTTATTAGATTTTCTTAAAAAATTCTTCTCTTAAATCATACCTGTACACATTACTTTTTTAATTTACACTCACAGCATTTGGCCCTGCCTCTCACAACCTTAGACTGGACATGATAATTATTTACATAGCATCTTAAAAATTACCTCATTACTATGCAGTCATGTCACTTTGGTACTTGATGTTCCATAAATAATTCACTGCGATCAGAAACATGAGAATAACTTAAATGTTAAACCCTGCCAACAAAGGGATTGAAAGTTGTTAGTGCTCTCCAAGCTTACTCCAGCGTTTATGGATAATAGCGCACTCCTCTTTTTGTAAGTGGGCTGAACCCATTTGACTTGCCCCATCACACTTTGGCTAACAAATTTTTTGCTGCTATTTTTTTTTTATTTCATGTTTATTTCACAGAGTTTTAAACGTTTTTGACTTCCAGTGTTTGGCAATGAACTCAAATATAACTCAGGCTGATTCATCACATTGGTAGTAGCATGTATTTAGTTGCTGTATGCCAAATTGTTTCAAAACTCTATGGAACTTTTTCTGTTTTTAAAATGATTTTATACAGCACAAAATGAGATCTGGTGCTAAGACTTACGCTTTTCACTGGAGAGCTCTGTCAAGGAATGATGACTGTTGCTTTTCTCACTTGGCTTACTACACCAGCTTATTGCACCTTCTCAGAAGCCTCAGTTTTCTAAGGAAAATGAAGCCCTGAGATAACATGCTATAAGATTTTACTTGATTATGCTTCATGAGACTGGCCGGGCTACTGGTCAGTGGTCAGTCATTAAGTCAACAAGGTATCACATTTTGCTGTCAAAGGACAGCTGTTTTCAACTCTGTCTTATTACATGGGTAGAGGCGTATGGCCTGTAGCCCATAGAAGATTCAGGAACCTTGCCTTTGAAACGTGTTATTAGTTTTTTGACTAGGAAAAAAACAAAATTAGAAATGCTGTACAAGTGTGCATGGACCCCGCAGTATTGTAAATGGTATCACATCACATTTGTACTTACAACAAAAATCAAATATTTACAAGTCTAACATGCAGTTCCTATTATTTATATCAGCATACAAAGCTTAAAAAAGGAACTTGAAAAAGAAAATGAACTTTTATCAGCTTGTACTTGACCTCTGTTGTTGATTTAGAAAAACTACATGAATGACAGAGATCTTGGTATAAGTTGCATTTATGACAAAAAGATTACTTTGTGACTTCTAGATTTATTTAATTGCAAAGGTCTTATGCCAGAAAAGTATACATTGAAGTCACTTTGATTCATAGTCGAAACCTCACCTTTTCAAGAGAAGGCTTTTAGTCCTTGGGCTTCTTCACCTCATTATATGATCTCAACTTTTAGGTTGTTTCTTCTCATGTTGCTCTAGTGCGTCTTCAACATTCATCTTATATTTCCCCACTAATTCGGGCAAGTCATAGGCAATTGCAACATCAAGTCTGTTAATAGGGCATCCTCTGAAGTATGTGCAGGTTGCTGCCAATTGTTGGAATTCGTAGAGAGGATTGAGTTTGAAAAAGTCGCGATATGTTTCTGGGTCTGGTAAATCGTAGCGAGAAATATTGGTGAGAGTACTCAGTCCTTCATAAATGTGATAGTCCTGAGGATGTTCAATAATATCATCTGCAGTCTTCTTCTTGTTGCCAAAGAATGATTTGTGGTTATAATAGGTGGTCAAGTAGCAGTCCACCATTTTAGCATGATTACGCACACGAACCTACAAAGCAAATCATTGAATTAACTTCAAGGCTAAACTGTTATCATAAATTCAAAGCTTACACAATTAATTCATTGTTAAATCATATAACTTAAAACTGTTGATAACTTACAGCAAAACGGCGTGCACTTGCTATCTTGTTATCCACTCTTTTATTGATAGCTTCTCTTAAGTCTCGTAGGAATGCATGCTCTTGAGCCTGCAGTAAGCGGATTGGTGCTCCATTCTCATACGGCATTGACCATAAGGAAGTGGAGTACATTATGGGTGGCTCTGCGCTTGACATCAGCGGGCTGATGTTCCAAATGAGTGTGCCCTGTACTCTCATCAACTCCTCTGGTTTAACCTGGTCTGCTTTGTTGAGGATGATGCGAGTCTGTGAACAAACAAGATTTTAGTTGTCTTCTCTACTGCAGCCTATTATGAGAGGAAGTCCAAGATATTTCTTTTTTCTTACTTGGTACTCTCTTCCTTTTAGCTGGTCAAGAATAGCCTCTGTCTCTGGTCCAACATCCAATTTAGATGGGTCATAGACAAGGAATATAATATCTGCTCTGTCAATAAACCACTGACAAGCGTCATTGAATGGGAACATGCGCTCCACTTGCTTCCTGATTTCCAGGATGCCAGGAATCTCCACTATGTTTACCTATGACAGACGAAGGTCAATTTAGTGATTGCCCTAGAATATTTTTTTTTCCTTTTTAAATATAATTTGCAGTATATTTGACAGCTCAAACCTTTTCCAATAGGGGGGACTTGAGTTTTACTCCCCTAAGACGGTCTAAGAGTCCTTGCCCAAACTTTTGTAGTCCAGAGAATGTCCAATCTGCAGCTAACTGGGTACCATCTAAAATCTCACTGCGTTCGCCATGCATAAGAATGTTGAAATAGGCAGGGGATGGTTCAGCACCTAGGAATTACATGGGATGTGTAAGACATATCAAAGCAAGTTATTTTCACAATTTAAATAGTATTCTATTACCTGTCCTCAGTGAAAGCTGATTGTATTCATTATCAAGCAAATAGTTGATTATGGTTGATTTGCCTCCACTCCATGGTCCCATAAACAAAATCAGTGGTTTGGAAAATATTTCTGGGTCTAGTTTTGAAGAAAATTTGAAATTAAACCAACCTGAATTTGGAATTGTTTTTAACATAAATACATAATATAATTTACCTCCAAAGTGCCTGTTGCTGAGGTCGCGGTACTTGTAGAGAAGCTCTAGTGGTTTGATTGCAGTGTCGTAAAGACGTTTTAATTCTCGTAGTGTTGCGTCTGTTACTTTTTCCAGTACAACCTCGGATTCGGCCGACTCTTCGTCAAGTTTAAGAATATGTCCAATATGTTGTCTTGGTCTTAGATTCTCGGGAATTTCAAGTTCCTATATTAAAAAAAAGATGTATTACCCAATCAAGTATAACGTCAGAATGTAAACTCGTGTCCTTTGAGAATGCATACCATTGTTAAGTCTTCCTCTGGCAGTTCTTCAGTTTCTAAATTTGGAAAGAGATCATCAAAGGCTTTGTTGAAAAATTGTTTTGAAACATCATTTAATTATCATTAGATCCACAACCCACCTTTGCTCTCTTCTTCACCCTCTGCCTGCGATTCCACTTCCTCGGCCGATTCTGCAGATGCAATAGGCTACAAAAACAGTAAATGTTGGTTATTTTGTAAATTTGCTAGAAAATATTAATTTTAAATGTATGAAGATCACTTACCTCATCCACTGCCTCTTTGTCATCTTTGTCTGCGGTCTCCTCTTGAACCGATTCTGTGGTTTCTTCCTTTGAATCGCCACCCTCAGATGCCTCCTCCTTGGATTCCCCACTTGCCGCCTCTGCCTCAACAGACTCAGCGCCTTCAGTTACTTCCTCTGCGGATTCAGCACCTTCAGTTACTTCCTCTGCGGACTCAGCACCTTCAGTTGCTTCCTCTGCTGACTCAGCACCTTCAGCTGCTTCCTCTGTGGACTCTGCACCCTCAGCTGCGTCCTCTACGGACTCAGCACCCTCAGTTACTTCCTCTGCGGACTCTGCAACTTCAGAGGCCTCCTCAGCAGATTCTGCTCCTTCAGTAGCCTCCTCGGCAGATTCTGCACCTTCGGCAGCATTCTCAGCAGATTCTCCACCCTCAGTTGCTTCTTCTGCGGACTCTGCACCCTCGGCAGCATTTTCAGCTGATTCCCCACCCTCAGTTGCTTCTTCTGCGGACTCTGCACC